>NC_089581.1:98418193-98767757 GCF_019320115.1 Miscanthus floridulus
CACGGGTGCGCGTCATCTGCGATGTTGCCAACAATAAGCGATTATTGGTTGATGTCAAGAGATTGCAGATGAATTAGGTACTCATGCCAAACTAAAATTACTGGAGAAAATTCTCAAAATCACAATAAAAACAGAGGCATAACAATTCATTCTCGCAACATGACATCCCCAATTTGACCACTCATCGCGCTCATAACGCATGCAAGTTTAAACCATGATTACCGACAAAGGACTGGAATTGCATTGATGTTCATCCAAACGTGCGATTAATCAACATTACATGATAGTCGGTTTACTAATGCCAAATTTGAACAACAGGTCCATTACATGAATAAAGGTGATACATTAGACCTTCCACTTAGTGCTAAGCGATCTAATCCTCATCATGATCACTATCGAGGTTAGACGTAGGATCATCTCCTTCCTCAGGTTCCACTTCTTCTTCAGGCTCCACTTCTTCTTCTTCCTCCTCATACCCTTCTAGATCCATTTCTGCGGCTCCAGGTGGGACATAAGGGTGGAGCTGATTATTCAGCAGATGAACCTCTTCATGCAGATTATCATTGTATTCTTCCGCATTGGCCAGCTGCTGCCCCAGCTCAAACTATCGAGCTCTCAGGACATCTTCCCTAGACCAAGCTGCATTCCGTTGGTGAGTTAACCATGTCATCTCTTCAGTGAGCCTCTCAATCTCGGCGTCGTGCTCCCTCTGAAGCTGACGTCGGTCCTCGCGGGCATGACCAAGAGCACCAGACACACGTCTGAGGCTACCTTCTACTCCATCTAACACTCTCATCACTGCGAACATGGCGCTCATGGAAGGGTTATCACTGTTCTGCCCTTCTGCTGCACCAATCTCCAAAGATCTTCCTCTTGCCTGTTGCCATGAGTCAGTGGAGGGGTTACCCCTCGGAAAGACTCTAGCCAAAGCGGCTGCCAGCTCCTGAGGAAAATGATCCATGATATCCCTCAGGATCCCAAAGGCTGCTCTGCCAGCTGCTTCTTCAGCAGTCCTACCATTTGACTCATAACACTAGCCTGTCCACTCAGAATCATCACCTTGGGGACGAACAACGGCCTCCACAGTAACTAAGAGACCTTCTCCCAACTGCTCATTCGCCCAGAAGTAGCGGGGTTCCATTCCATCAGGATAGCCTACATAGCTGAGCACTCTCCACAAGAGTGTAGGCATCCCAAACTCTCCAAGGAACATGTGACGTTGACGGGTACGTGGAGCAAGCTGACAGCTGGGAGCTCTGCCTCCGGTGGACTTGCGAGCAGTCTGCTTGGTACGTGCCATCTGCACCAATAACATGTACCCCTTGGTGAGACAATGCCATAATGGATAAGAGTTACATAACAGAGTAAGAATTTTATAAGGGGAGGAACAATGTAGTTATGTGAATGGTAATTATCATGATGCATGCTCGTTTCATACGTCCTCACAAACTTAGAAAAATTTTGTTTCTAACGGTAGACACGGTGGCATACATACATCTCTCATAAATAGCGTAACTAGTCGAGCTACACGTTTCGTTGTTAGTGTACCTGCATAAAGTTTCATTTCAGCCCTAAACCCATAATGAAATATGCAGAATGTAATTGTAAATACTTCCATATATGTATACCCATACATACACTTCCGTATCAATCTACCCGACAATAATTTAAACCCACAATTAAATACGTACCATATACACATGCAAGCATGCATACATAGCCGTACCAAAGCTAACTCTTCCCGACCGCACTCTCACATCTTGCGGTCATGTCACTTATCATCTTACCTTGGCGTAGAGGCCTTTGATCCATACATTACCACTCAAGTGAATGGCATCTATACAATAGCACGCCGTATGGACGACGAAGTAAAAACCCCCATGTTAGTACTTAAATAGCCACCTAATAGTCCTTAATTTGGGCATAAGGAAAGTGATCATTGGCACACTTTAGATTTCGAATACCTATTAAATAACTATTAGTTGCTAGAGAAGGGTTTTTGGAAAACAAAAACTTTTGTTTTAAATACACTTATGACAATTAACGTTGAACCTTGCTCTGATGCCAGCTGTCGCAGAACCGACCAATTTATGAGAGTACAAGTACAATGGCAGCCCACAAGTGGTCGCACTGTCATACTTGAACCCATATAAATCCGGTAGTCCGTCAAGTACCACGACGGGTCTCGATAAACGATTTACAACAACCAAGATCATACAGGATTCAACATGCATGCCACATATTACATAAAGTTCACAGATACATTTCGTCATCAGAGTACGAGTAAAAGTTATTACAAACCGAGTTTGATAAATAAAGCGGAAGCAAATAAGTTCGAAGATAAAGTTTCCAACATAGTTTGATACAGTGCCAAGTAAGATCACGGTCCACAAAAGCAAGGATAGGAATTAATAAAGAAGCCTGCCCAAGGCTTACTCCTCATCCACAGCAGGATAGAAGCAACTCTTGCAATAACCATGATACACAGTGCCATCTGCAACAATGGGAAAATAAACCCTGAGTACGAGAAGGTACTCAGCTAGACTTACCCGTCATGAACCAGAAATAAAATGACTCCAAGGATTATGCAAGGCTGTATAAGTGGACGTAACTTGACAACATTTTTGCGTAAAAGCAATTGAATCATGGTACAGTTACAAATTCTTTACCAGGTTATTTATAACTATCCATTTCTAGGTTAGCAACTATCCTGTGCCAAACATGTGGTATATCATTTAGAAGCATACAATAGTAACCATAGCAGGTATTGTAATTCCATATTCATCCGAACCATCATGTTTCATAACACAGTTGCTACGATGTTGGGACTAGCCAAGTTTCTCACTATCCAGGAGAGACGGCGATTCGAACCGATTTCAACCAGCTGAGAATTTATTCCTAACACAAACCCAGGTCTACCAGCCACGATAGCCTTAGGTCACCTTTGGTACAACTCAGGTACACATTTCGCGGGTCCGTACCGCGCCGCACAATCTAGAACACCAGATGCCAGGATGCTCAGGCCTAGCCTGCCCTTGGGCTCAGTCTGATCGTTCCCCGGAAGGAGTGCACAACAGAACGGTTCCCGGCCTGAGTTGAATTACTCGGCTTCGCGGTCGGAACGAGTTATCCGGCCAGCTAAGTGAGAGGCATGCGTTCAATCTTATCAGAAGTGCCAACAACGGTATGGTCCTTAATCAACACAGACAGGGATAAATCCACACCCAAGACCTCCATGTCTTGTTGCTTCTCTATCGACTTCCCGTCCGGTCTCGATTTACTTTTACCTCATGGTTCTGTTCCACGATAGCAGATATAGCCAACCGTGCTCCGGTATCCACCTACATCTCACAGGTGACAGGACATCACCCGACTTCTACCGGTCTAAGCATGGCTAAGCATATATTCGATCCTGGACCTATACCGGTTATAGGTGTAATCTGGACAAGGAATGTACATACATCAAGTGGTTCCATTCAACTCTTATAACCTAATGCATCAATCATAATTACGTAAGTAAACATTTGTAAGTTATTGGGAGACTTATAATGCTCCGGGGCTTGCCTCGCAGAAAGGAAGTAGGGCGGTGGTCAGGACACTCCGGAAGCTCTTCAGGGTTCTGCTCCACGCCTTCGGGAGCTGCGGCTTGCGGATCCTCCTGCTGGTTCCCTTCCTCTGCTTCTTCGAATTCCAGCAACGTGATCTCTTCCTCCGATCCTAGATGCATGAGTATGGCATAAGTATTACGAATGCATAATTGTTAACAAGTGCATCATGTTTATTGAGTAGGTGCCTATCTCTTCTCGATTATTACTTAACTACTTCTACAATGCATCGACGATGCCTCAAAATAGTAGCTAATTGTTTCACTCATAACTGGAGTTCTACTAATCCAAATACAGTGATCCTAGACTTTTTGGAAAGCTTATCAAATTCTCTACAACTTTGTTATTAACCATTTTTACAGTACACCTCAGTTTCAACATGCAATTCATCAAACTCCAGAATATGTCTGAAAACTATTCAACATGCAATGTAAAGTAATACTACTTCTACTTCATGTAATTATTCCAAATTTGACAACTTAAAATCTACCAACAGTGTAAGCATACTAAATACATTTTAGATAATATAATGGGGAAGTTCAAACTATTTATTTAAATGCCTTTATTATTTTATTTAGATATCTAGGTTAAATAATAAACACATATCAGATATACTTCATAAATTCTCAAAAATTTACAGTGCCTTAATAATGCTATCAAAGGACTACTATAAAAATTTCATATCATTTTACTAAGTAGAACATCCTATACAAAAATGACAAGGAAGCAAGGCTTGAAATAGCATAAATGGAAAATCCTATTGAAAAGTGTCAAGCAACAGATTTACTATTTTTCTTAGCATCCATATGGTACTAGGATTACCTCCAACAAATTTCATGAATTTTGGACTCATAATTAATTTATAAAAATTCATGCAAGGATTAACTATTTATAAAAGAAAAATCTATAACTATAAATCTACACATGCACTGGTCCTCAAATTTTTATCAGATCTCATATATGCTAAGACTAGCTTACCACAAAAATTTCATAAATTTTGGAGCAAAGGAACTCTAGATATAAAATAAACAAATTTGAATGCATTCAAAAGCACATTTCAAATCCCCATTTAAATCTCCAAAAATTTCTACTGTACAAGTCAAGAACATATTTTTCCTAAATACTACACTTCCTAAGGAACACTCACAAATTTATTTCACAATTTTTGAAGCTAGCAAATCGAAGATACAAAAATTACAAAAACATGTGAAATCTGCATTCAAACTAAACTGGATTTAAAACATGGAGTCGCTGACAGGTGGGACCTACGCGTCAGTTGGACCCACATGTCATCGAGACGGAAACAGAGCCAGCGGCACCACTCTACGGACGTGGCCAGAGCTCGTCGACGGCAAGGTTGCCGGCGGTGAGGTCTTCACGACGTGATCTACGTGACCTAGCACATCTATTGAGCCACTTGGCTGGCCCTATCGTCGACGGTAAAGATGACGGCGGCGGCAATGGCGGAGCGGCGAGGCGGGACGACGGCGATACGCCGGTGACGACCTCAGCGGCTCAACCTAACGTGCGGACAAGCATCTATGAACGCTGGAGGACCTAGCGCGCTAGCTAACGGAGCGGGGGGTGAACTGTGGCGGCGGGGCCACGACGACGGGGTTGGCGGCGGAGCTCCGGCGAGCACTTGCATGGCATTGGAGCTTACCGAGCTCGGTTAGCGGACACTGGTGGATGTGGTGGGTTGCCGGGGTGGCCGTGGAGCTACTGTGGTGATGGAGAAGCGGCGAAGGCGAGCTATCATCGGCAAGGGCGACGGCGGACTCTCTGCGCTGGGACGGCTGCTGCTGCGGGCGAGAAGGAAACCGAGGCGAAGCAAATGGGGTGTGCGGCTGAGTGCGGGCGGGCGCTGGGAAGGTTAAGGCGCGCACTGGCCTGGCTCTGCCGTGCTGGGCAGGGCGCCGGCGACGCGCGGCCGTGGCTGGCCACCACGCGGCACATAGGCTCTGAGCCGGTCGGCCACCGAGCTGGCCGATTCAGTTCGACAGAAATCGAAATGGGACGCCTGACAGCCGGTTTTCGAGTTGAACAAACTCTTAATCCGTGGACTTCTAGCCAAAACTTCCTAAACCGAATTTGTAGACCTATGTACCAGCTACAATACTTGTTCAAAGCACTTGTTCTAATTCGCAATAGAAACGGAGTAAAATCATGCTCAAGGTCGGCTTGTCAGGCTGTCAGGGATCCAGGACTTAGAAAAATTCATTAAGTGTTGAAATCTGGATTTTGCTGATTTTTGTGGGACCTATTCAAGCATGTTAGAAGCTAAATCAGTCAATGACCCAAAAATAAAAGTTGTTCCTTATACCAAATACTACAACTTTGCTTTAGTGATCTCCTCCATGCAAGGTCTCTAACACCTAGTTCAACTTTGGTCAAACATGTCACTTTTAAATGATGATACATACCCAAACCATGACTAAATGACCAAATTAGCCCTAGCCCTAAATACCAAAGTTGTTCATGATGATATTCTAAACATGTTTAGGCAATTTGCAAGGTTATCCAATCATCTCATGTGGTAGTCACTCATTGAGCTAGTTAGGGTAATCACAAGAAAGCTTAAGTGTTGGTTTATGACATGTAACCCTGAACAAGGTTCTATTTGCTACCCTAGGTGTGGCTACATGTTTGTGTGACTCACATTAACCAAGTACCTGTGTCCACTCATGATCATATGCATATACACATGGAGACATGAAATAACGAGAAAAGTTGCATATGTTAATGAAACATGCGATAACAAGCAAATGTTGCAGACGTTTCAATCAAATGTTTCAATTGTAAATGCTTGTTTATGAATGCGTGATGATCATGCTTATGTTATGCAAGTCAAGTTATGCAAGGCTAACACCCGAGGTGTTACAGAGCTGCCTCTAGCGACTAATGTATAAGGCTACGTATCCATGTTGTCGAAATAGGCACTAATTTCCCACAATGTTTTAGTTATAAAATCCCTAGGTGTTTCTTTTATTTCCTTTTATTTACTGTATATATAAACTAGGGCTCATTAGTTACCTCAGTAAACTAATTATTTTGAAGCTTCAAAAATTACAGATGGCACATAATAATACCATGGAGCTACTGTAAAAATTTCAAAGCTAGCACTACCATCAATTCATCACAAAAATTTGTACAAGTTTATATCTTACAATATTACGCATTTCAAATTAATTATATAACTACTAAGAATATTATAAAACTATATGAACAAAATATACTAGCAGATAGATCATAATTTTAGAAACCTAACAAAATTGGTTTCACAATTTTTGGTTAACTACATAATTTTATATTCAATTTACAACTTTGCCTTAGAAACTAAATTAGAAAATGCTTAGAAAACAAAAAGGCTGGTGGTGACCTAATCGGCCCAACAGCCCAGCATGGGGGTGGCCACACGCACGTCGCGATGGCCCAGCGTGGCCCAAGACCGGAAGGCCCGCTCGCGTGTTCGCATTTTGCAAAAGAACCCCCGGACTAATCGGTTATTACGCGGCGCCTTTGATCACTATTGCACGAGAGATGTATTTACATTAAGGACCTTGGAACATGTTGCCTTCGCAATAGGGTGGTCCCCGGCGTACCCGCGCGCGACGGCGCGGCACACCGGCGACAATGGTAGTTATGCGCGGGCGAGCTGGACCCACTACGATAGGAATAAAGGGTCAACCACCATCTATGGCTAAACTCGCAAGCATGGATGGCGATTGAAAATTCAACGGAGTACTACCAGGAGCGGCAGCGGTGAGCGGCTAGCCGCGGTGGTGGCACGGTGATTCCTATGAGCCTACACACTCCTAGGGGAGTAGAGGTGGTGGAGAGGCATCAGTTGCTCACCTAGGTGCACGCCCCAAAGATGGTTGAAATAGGGAAACGCTGGGGCAAGTTGGCCACATGCGCCCACACCACACAACGGCGCTACGAGCGTGGCACTGGCGCATCACCCTACCACCAACGAATGCTCTAGCCAAAACAACATGAGCACCAAATAGGGGGAATCAAACCGAGTTCAGAGATATGATCAATCGAATTGCTAAAAGCCCTATAGGTGTTACCCGCAGTTTCCCAAGCACGGTGGCGATTTTTGATCGGCGACGAGCCAATCGCCAAATTGGTCGACCACAATGCCCGTCTGCACCTTGGGGAGGGCCGGGCTACTAGATAACCTCCTAGGCTTCTTGCTGGCGTGAGGAATTAGACTATGAAGCCTTGAGCAAGGTGAATTAGAAAGGCAGGAAGTGCGGTGCCCAGGCCATGGTCACGTCAAGGGAAAAGCATGAGGATGAGATCGAGCGGTAGGGCGAGTTAAAGCATGGCTCCAGTCAGTGGTGGCAGTGAGGTCGCACACACAAGCAGCAAGGCCAGGTGGTTGGTGCAACGTGCATAACTTGAAGTGGCAGGACCCGAATGAGGGTGCATCGGCGTCGGCTAGCGGCCAGGGTGGACAGGGAAAGCGTCACATCTCCACTAGAGCCGAAGCCGATGACTCAGACACGATGATGTAGGATAGCTCGAGTGCTCAATGCGGTAGGTCGTTTGATGGGTGAGGCGGGTACCACGTCTGCCGAGTCCAACCTACCGCGGCCACGGTATGCTCTGCACGCGGCACCACGGCCAGTCGCCTAAGCACAACGTGCGCGCAACAACGAGCCAAATCACAGATGATGCGCGACCTCAACCTTGTGCGTGAGTTGGGCAATGGCAGCGGCCCGACCACGGCCGAAGCCCCAGCGCCAACAGCGCCCCACGCACGGTGACCATGAGCCTAGCCCTAGCGGCTGCTACCAATGTCATGCACGAGTTTTAAAGCGAACAAAAAACTGTGCCTAACTCGACCCAAGTCCAACCAGCTACCCCAACCCGCAACTGGTACTACCAACTAGCCAGCGAAGTAATTCCTCCATCCTAAGAGTGACTAGAGAGGAAGATAGAAGCCCGCCAACATGAGCTCATCACGCCGGTCATGGGTTCATGAATCAGAACGTCAACGACGTAGTTCACGGTGTGTTCTTATGAAATTCGGCAATTTTTGCATGAGCATCGTAACTCTAACGTAACCATGACCTGCACCATGTTCTAGTATACACCTAAATGCAACCAATCACGCAAAAACATAGATATATTGCTTAATCATTTTTATTGATTTTTAATTGCCAAAATGGCATTGTCTATGATTTTTCTGACTTAGACAGAGTAAGGGCTTAGTTAGAACTAACAACCTTTAGCGTTTTTGCCTTAATTTTGAAAGGGTCCTTGCCAAATTCAACTAACAATTGTACCATGACCTAGCCCATACTACATACTAACTCTTAGAACCAAAATATCTAAGCACTTCCTAATTAGTTTGTCCAATATAGTTCGCCAAAGAATGATACTTTTAAACACAAGTTCAAGTGTTTGCCGGCAACGAAATGACCTGTTGGGTACCTTAGAACGGGGTACCCCAAGCAAACATCAAACGGGTCGCTGTAATCCCATCTAAAAAAATAAAGCTAGAAGGTAAGACATGGGCCCCTCACCTGCCACGACCGAGCCCACTGGGCCCTCCTCTACCTCGCCTCGAACCTCGAGCAGGAGGTCTCGGCATCCTGGAACAAACTTCGCCTCGCGCGAGGCTCCCCAGGGAAGGCCTCGGCAGGGGGCGCCGTCTCCGTCTCGCCCGAGGCTCTCCACGGAAGGCCTCGGCAGGGGGAACATCCTCCGTATCGCGTGAGGCGTCTCACGCAAAGCCTCGGCAAGGAGCCCGATCTCCGTCTCGCGTGAGGCCTCAGTCTCCATGTCGCTCGAGGCCGGGTCGCCCACAGCCCATCACCCCCCGCCTCGACTGACCCGCCAGACAACGTGTCATGTCCCATTAATGCTTCAACCACTCCCGCAATCTCAGCCAGACGACGGCTCAACGCCACAGAATGGCTGATGCGACCCGAGGTCGCATCAGCGCCATGCCGGTCGGGACAGGGCACGGCGGGGGTCACTGGCCACTGTGTCCTAACGCTGTGTCCACGATCAGCGCCATACCTACTGGGACAGGGTACGGCGGGATTTATCGGCCACTGTGTCCTAACACCGTGTCCACGATCGGCGCCATACCGGCTGGGACAGGGTACGGCGGGGATTACCGGCCACTGTGTCCTAACACTGTACCCACGATCAGCCGCCCACTCGAAGCCTCGGCACTGTACACCAAGGTCTCAGCTATCTTGGGGTTCGTGCCTGCCGAGACCCCTCCACCATGGTACAGCCTCGACACCGACCAAGGCTCGGCCTCGCGCGCAGTCCGTCCACAGCGGCTTGCACGACCACCGCCGCACCCACTCCGAGGCAGTCCCGGGGCTCCCACGACGCACAGGATCTGACGGGACGGCCACGCCACCCCAGTGCTCCAAGGATGGATCACTCCGATGACTACACCGCCACAGGAACAGGCTACAGGGCCCGGACACGCCGCCTCTGTTCACACGGCACCATATAGTTAGCTCATGTACCGTCCTAGTCCTCCCTTAGGCTATAAAAGGAGAGGACTTGGGCTGTTTAAGGAGGGGGGAAGAACACCTGGTAACACCCACACACACACACACATCCCTGCCGCTTGAGAGCAATGTCTCAAGCGGCCCACACGACACCCTGCCGAGACCTGGGACCAGCTCCCTCTCTCCTTCAGCTTGTAACCCCCTACTACGAGCACCTCGGTGCAAGGAATACAAGATCGATCTCTCAGACTGGACGTAGGGCCTCGATTGCCTGAACCAGCATAAACCTTGTGTCTCTTTGCATCACCATCCAGAATCGGGAGCACACAGAACAAATTCACTGGCTGGTTGAGGACCCCCCGGTCCGAAACACCGACAGTTGGCGCGCTAGGTAGGGGCCTCTGCGTGTCAGCTTCGTCATCCTAACAAGTTCCAGATGGCAGACCCCATACGACCACTACATCTCGGCACGATGATCTGGTTCGGAGCCTAGAGTTCATGTTGGTAGGATGCGAGTACGACATGGTACTCCTCACACCCCGAGCCCCGCCGACCGACGTTGACATCACGCACCAGCAGCCCAGGCGTGGGTGGCTCCCAAGCTGCCGCTCTCGTCACGCTCGCCAGGCGCAACGCGGGCAGGACCACCTCGACACCGCGCGAGCTCATGGTGGTGCACCGCGTTCTGCCGGCACCCCATGTCCAGCTGTTGGCACAAGGTCCCTGGTTGGGGACCTGACTTGCCTGAGCCTGGACATGGGTGAAACACCGACGGCATGCGGCGACGCCCCATCGGCATCCCATGCCCGGCTGTTGGTACAGAGTCCCTGGTTGGGGACCTGTCTAGCTTAAGCCTGGGCAGGGGAAAGACGCCGGTGGCGCGGAGCGATGTCCTGCCATCAAGCTCTGCCCCACCACCTCCTGAGGAGCCGATTTCTTTCATCACCCCATTCGACATGTACTACTATGTGACTATGCCATTCAGTCTCAGAAATGCAGGGGCCACGTACCAGCGGTGCACCACCCAGGTCTTGGGCGAGCACATCGGACGAACCGTCGAGGCCAGCGTGGACGACATCAAGGACAAGTCCAGGAAGGCCAGTGACCTCATCGACGACTTGGAAGTTGGTGGCCCGCCCGAGTACTAAAGCACGGGACCTACAAGCTAGCCTACGAGAAGGGCGAAATCCTCACCAACACTTGGAACATAAAACAGATACGTCGCTTCTACCCTTAAATTCCCAAGCGTCATACAATTTTCCTCGAAATACAATAAAGAAGCGTTCTTTAATTGTTCTAAATTTTTGAGGAACCCCCCGAGCCCATCGGTACGGGTTCGGCGTTACGATAACGCAAGGGGGGAGACTCAACTCTGCCTCTATAGAACCGAGCCTCCCTCGGGGGCTAGGGGGGAACCTCCCCCCTAATCCCAAACTCTGTCACGAACTCTGACAAATCGCTTGCAAAAACCTAAGGACCAAAAGTTTGCCTCGAGACCAAAAGGCCAGCTGAGCCACGAGACAGCCTACGCCTCTGGGCTACGGCAACTCCCTCACCACCTTTCACCTGAGGGGCAGCTTAGGCTCCAAGGAAGTTTTTGCAAAGGACTTGTCTAAAAACGAGACAGGGGGACACCGTTTTTTAGTCGTCTTTTCAAAAAATTCCTACGCCGAACTCTCTCGCGTACTCTGACGAATCAATTGTAAAAAACCTAAGGACCGAAAGTATGCCTCGAGGGCAAAAGGCCGGCCGAGCCGCGAGACTGCCTACGCCTCTAGGCTATGGCAACTCCCTCACCACCTTTTGCCAGAGGGGTAGCTTGGGCTCCGAGGAAGTTTTTTGCAAGTGATATGTTCAGAAATGGAGTGACAGAGGGCAGAGGCTCGGAAACATAAGAAAAACAACTAGGAAACACAAGTACTTCAAAAGTAAAGGCCTCGACGGCCACAAGTGTTATGATATGAAAAATAACCCCTATTCTATTTTTACAGAGCCCCCGGGGCCCAGGTCAAGGCTCAGGGCCTTCAGCACCGGCAGATGGTAGGGGAGGAACCACCTCCTCTTCGAAGAGCGTCGCCAGCGCCGTGCCAGGGCCTTCCGCCGCTTCCATCAGCTTCGCCACCGCCGCGTCGGCCTCCTCGTCATCATCAGGCAGAACATAGCCATCACTGATGGCCGAGAGGTCAACGCCAAGGTAGTGAGAGGAGATGACGGCCAGCGCCCGCTTGACACCCATGTGCAGTGCCCCTCGGAGCCGCTTGCGCATCTGGCTGCTCAGCGCAATCAAGCGGCTCCCAAGGGAGCTGCCTGATTGAACCCCCTTGACCTCCAAGGCCTCGCAGGCGGAAAGGGCAGCACGCTTCAGCGCCTCGTGCTCCCCGATCTTGGTCTCGAGCACCATCTGCACCGCGCTGGAAGCCTCGGCGGCCCGAATGATCTCCGCCTCCGACTCTACACCGCGGAAAATGGAATGAAGTCGAGCGAGAGAAAGGACAACCTAAGTTAGGGACGGAAGCCCACGGAACTCACCCTTGGCCTTCTGCTTCCAGCGATGGGTCTCGGCTTGACAGGCCTCGGCCTTCTCCTTCAACCGTTGGGCCTCGAACCTAGAGGCCTCGGCCACCCTAGAAGCTTCACTTCCCAGCTCTGCGTCATACAAGGAAGTCAGGGAGCAAACATAAGGAAAAGAAAACAAAACAAGGGGACTGGAACTCACCCTCGACCGTCCCCTTCAAAACCATAGCCTCGATTTGCGAGGCCTCAACCGCAGCAAGGGCCTCGTTCAGAGCGCCTCTGGTCAGCCGGTGCGCACTCTCCTCTGCCCCCAGCTGCCCGGCGAGGGCCTTGCCCGAGGCCGTCGCTTCTTTGGCCCGGGACCTGAAGGCATCCCGATCGCTGACCGCGCGGGTAAGCTCCTCCTCCGGCTCCTTGACCCGCGCCGCCAAAGGGGCGAGCTACGCCTGGACCGTGGCTGCCTCGACCTTCGCGTTGGCACAGCGAAGGCGGAGGTCCTCCACCTCCGCGCTTCGCGCCGACAGAAGCTCGTTAGCGTTGGCAAGAAGGCCCTTCTGCCGGTGAAGCTGGTCCCAGACGCCCCTCTCCCGCCGGAGAAAGACCGACTTCCCAAGCGACCGGGTCTCGAGCTCCTGGGGAAGCAGAGCGAAGGTCATTGGTCGCAACAAAATCAGGAAAGTAAACGTCGCGCGAGAAAGGAAAACACGAACCTGGGCGACTCCGGGCAGCTCGTCGGCCACCACGGATAGCGCCGTCCGTAGCGACCGCTCCGCCAGCTGGCGGTACTGCTCGAAGGTGTTCCAGCGCCCACCCTCGGCCGCGTCCTCAAGGGCGAACAGAGGCTCCCCTCAGGGTCATCCCGGCTCCGCCACAGTACCTGTGGGTGATCCCACCCGCGAGGCTCGGGCCGGACCCGCACGAGGGCCGAGCTTCCCTCGTCCAAGAGCGGCACCGGCTGCTCCACGGCATCGGTCTCCTCGGCGTCGACCACCTCCCGCGCCCGGGAAGTATCGTCGGAAGAGATCGGATAGACCACCGCCTCCCGGGCGCTCTCTTGCAACAACGGCGGGCCCTGAACCAAGGGCACCACCGAGGCCTCCGCCGCCTGCATCTCCACCTCCTGCATAGATGGCCTCGCCGCCATCACGACGGTCTTGGTGACCTCGGGGGCTCCGGCCTCTGCAATTATGGCCTCGGCGGTCTCGGGGGCTCTGGCCTCCGCCATCGTGGCCTCGGCAGACGTAGAGACGCTGACCGCGGCCACCACGGTCTCGGCGGTCATAGGCGCCGTAGCCTTCGTCGCCTCAGCCTCGGAGACCCCGGGGGCCTTGGCAACAAAGGGCACGCCGGCCCCATCTGACTCATGAGCCTCGCCCCCACGAGGCGGAAGCTCTCCCTCCCTCGTCTGTGTAG
Organism: Miscanthus floridulus; assembly: GCF_019320115.1. NCBI lineage: Eukaryota > Viridiplantae > Streptophyta > Magnoliopsida > Poales > Poaceae > Miscanthus > Miscanthus floridulus. The sequence goes on from NC_089581.1 coordinate 98,432,214, forward strand.
GGGCCGCCTCGGTAGCCCCTCCTTGAGCGGCCGGCCCCTTTGGGTCGACCCTCGCCGACGCCGCGCCGCGTTGGATAGCGGCTTGTGCCTCCGCCACCCAGTGTGCGGAGGAGCCAGGGCTCGCCTTAAGCGCCTTAAGGGGCGCCAAGGGGAGGTCGTCCGCAGGCCGCTTCCGACTAAGGAAAATTAACCTATAGGGTCAGCGCAAAACTAAAAAAGAGACTGAAAAACACCATGACCCTGCCAGGAATACACTTGCCTCGATCGGGGCGGCCCCCGCTTCGCCACGGCAAACCTCATCCGCAGCGGCGGAGGCGGCGGCAGAGGCATCGCCTCCATATCCATCGACGCCGGTCGGTCTTCAGCGGACCCCGGCGCCCCTTCGGTCCTCTGTAGAGGCGGTGGAGTCGCCTCCGCCGCCACCCGCTCCACCACGGCCGCCGAGCCTACCGGGCTAACGGCGCGTTTGCCTAACGCCCGCGCCTCGGGCGTGTTGGCCTCGGCCCCGGAGCGGGCAACCGTCGGCCCCGGGTCCGCTTCTCCTCCCCTTCCCGGGGGTGCCGGGCTGCTTGCCGACACCCCGGGCGCCACCTCCACGACATCAGGAAGGTGGTCCAGGGGACCTCGCCCTCCCTCGACCTTGTCGTCCCCGTCCGAGGCCTCCATCGACAACGACGTCGACGGGGATTCCTCCAGCGGAAGACCGTCCTTCCGTTGTTGACGGAGGCACTTATCCAGCTCCTCGTGCGCGAGGATGTGCTTCGTGCGCTTCGCTGCCTTGGCGTCCTTTCGCCTCTTCTGCGCATCGGCGTGAGCGCGGTTGACCACCCGCCGCCCCGCGTCCTCGGGAACGGGCGGTGGAGAGGAACGCACGTCCCTCATCCCCTGAAGGAACAACAAACGCACATGAGGGAACAAGGGGTAAGGGGAGACTGAGGAGGTTCAGAGGCTACAGCGGCGCACGACTTACTAGCGAAAGGAACCCCCGCGACGGCCGCATCGCGATAGGGGTCAAGTTGCCGCCCCTCAGCTTCACCTCTACCGTCTCCCCCACCCGACGAAGAATCTCCTCCTCGGAAAGGGCGGAGGAGGACATCCAGGTGCCCTCAATGGGCTCACCCAGTTTCATCTCGAACAGCCGCCACCGCCGAGCCATCAGTGGCAGCACCCTCCGGCGGTGGAACGCGGCCACAACCATAGCCACGGTGAGGCCATGGCCCCGCAGCCTCGCTAGCCCCTCCAGGAGCGGCTCCAGCTTGGGCTGGTCGACCTTCGGGACGCCCCACTTCCACTTCTCCGGGCAACTCCCCACAATCCGCCCGGTGTAGGGGGGAAGCCCTCCGTCGTCGTTACGAAGGTAAAACCAACTCGTGTACCACCGGTGGTTGGAGGACGCGAGTTGGGCCGGGATGTAGAGGTGCAAGTGGTCCTAACGCACTTGGAGAGTGCAGCCTCCGGCCCTCGCCGCCTTCCTCTTACCCGACGTGCCCATCGGCTTTGTAGTATGCCCCGCCCGGAACAGATGGAGCCACAACTCCCAATGGGGAGCGATCCCTAAATACCCCTCGTAGACGGCAACAAAGATAGCCGCCTGAGCGATGGAGTTGGGATTAAAATTGTGGAGCTCCACGCCGTAGTAGTGCGTGAGCGCCCGCATGAACCGGTCCGCCGGGACGCCGAGGCCGCGCTCGTGGAAGGAGACGAAGCTTACGACGTAGCTGTCGCGAGGCCTCAGCTCCGACTCACCGTACGGAGCAATCCACTCTGGCCTAGTGGAGTCGGTCACCGGGCGGAGGAGCCCACCGTTGACAAGTGACTGCAACATCTCCTCGGTGACGTCCGATGGATCCTAGGGGTCTGCCTCGACAACAACGATTTCACCGGCCATGGGTGCGATGGAGGAATCAGGTGCGGCAGTGAGTCTTTTCTCTCCCTCCCATGCTCTCGCTTTTTTCTCGCTTTCTCCCTAGGCTCGCTCTTCCTCCTCTCCTTCTCGGCACTCGCTGCTCTACCGACGGCTCGACGGGGGCGGCGCTAATACAGGCGAGGTAAGACGAGGAGGGGCAAAACTCCCCGGGTATTTATGCAGGGAGGAGGCGAAACGAGCGGGCGATGAAATCGGGGAAGTTTCCCCCCAATCCGGCGCGGTTAACCACGAGCCGATTTCGCCGGCCCACGCGCCCACATCTCCCGCATTAAATGCGAGGACGGTTATGTCCCATCCACCACGCCACGCTCGGCCACTATGGCAGCAGGTGTCGTTTCGACTCCCAATGAAACTGCCTCAAAAGGCACGCCGCCCGTACCGAGCCAATAGGGAAGATATTCCCTATGGCCTATTCCTTTCGTATGAAGGAACCGGGCTCTGAGCCTATTACGATCCAGGGGTTCGAAGGCTGGGCCCCAAAGGGTTTCGATAGCCGCCCCAGGATAACAGAGTCAGGGACGACCGCGGGTGAGCCCATACGGGGCCGAGGCCCAAGCAAGCGAAACGCTTGGGACGCCCAAAGTTGTGTCCGAGACCGGAGGAAAGTCTCCGAATGGGATCCCACCGTAGCGAGGCACCGAGCCACCGAGGCCTAGCGAACGGCCTCGGCACCCACTAGAGACATCCTCTGGTACTCTTGGAGTGTGTCTCTGGACCGCTAGCCGTCCCCTAGCGAACGGGGTACGGGCCTCCACTCGGACTACCCGATAACAGCTCACCGGAAGTGCCACCGCTCGTGCCCATCGAGGGTAGCGAGGCACATTCCACCCCTCCTTCTGAGCGAAAAGGAAGCGTGAGGGTCGTACAAAAAGACAGGGGAGTCCCTGACGGCCCTCTCACCCTGTGCAGAGGCTAGGGGGCTCTTCCTGCAAATACGCCGAGACCCCACAACTTGGGCCCATGCCCAAAGGGGGCCTCGGCAAACAAACCCTCACGCGCGAGGGGCGTATAAAAAGTCAGGGGAACTCCCGACGGCCCTCTCGCTCTGCGTAGAGGCTAGGGGCTCTTCCTGCAACCTTGCCGAGACCAGGATGGGCTCGGCAAACAAACCCTCCGTCAGAACGAAAAGGATATGTGAGGGGCGAATGAAAAAGTCAGGGGACCCCCGACCGTCCTCTTGCTCCAGGCGGAGGCTCGGGGGCTCCTCTTGCACCCAAAGACCAAGACAAACGGTTCAAAGCCATGCTAAAAGTTTCATTACAAACACGATAAAGGGCACCGAGCCCGTTACGGTCCAGGGGTTCGAAGGCTAGGCCTCCAAGAGGTTTCGACAGCCGCCCCAGGGCAACAGAGTCAGGGACGACTTCGGGGCGAGCCTACGAATGGCCCAGGCCCGAACGAACAGTCGCTCGGGGCGTCCTAAGTCATGTCCGAGACCGGCAGGAAAGTATCCGAATGGGATCCCACCGTAGGGAGGCACCGAGCCACCGAGGCCCAGCGAACGGCCTCGGCACCCACTAGAGAAATCCTCTGGTACTTTTGGAGTGCGTCTCTGGACCGCTAGCCGTCCCCTAGCGAACGGGGCTCGGGCCTCCACTCGGACTACCCGATAACAGCTCACCTAAAGTGTCCACGCTCACGCCCATCGAGGGTAGCCTGGCACATTCCACCCCTCCTTCCGAGCGAAAGGAAGCGTGAGGGACATACCCAAAGTCAGGGGGACCCCTGACGAACCTCTCGCTTCGTGCGGAGGCTAGAGGGCTTTTTTTTCTGCATCCTCGCCGAGACCCCCGCAACCCGAACTTGCACTTATGGGCTCGGCAAATGCAATAAGAACTAATCACTCAAACGCGAAAATGGAGAAAGCCCCTGGAGGAGTAACTTCACTCCTCCAGGGGCTCGGGGGCTACACCCGGCGGGTGCGCTCGCGCGCACCCACCAGAACCTCAAAAAACAAACCAATTCCTACGGAGCGGGCATAAACCCAGCCTCGACAAACCCTCAGGGAGAGTGCACGCACTCACCCCGAGGCTCGGGGGCTACTGTTGGGTACCTTAGAATGGGGTACCCCAAGCAAACATCAAATGGGTCGCTGTAATCCCATCTAAAAAATAAAGCTAGAAGGTAAGACGTGGGCCCCTCACCTGCCACGACCGAGCCCACTGGGCCCTCCTCTACCTCGCCTCGAACCTCGAGCAGGAGGTCTCGGCATCCTGGAACAAACTTCGCCTCGCACGAGGCTCCCCAGGGAAGGCCTCGGTAGGGGGCGCCGTCTCCGTCTCGCCCGAGGCTCTCCAGGGAAGGCCTCGGCAGGGGGAACATCCTCCGTATCGCGTGAGGCGTCTCGCGCAAAGCCTCGGCAAGGAGCCCGATCTCCGTCTCGCACGAGGCCTCAGTCTCTGTGTCGCTCGAGGCCGGGTCGCCCGCAGCCCGTCACCCCCCGCCTCGACCGACCCGCCAGACAACGTGTCATGTCCCATTAATGCTTCAACCACTCCCGCAATCTCAGCCGGACGACGGCTCAATGCCACAGAATGGCCGACGCGACCCGAGGTCGCATCCGCGCCATGCCGACCGGGACAGGGCACGGCGGGGGTCACCGGCCACTGTGTCCTAATGCTGTGTCCACGATCAGCGCCATACCTGCTGGGACAGGGTACGACGGGATTTACCGGCCACTGTGTCCTAACACCGTGTCCACGATCGGCGCCATACCGACTGGGACAGGGTACGGCGGAGATTACCGGCCACTGTGTCCTAACACTGTACCCACGATCAGCCGCCCACTCGAAGCCTCGGCACTGTACACCAAGGTCTCGGCTATCTTGGGGTTCGTGCCTGCCGAGACCCCTCCACCACGGTACAGCCTCGACACCGACCAAGGCTCGGCCTCACGGGCAGTCCGTCCACAGCGGCTTGCACGACCACCACCGCACCCACTCCGAGGCAGTCCCGGGGCTCCCACGACGCACAGGATCTGACGGGACGGCCACGTCGCCCCAGTGCTCTAAGGACGGATCACTCCGACGACTACACCGCCACAGGAACAGGCTACAGGGCCCGGACACGCCGCCTCTGTTCACACGGCACCGTATAGTTAGCTCATGTACCGTCCTAGTCCTCCCTTAGGCTATAAAAGGAGAGGACTTGGGCTGTTTAAGGAGGGGGGAAGAACACCTGGTAACACCCACACACACACACATCCCTGCCACCTGAGAGCAACGTCTCAAGCGGCCCGCACGACACCCTGCCGAGACCTGGGACCAGCTCCCTCTCTCCTTCAGCTTGTAACCCCCTACTACGAGCACCTCGGTGCAAGGAATACAAGATCGATCTCTCAGACTGGACGTAGGGTCTCGATTGCCTGAACCAGCATAAACCTTGTGTCTCTTTACATCACCATCCGGAATCGGGAGCACGCAGAACAAATTCACTGGTTGGTTGAGGACCCCCCGGTCCGAAACACCGACATGACCGTTCTTAAATCCCAAGTTTGATTTTTGAACTTCCCAAATTACTAACTAATAGTATTTCTTCTCCAAAAATTAATGTTGCATTTCCATCTACTACACTTACACTCTAAGCTTTATTCAAGTACTACATACAAATTCTATTTAATTTTTGTTTATAAAATTTGCTTCCGTGCCAATGTTTAGAAGTACTTATTCTACTCTTCGCGTTAGGATTTTTTTCATTAACACATACAGGCATTTAAGTAATCTAGCTCACTATATTTATTAGATCCATCTCTCAGTGCTTAGCGAGCTCGTAACACCAGAGGTATTACAGTGCAGAAAGGGGTTGGATCTATGGGGGCGAAGGTGAGACGGGGAGGCGTGTGGGTGGTGTCCAAGTATGGGGAAGCATCGGAGGATAAGGACATGATGGTTGTGGGCGGCGAGAAGGACATAGCGGTGGAGGATGGGGCAATGGACAAAAACTGGGGGTATGAGAGAAGATTCACATGGGAGGTTGAGATGGCTGATTTTTCTTCGCAGGACCTACCTTATTTCTGAATGGACATTGTGTGGTGGATGGATCATCAATGCTTCCGCCTATTCTTCGAGCCCTCATTCTTGCCAAGTCTAGTAAAATACATTGTGAACTCCCTAATAATAGATAGACATGTTGTTTGATTCTAACCACACATTGCCACACAACAGTTGCGAGGGCGCCACAGATTATGGCGTGGAAAATCAGCACCACAACTATGGCATAATAAAAAACACACTCAGATAAATTAGAGTTTGTGTATTGTGCCAAAACATTAGATACTAAGGGGCATTTGGTATGGCTTTTAATGCTCCTTCGGCAGTGGTTTTAGCACTTCACCAACCATATATGTTCCCATCAAACCGCTTCACACAAGAAGTCCCGCAAATATTAGTGACTAAAGCTCTTACGCATGGAAGGAGCTGAAAAAACAAGCTTCTCTTGGCTTCCTCTCGCATGCATGGGACCCAGCGCAGGTAAGGGCAGATTTGCGTCAGGCCAGCGTGGAGAGGGACAGGGCGAGGTTGCGGGGCTGCCAGTGCTGGGCTCGAGGCCGGTCAGGGCGCGGACATCAGTGCTCGGATCGGCGCAGGGGCGCTGCGAGGCCACCAGTCTTGGCTTGGGATGGGACGGAGCTAGGGCGTGGGCGAGGCCACTGTTGCTAGGCTAGGGACCAGTCGGGGCATGGTCACCGAGGAGCACACGACTGCCAATGCTTGGTCAAGGCTAGGGCACGGCGAGGATGTTGGTGCTTGTTTTGGGATGGGGCAGAGCGTGGCCATCGGCGAGCGTGTGGGTACGACCACTAGGACGCTCGTGGGTGTGCCTTGCAAGAGAGCAAAGGCCCGTGTGGGGAAGAAAGAAGATAGAAGGAAAAGGAAAAAAGTGGAAGAAAATGAAAGAAAAAAAAGAAGGGAATAATGGTCCTTTCGTCTTTTTTTCTAAAAAAAGAAACTATTTTGCCAAATGGTTTACGGTTTCAGCTTCACCAACAGAAATGTTTTTTTGAGCCAAGTCCAAAAGAAATTATTTCACCAGCAAAAGGGAGCTGTACCAAACAGATTTAACAAATTATATTTCTTTTTATGTGGCCACAGGCCCACAACTAGGGCATGATAAATTGAGACCGGCAACTAAGGTGACAGCGGTGGGCAGAATGGCACACGCAAAAGTATCTCCTACAACTAAAAAGAATAAAAGTTAGATAATTTTTTGGTGTGACTTTTTTTTTTTTTTTTTGGGTCGCCCTTCCCTCCCCTCGCTTGCGATACCGACCCGCAGCGACGCCGAAGGAAGGCGCTCCGATGATTCGTCCGCTCAGCTCCGCATCCATCGCACCCCCATCGTCGCCCTCACCCGTAACTAGGCGCGCCACCGCCACCCTCGCCCGCCCGCAGCTAGCCACGCCGCCGCCGCCCGCGCCCACCCGCAGCTGGCCGCGATGCCACCGCACACACCCTCCCATAGCTGGTCGTGCCGCCACCCCTGCCCCCTCCCTGCACAAACACCCCCCTCGGTCGCTGCCCCTAGACAGCGCGCCGACAACACCCCTGCCCCGGACAACGCCCCTTCGTCCTACCCCACCAATGCCGCCCTTGCACCCGTAGGCCGCAGCACCTCCCCGAGTGCCGTCGGTGACGATACCTGCCGCCATTTCGATCCCCACTGCCCCTGCGTCAACGCCGAGTCCCGCCGCCATCTCGATCCCCGCTGCCGTCGTGGTCGTGGAGGCCGGGCAGGGCATGCTCGTGGCCCTCCACCCGATCTAGTTCGCCCGCATCCATGTTGGCTCTGCCTGCATCCGCGACTGGCAACGCCACACCGAACCCAGCCGCCATCTCGAGCCCCGCCGCCATCTTGCGTTTGCCAGGTTGCTCGTGGTCGTGGAGGCCGGGCGAACGGCAGCGGAAGCGGGCAGGGCACGCGCGCGGCCCTCCCCCGATCTGGCTCTCTCGCATCCGTGTCGCTATGATGGCGAGTGGTCGCCCGCATCCGCGTTGCGACGACGGCGAGTTACGCATCTCCAGTTACTGCAACACCATATTGTCTCTGGTATGATCTTTCTCTTGCTTGATCTTAACACCCTGTTTTCTCAATGTTATCATTAACTACCTAATTCTAAATACCCAGTACTCCTTGTTTGTGGGCTTGGTTAATCTAGATTCGATTCTGTTGTTGAACCGTTAACACGTACACGAGGTGTTTGACTATATGCTTCAACAGGTGAATTACAAAATTTCAATGCTCTCCAATTCATTTGAGCTCTTCAACAAAATAGAGTATAGAGTGTGGCGGGGTTGTTCCAAGTTGTCCCAGGTTTATTATAAGAACAGTGGCTCATCATTCTTCAGTTAAACTAATGGTGTTTAGGTACAAATAGGTCCATTACAGGAACAAATTTATTTTAACTAAATTTAGTAAGCAACTCCTTAAGTTACTCATTTTTAAAGAACCTGCTATGGAAAATCTGGCAAGACATTCCAGAGAAACTGACCACTATTCTATCTGACCATGTACCTATTGTGAACCAAAACATTATTTGTTTTATTACAGGACATTGAAGAAATTCTCATATTAAGGACTATAAGGCTCCATGCTTTATGATGGTAGAAACTGTAGTTTCATATGGTGCAATCCTTATAACTATAGTTGGTCAGGATGGGAATCGGATTCATTAGGACCTTATATATGGTTTTCAACAGAACTAAGGATTGCTCAGAATGCACCTATCATTACGAATTAGTACTAGAAATGCTTCTCCACAAATGAGAGATAGTGAAGGAACAAAAATGATATAGTAAGAAAACTAAGCAATTGATTACACAAAAAGTGAGTATGATCTTGTTCTAACTCAACCTACCCTGGTACCTGCTTCCCTGATTGTGCAAATCAGTAGGAGGGTTTCTCAAACAATGAGAAGCTACACTGTAGCTCAGTCTAATGTGTTTAGAGGCTTGATTTCTGACGATATTGTGTACGGGCTAAATAAACATGGTTATGGATTTTTATATCATTTTTATATAGTTGATAAACATGGCTATCCCCATGCCGTCAGCGTTGTGATATGACCATCTACAACACCAGTGAGTGCGGCACATGTTGGGTGTCATCGGATCATCCCTGTCGATAGTTATGTTTAGAGTTTTTGTTTAGTTTTTTCAGTACAAGAAACTAAGCGGCCGGCCATGGCGTAGGTGCAGCTGGGCATGCACGCACACAGTTGGCTTAATTATGCCTCATCTCTGGTGTCCAAGGGCCAGCCCCCTCCCTGTTGGGCACAGCCTTGGTGTAGCTAGCTTAATTGCATAATCCCTAACTAAATTGCAATGACAGAGTCAAAAAATAATTGTTATCATGGGTAATTCTGAGTCCCAACAATTGTTGTAACCCTAAATCCTGGTCCTGAAAGATGGAGAAAAATAATTCTTGCCTTACTTCTCAACCGATTTGGTCATGTAAGTCAGACTATGTAGACTGGTTATAGTATACTCGTGAGTTCATGCTAAGCCTGATAATCATGAGACTTATAGAGTGATGCTCAGACATTCCACGGCCAGGAAGATTCAGTACATTCGTTTTGGAATTAATGTTTGCTGCCTTCATATTCAGTTTTTGTCAACTGATATTCAATCAGTCTGTGACATTAATATTGGCAGGAACTGGACTGCATGACGAGTAGAGCAGAACAACAAAACTGATTGGCACACAGTTGGACATTGCTACCTAAATCGAGTCATATCTACATTGGTTATGGTGGCGATCCTCCTTCTGGACACTATTACGTTGACATCTACCGCCTCAACAGTATGTGTTGGGTAAACCCCTCTCCCCCCTTCCTGTCTCCCCTTTAGTTGCGCCCAGCACTCCGCTTGCCTTTTGCATGCTCTGGATGTACAGTTCATTGTCCTGTAGAATGCAATAGGACAAAAATGCGGACCATATTATGATGATAACTAAAAAATTTGCCAATTATTTGCCACTTGGTATTTCCTAATTTTATTGATGTGTGTTTCTTCTACTTCGACATTGCTTGGTGCTTGGAAACTCCCAACAGGATTCATTCATGCGTTAAGGATGTCAGGAATAGCAGTCAAGTTCTTTATTGCACAAACAAATAATTGATATGTCAGGAATATACCAACTCTTTACTCAGCTAAGCCTTAGAACATTGAAAAAATTAGTCAAAGTTCTAGGGGTGCTTAACTACCGGTTCTCAGACAGCACTTTAAACAAAGAGAATGCGCCAAGGACAATGAGAACTCACATTGTTGTATCCGAGGGGTGAAGTTATAACAATTTATACCTAGATAATTATGACTTGACGTCTGTATCATTGTAAGCCTGCACAAATTATTTATCATTTAGTATTACAAATAAGAAGCATAACCAAAACCAAAACAGCAAAATCGTATCCATTCATATGTATGTTCTACCTCTTTTTCAACTGAAGATATAACTGGGCAATATCAGATGATTGTTTCCTACTTATATTATTCTCTGGTTGACTGACTTCAATGTGTAGTCAAGATGCGATGAGTTCAGGACAATGATCTCTGCAGTCCAAGATGCTGATGAAAATATGCCTCCTATTTTCCATTAGTGACAAAAAATCCTGAGCGATTTTCCAACACATGAGCGATGCGGGCGGTCGCATTGGGGGTTAGGCTTGGTCCGGATTGGTGATAGGAACAAGGAGATGGATGCATGCATCTAGGCCATTGTCTTCTTCATGATCTGTATAGAGTTGAGAGGAATGCATGCTAGATCGGACAACTCAATAGAAATTCTTTGCCTTCTAATGAGTATATAGAAAAATCAGCTGCTGGGAACATCTTATAATACTTTAAAGATAATTTATGGGTTCAGATTGGAAAGCTATTCATTTGAACAGAGGTTGCATTGCCTTGTCACATGTATTATTCAGGTGTTTTTGGATAGCACTTTATACATTTTGAAACTAGATAGCAAATAAAAATAAATGGCTAATGGCTTTGCTCAGGTCAGACAACTCCTGTTGGTGGGGCATCCACAGTGATCAATCTCACCACAAGGATCTTGTAGTGAACATTCTCGTAGATGTCTTGGTACTGACTGCCATCTATCTTCACGATGAAAGGTGTACTTATCTGAACATTTTTTTGTACGTATCTGAACATTTTTGTGGCTGTAAGAAATGAAACAAAATTGACATGATCTATTGACGAAATGTTTTATGATTACTACAGACATGATCTAAAATTGCTTACTCTTTAGAGAAACAGTTCAGAAATTTGTTATTCACTGTTTACAAACTTACGGTCATCTAATTATGATAGTTTCATTTTTTTGTGAAATCAAGTGTGAAAGCAAGTATGGAATAATTGAAAAACAATTGATTATAGGACAATCAATCAACCAGGTTATGGATATCATTCATCCCCCGAGTTGTCATATAGTGAATAGGACTGTATGCTCATGTTTTTCCATCATCACTGCCTCCTCCATCTTAGGAACTCCGATGCGATAAGTCCTCCACTTTTTTTCCAAAAGTCAAAGCACTTCCTGAATACATTTCTAAGTAGTAAAACATGAACAAAAATATTCAGATGTAGCAACGATACTAAATTTATGGTCTTTTCTTTGATTCTTTATTTCCCCTACAGCCACCTAGCTTGCACTGCTTTTCACTTGTCCATATTGAATTGGGCACATTATTTCAAAGGAACAGTATTGCTAAAAGTGTTTGGTAGTGTTGATGGACACGCCAAGGCCAACTGGTGATCGGGTACCTTTGGGGGACCTTACAAATACAACACATGGAGGCATATAAACTTTTACAGCCTCTCTACATGTTCTGTGTTTATATGTTTTCAACTCCTCACCAAATTTTATTGAAGGGAATCATACAAAATCAGGGTTGGTGCCACTAGATGGGGATCGTAATGAGCAGAAGAGACAGAGGGAGAGAGAACGGTATGCAACAATGTCTGATGAAAAGAGGACTGAAAGAAACAAGAAACCCCGTCAGAGGTATAAGATGAGTAACCAAGAGAATGTTGATCTTGAAAACAATATGGCTTCCCATTCAACAGGTATGGAGGTATTGTTGAGTGTCATTTTGACTGCCATTCGTGTTTTAATTAATAACAATTATTATGTTTTGTATTGCAGATGCGAATACACATAATGAAACAGACGAAAATAGTGGCTGGCTCCATAGGTAGTCAACCTACAGTAATGGATTTCAACAATTATCAGGTTACTTATTCTAATAAAAGTATTTATTGGTGCAGTGACTGAAATTATCGTGTTGACATAGTTTGCTTATTGTATGGTTCAATTTTAATTATATGGTTATATTTGTAGACGGTACGGAACCTTTAAGTTGCATTGGTGGCACTATCAGGTTTACGCTAATGTCCCATCAGAGTCGCACATGCTACCGTCGGTGCCGAACTACGAACACTGCAACGCAAAAAAAATCGAGGGTGAACCGCTAGGATTCTGTTGTCGGGGTGGCAAGATTCATATTTCAACTCCTGAGACACCACCAGAGCTCATGAGGTTGTGGTCAAGATCAGACGCTTATGCTAGGCACTTTCGTGCAAACATCAGATATTTCAACGGCCACTTCTCTTTCACTTCTCTGTACTACCACCTAGATCGTGTGACCATTAACATGCGAATCTACGGTGTCTACATGTTCTGTGCCCATGGCTAGATTTACCATAACATATGATCATTTAGTAAAGAGGAGGGTGTCGAAAAGAGACACCTCGAGCTTTATTTTTACAATGACGATCCATCCCTTGAGCATCAGATGAGCAAGTGCCGTGAGCAATGCGCCCAAAAAGACAGAGAAGTTATAGAGCAATTGGTTAGTATTTTTAATGGGAATCCCTACTCTCAGCAACTAAGGAGTATGGGACATGTTGGAAACCTCGAGGATTACCGGGTCGAGTTGAACCTTGACCAGCGGCTTGACCAGAGAACATATAACATGCCATTAACATCAGAGGTGGTCGCCGTTTGGGTTGAGGGGAGTGAGCATCATGGCCAATTCGAGCATAGTGTTCTCCTGCAAGGGAAGGATTGGTCTATACATGGCATCCGCTCATATAATGCATGCTATGACCCACTGTCATACCCGGTGTTCTTTCCATTGGGTGAGCTCGGGTGGCACAACTGCATTCCAAAAGTGGGTGTGACTATGGCTCAAGTTGATCGAGCTCGAGCAATCTGCAAAAAGCGTGCTGAGAATGATGACAATGATGATGGAGGTAACTTGAACTCTTTTCAATAATGCAATATAAACTCTTTTCTATTAACTCATGATACTAATTCGAACAATGTCTCCCTATAGAACCTGTTGCGAATACATGTGTCTCCGTGTGCGACTACTACTGCTACAAGTTCTAGATGCGGCCAGGGATATTTAATCCAATACTCTATGGCCGGTGTCTTTTCTAGCAATTCACCGTCGACACCTACATCAAGATTGATAGCTCGCGTTTAGACTACATGAGGAACAATCAAGATACTTTGAGGGCTGACCTATACCAAGGCCTAGTGGACAACATCATTCAGGTGAAGGATCTGCTGAGAATGTTGGAAGGCGTACTGTCCTATCTTCGTCATTCATTGGAGGACCCTGTGATATGAGGCGCCGGTACATGGATGCAATGGCTCTGGTGTGAAAGTACAGTAAACCTGATATCTTCCTCACAATGCTGTGCAACCCTAACTAGGATGAGATCAAGAATGAACTTTATTCAGGCCAGACACCATAGGACCGCCCAGATCTCGTCACACGAGTCTTCAGAGCAAAGTTAGAGGTGATGAGAAAAATGTTCATGGAGAAAGACATACTTGGAAAGGTGAAGGCCTACGTATATGTAGTGGAGTTCTAGAAGAGGGGCTTGTCGCATGCACACTTCTTGCTAATAATGGAACGGAAGTACAAACTCACATGTCTAGAGCAATATGACATGATCATCACTGCAGAGCTACCAAACAAGAAAAAGTACCCTGAGCTATACAAGATGGTCACAAAGCATATGATGCATGCTCCTTATGGGATGCTTAATCCATACTATCCACTCATGGTGGGCGGCGGGTCATGCAAAAACCATTACCCGCGCCCATTCTGTGAGGCCACGTCACAGGAAAAGGATTCATACCCCATCTATCGGCGACGTAATGACGACCATACACAAAAAATTTGAGGCCATTACCTAGACAATCAATGGGTTGTTCCTTACAACCCTTGGCTACTATGTACCTTCAACTACCATATAAATGTTGAGGCCTGTGGGAGCATCAAATCAGTATAGTATCTGTTCAAGTACATATACAAGGGACATGACAGGGCGTTGGTGGTGATGAGGGAGACCGACAAAGCAGACAAGAAAGGCAACGTTGATGAGATCAAGTAGTATAGAGATGCCCGGTGGGTGATGCCTCTAGAAGCACTGTGGAGGATATATGGCTTTGACTTGAGCAAGAACCATCCACTAGTACAGCAGCTGCAGCTTCATCTACTCGACATGCACATGGTGGCATTTCATAAACAGGACAAGGTCGAACGGATCGTTAATAGGCCAGGTGTAGAAGAGTCCATGCTGATAGCATACTTCGAGGCAAACAGGATGCATGAGGAAGCTCGCAGAATCTTGTATCGGGACTTCCCGGAGCATTTTACCTGGCAGTTTGATGGTAAATTATGGCAGAAAAGGAAAAACTCCGTTTTCCAAGTTGGCAGAGTCATCTTGGCCCATCCTGCTGAGGGAGAATGCTACTTTCTTCGTGTTCTCTTAAACAATGTTGCTGGCGCTACCTCATACGAACACCTTAGGGCGGTTGATGGCGTGCTACTGCCTTCATTTTGTGAAACTACAGAAAGGAGGGGTCTAATCGAAGAAGACAATACACTAGATTAATGTCTAACGGAAGCTACTTTCTTCTAGATGCCTTCCTCTCTGCGAAGGCTATTTACAACAATATTGGTATTCTACGAGCCGCATGATGTGATGGGGTTGTGGAAAAACACTATGATGCAATGTTAGAGGACAACAGCCGCAATCATCCATCCTCGAATCTAGTGCAACAAATGGTTTTGATAGACATTAGAAACATGCTGCAGTCTATGGGGGATGACATAAGGTCATTTCCTCTTCCAGATATTGATCACTCATATGACGATGCCAGCCATATTCCTCGTGAGATATTTGAGGAAGCTAGCATCGAGTAGAATCCCAAAGATGTGCTATTGTGCGACTCACTCAACGCCGAGCAAATGTCTACCTATGATGAGATAATGGCCGCTGACTACAACAAACAAGGTGGGCTATTCTTTGTGGATGGACCTGGCAGGACAGGAAATACATTTTTGTATAGGGCACTTCTCGCAAAACTACGTAGCCAGGACAAGCTTGCCGTGGCTACAGCTACATCTGGAGTCACAACAGCCATAATGCCAGGCGGGAGGATGGCCCACTCGCGTTTCAAGATACCCCTCACTCTTCAGGAGGGCGGTTGTTGTAGCTTCATGAAACAGAGTGGTACTGCCAAGTTGTTGTAGCAAGCAACTCTCATAATTTGGGACAAGGCATCTATGACAAAGAGGCAAAATGTGGAAGCACTAGACAAACAACCTATGGGATATAATGGGCTGGTTAAACCTACCGTTTGGTGGGGATTTTAGACAGGTCCTCCCTATTGTGCGGAAAGGATCCAGAGCTCAAATAGTCGGTGTTTCTCTACAAAGGTTGTATCTTTGGGAATCCGTGCGCCACCTAAAGCTCGTCCGCAACATGAGGGCTCAGAGTGACCCGTGGTTTGTAGATTATCTATTGCGCATTGGTGGTGGAATGGAAGAGGTTAGCAGAGATGGTAATGTATGTATTCTAGACGAGATATGTGCCCCGTACTCCTGGCGATGCTGAGAAAGATCTTCATACATTGATCGACATCATCTTTCCAGATCTAAATGCAAACATGGCAGACAAAGACTACATCACCACCAGAGCGATTTTATCTACACATAACGATTGGGTGGACATGATCAATATGAAAATGATTGATATGTTCTAGGGCGGCGAGACGGTGTATCACAGTTTTGACTCCATGGTAGATGATCCACATAACTACTATCCATCTGAGTTCCTTAACAGTTTGACCCCCAACGGGCTGCCTCCACATGCCTTGAAGTTCAAGCTCGGGTGTCCTGTCATATTGCTTAGGAATATTGACCCTGCCAATGGACTATGCAACGGTACAAGGCTAGTGGTGCGGGGGTTCTGAAGAAATACAATTGATGCGAAAATCATGGTGGGGCAACATGCTGGGAAGCGGGTATTCCTTCATCGAATACCGCTATGCCCGTCTGATGATGGGATGTTCCTGTTATAGTTTAAGAGGAAGCAGTTTCCTATCCGGCTGAGCTTTGCCATGATGGTCAACAAGTCACATAGCCGAACTATCTCAAACGTGGGTGTGTACCTACCCACACCGGTGTTCTCCCACGGTCAGTTGTATGTTGCGATGTCTAGAGCCACGTCAAGAACCAATATTAAGATCCTTGCCCTCTTGCCTGATGCGGAGGCACAAAAGAAGGAGGCCAAAAAGATGGAGAAGAAAAATGCTAAAAAGAATGCCGAGAGAAAAGAAATAAGAATGCGTCAAATAAAAAAGATAAGGATAAGAAGACCTCAATAGCGGATGGAACTTTCACGAAGAATATTGTATTTAAGGAGGTTCTAACGCCGTAGGCGAGGTAACAGAACATTACTAACGCATACAATGCATTTTTTTTCATTCAATTTATATTGTACAAATAATATCTCACTAATGCCATATTTGTTGTTGTTCCTAGGTATTTTTAAATGGTTTATCAGACTCTACACGGAGATGTTTGTATATACACTTGTGTGATGGCATAATGAAAATTGAACATGTGTTATATTGTTGTTATAAAAATGACACTTTGAGTGTTTTGTTCGTATTTCGTTTTGTAACCATTCATAACTATCACACGTGTATGTTCTCAAAACCATGAGTTTTGTCGACTTCCCCTACTTTTCTCATGTGCCAATGTGGGATCAACCGAATTAGCACATGCATAATTACAAACATAAATTACTTGAATAAAACCAACGAAGCAAGTTAGCGATAATAATGAACAATAGTGCTAAACAACACCATACCAGTGGTCGTGGGATGGCACGATCATAGTGGCGTTGGTTCCGCGCATTCAGGAGGATAGCTCCTTTGTATTTCCCTTTGTTGCATCGGGGTCATTAGTTTTTTCATGAAATCTACAAGACTAAAAACATAGAAAATATAAAACACACTTCATGATCTTTATCACCTATAATATGTGCTGATATGATTAATTAGAAACTCAATTGGATAACGGACAATTTTTCATCAAATTAATATTTTAATCAATAAATTTATAATTATTAAGAGATATGAAGAACGTTAGCAGTGCTACGTAGAGCTCGACACTATGAAACTATCACAAAGAGAACTACTTTAATCCGAGTTGAAATGATTACACGGCGGAGACTGACTATTCCTCGGCCTCTCCTACAGTATGTATACAAATATGGTCAAGTTACCTCACCGCTTGCATTTTCTTTTTGCAGAACACTAGAAAAAAGAAGAAAGAAATTAGCGAAGATAGTAGGAGATTGCGGTGACCGTTGTGGTCAGCAGGCCAAGTTATACTAATTCTGACTCTCAATATTCTTCTCTTTTAGAAAAATATGTGCTTTAACAAAAATGCTAGAATTCTGTATAAAAATACAATACGAAAGAAATGGCTGCTGCGATTGGTGTATGTGAGGATATGGAATATAACTTAGCATAGTGCAGATACGTTGCTCCTACTTTTATTACTTGTTTCCTATATATTATTCTAATCGCTATCATGTTTGTAGTTCCTTGTGCCATGGTTGCACGTTCGAAAATATATGCTTTATGTTTTCGATCAGCGGGAAAAGATGCTTATCATGATTAACCCTAGACCTGTTGAAGAGTGGTGTAAAGATACACCAGCGTTGATATATGCCAAGTACACTCTTGGATTTAGCTTCAACTACACGGCCATAGTGAATGTACATATTCCTGGATGGAATGACGATGTCTTCAAATGGAAATTCAGACGGGAAGAAAACATTGCAGAGGACATAGATGGGTAACTAATGCAGAGTCACTATGGCTTGCAATAATAATACCTACGATTTAACTATTTCTATATATCGCTGATCGTGAATTTTGCCATAGATACTTAAGTGGATATCTTATTCTACAGTATATGTCTACGTGGAATAGACCAAAAACCACACATATTTATACGGTGAGTATAACACTTTGTTTTTAGTTTTTGTGGAAGATTTTTCAAGAGACGCAGTATTACTCATGGACATGCACTAATATTGACATATATACTCGAGCCTGTGTATAGGATGGTATGACGATGCGGCGGAACTTATTCGTGGATTTATTGGCATATGAAAGAAATGGATATCGGAGATTTCTTCCTGCCGATATAAAACATTATCTTAGGCGTATCACGGAAATGTCTATAAAGTAGAGTTTGTAAGCCTGTGACGCCGCGCTCTTCGTGACTGTTAATTTCACAAACTTTGCTTTTTTGATTAACTGTTACTTTAACGTTGATATTTAATTTTTACAGTATTGTTATCTTATCGTGCGATCTATGTGTTTTTATTATAAATTGTTAGTTATTTTGTAGTAACGCACGAACACGCTGTCTAGTCCCAAGGTTAAAAGGCCAGACTGCACGCCGCCGGTGGTAAACAAAAATTTTAACATCCTACCTGCCTAGCGCCCGCGCATCCGTCCAATAGATAGACATGTCGTTTGGTTCTAGCCACGCACTGTAGTTGTAGAGACGCCATCGATTATCAGCCTGTTCGTTTCAGCTGGATTAACTTATCAACCATGGTTGAAGGTACTGCTGGCTGATACGTCAAAGCTTATAAGTCAGATACAGGCTACCGAACAGGCTGTATGGCGTGGAAAATCTAACGTTGGCAAAAAAATCACACTAAAATAAATTAGAGTTTATATAGCCAACCAAATATATATACTAAATAATTTTTTTTGGTCCTCAAAGCTAGGGGCCTGTTCGTTTGGCTAGACTTGTTCGTTGCTGAATCATGAAGAAATATTGCTGGCTGATTTGGTGGGAGAGAAAAATATTGTTTCGACTGAAAATTTACGATAGTTTACGAGGCAATAAGCCCAGTCGATCAGGCTGTAGGACATTGCAAATAGAGACCGGCAATTAAGGTGACAGCTGTGGACTGATTGGCAGTCGCAAAAGTATCCTAAATTAGGACTTATTTAGTTTGTCCTACTAAAATTTACTCTCAATCATATTGGATGTTTAACATATACATGTAGTATTAAACATAGACTAAAAAATAACTAATTACATAGATTTTTACAAGACAATTTTTTAAAGTCTAATTAGCCCATGATTTGACAACGTGGTGCTAAAATAAACATGTGCTAATGATGAATTAATTAGGCCTAATAAATTCGCCTTTTTTATGACTAGCTTGGATTACCGAGGACTTCTATAATTTATTTTATTATTGCTATTCAAACATTTACATATGATGCTATCTCTAATAACAACACCCAAAATACATGACCTATTCGTCCTTTGATAGCGTTACAGGCAAAAGGTTCAATACATATTCGATATCTTCTCCAACAACAAGACCTAAAAGAGAATTCTTTCTGCAAATGAGTTTTCAGGAGGGAGGATGTCCATATTTGGGTTGTGCCTCTCAGGCAACCCAAAATAGATCTCCCGTATATGTACTCTGTTGGATGCTGATTTTATGTATCTTGCTATCAATTTTAGGTTTAGGTGTCCATATAGGTTCCTTATTGAAGATAGTCTACAGCCTGTTCGGTTAGCTGGTTCGTGAACAAGTACTGCTGGCTGGTTTGTGTGAGAGAAAAATACTGTTTAGGCTGAAAATTTACGATCGTTTACGACAAGCCACAGCCAAACGAACATGCTGCTAATATCCTGATGTGAAACATAAGGTGACATTTCTAAAATTACTATCTGAATTTAGGGCCTCTTTGGCACGACTTATGCCGGCTTCGGCTTCATTTATTTTGCGCAAATCGAGGCACCGTAGCGTGAAGCCGTTTTGTAAACCAGGGTTAAAATGAACTAAAAGTCAAAAAAAGCCAGTTTTTCTAGCTTCATCGACTTTAGCTTCACCGATAAAACCGTTTTAGATGAGCAAAGGGCTTTAAGCATGGGCTAAAGGCCAGACTGACGTGCCCGCCGGCGGTAAACGAAAATTCGAACCGGCTGTCTGTCCGGCGCCCGCGCGTCCTTCCAACGAAAACAGGCCCCGCTGATCCGCTCCGTCCAGTATTCACCGCTCGCAGCCCCGCCGCTTCCCCTCGTCTTTTCAAATTTCGATTCCCGCCGCCGTCCCCTCCCTCCCAATTTTCAGATTTCAGATTTCTATATACCAATCTTCGATTCGATTCGATTTCTAAAACCCCAGAGGCCATTCTCAGCTCTCGTTCTCCCCCCAAACCCCTCTCCCCAACTTCCCCGTCGCCATGGCGCCGAGCTCCCCGTCGTCTGCCGCGCCCACGCGCGTCTCCGCACGGAAGCGCGCTGCCAAGACCGAGGAGATCCACCAGAACCTGCAGGAGGAGGAGGTGGTCGCGGCGGCGTCCTCCGCCAAGCGCCGTCGCAAGGCGGCGGCTTCTTCTGAGAAGAAGCCGAAGCAGAGCAAATCTCCCAAGGCGGGGAGGAAGAAGAAGAAGGGGGAGGCCGAGAGGGAGGATCCCGTGGAGGACGACGTCTGTGCGGACGAGCCCGACGAGGAGGAGTTGGCTATAGGCGAGGAGGAGGCAGAGGCCGAGGCAGAGGAGCAGGCCATGCAGGATGAAGCAGCTGCGGCGGCTGCTGCAGGGTCGCCTGGGAAGAAGAGGGTGGGGAGAAGGACCGCCGCCGCCGTCGGCGACCACGAGCCAGAGTTCGTCGGCGAACCCGTCCCCGCGGCCGAGGCGCGCAGCAGCTGGCCCAAGCGCTACGAGCGCAGCACGGCCGCCAAGAGGTACAAATCCCTCCCTACACTGGTTCGCTTTTGATTCAATCCCAGATCCATGCTTCCTGTTGTGTCCCCATCTTTTTCGTTGATTCGTCGCGCTTGCAGGCCGGATGAGGAAGAGGACGTCAAGGCCAGGTGTCACTACCGAAGCGCCAAGGTGGACAACATCGTCTATAGCCTCGGCGATGACGTCTACGTCAAGGTCATTGTTCACCGCTTTTATTGCCTTCTCTACGTGCCATGCTGCAGCTGCTGCTGCTCTCATATATGCCGCGCTCATGTTTTTGTTAAGGAATCAAGCGATTGTGTGATTATTTGTTGTCAGTTCCCAGTGATGCAATCTGTGTATAGCCAGCAGTGCTGGCCTTTCACTAAATGTACAAAACACTTTGCTGGATCTAGAAAAATGTAGATTAGCTTGCAGTTCAACACCTTTAACCCAATTTTTTGTGGGAGCTTTGAGTATTGGGTATGTCATTTTTAGTTGCTTGTGCAGTTTACATAGTATGTGATATTTGTTTGCAAAGCAACAAGGAAATGCTACCATGAAATTGTGTGATAACTATTACACGTTTGTTTAGGTTGTGGTAATTACTTGATGCTTTTAGTTGCATTGAACTGCAGTCTTATCCACTTATTTCTGGTGATTGTTCTTATGTAACAGTATGTGGAATGCTATAAAAATTGCTTATTCTTCTTTGAAATGATGCTAAACATTTGTTAAGCCTTTCTTAATTTGCATACATTAGTGATTACTTATGTCCATCTTATATTTATGATGTTCTTGTTATTGTCTTTTTCTGGGCTCATGTCACTGATGGAAGGATGAATTGCTTTTTAAAATCTATTCCTAGTGACGTGTGCCTAGCAAGTGGTTTATGCTATTCATACATAAAGGGGTGCTTTGAATGTCTGTACACAATCCTCTGCTTGGTGTCTTGTTTGATTCTGTTGTTGCTCTGCTTGTCTTATTTGGTTCTGTTGCTAGGCCTTGTGCATAGGCTGCTGTTAAAAGCTGGATCCTTTTGATTCTATTGAACATGCACTGTTCTACCCTTTTAAAGCTGCTAACTGTTCTATACTTATATTGCAAACTAAATGTCCTGAATGGTGTTTTCAGTATCTAAAACTTTTGCTTAATTCTGAATTTAGTTTGCATGTGTCAGTGCTTGCTTACAATACATTGTGATATCTGATATTATAAAATAGAATATAGTTTATCTTATCGATTCTAGCTTTGATGAAAGTTCTTTCTAATATAATTGGACATGAACATTGATTATGCATTAACAAAAATGCTCAAAATAATGGTTGCTAAAGTATAACTGGATGATTTTGCTATGATGTCGCTCCTTTATATGTCCAACAATAGTTTACGAATTTAAATTTCTGATTCATTTTTGCCTATCACAGGCTGGAGAAAACGAGGCTGACTACATTGGTCGCATTACTGAATTTTTTGAGGGGATTGACCAATGTCACTATTTTACTTGTCGTTGGTTCTTTCGAGCAGAGGACACGGTGTGTATTAAGCATTGGTTTTTTTTTTCTGTATGTCAAAAACTAGCAAAGAATTGAACCCTATCTTTGCAGGTTATCAATTCCTTAGTGTCGATAAATGTTGATGGGCACAAGCATGATCCTAGACGTGTTTTTCTTTCCAAGGAAAAGAATGATAATGCGCTTGATTGCATAATCTCGAAGATCAAGATAGTCTATGTTAATCCAAATGTAAGTTTCCTTTCTATGTCCAACAATAGTTTATGAATTTAAATTTCTGATTAACAAAAATGTGCTTGTTTTTGTTGCCTTAGATGGATCCAAAAGCCAAAGCCCAACTAATAGAGCATTGCGACCTATACTATGATATGTCTTACTCCATCGAATATTCTACATTTGCTAATATACCATCAGGTAAGTGCAGTAGTAGTTTAGGAGGAAATTGCCTTACATTCTTGCAATTGTGTTGTTTTGGTTATCTTTTTCATTGGTAGAATTTGATACCCCTAGTTATGCAGTAGCTCTTGAATCTTTGAATGTATATTGTGAGTATGCCACAAGTTGGTGCACTGCCAAAACTTCGTGGTTATAAAAAATGGTGGGTGTTAGGCGGTTACTGTTTAGCATCTAATCGTTGATTAAGCATGACTAAATGTTTATGAGCAACACACTAGTTATGTATCAGGAGATTAGCTACATATATGAAAGAAAATATGAGAAATGAATAGTTATGTCTACATAGCCCACTTGGCCCATTGTCTTAGCAAATCCCATTAGCCCATCTAAGCACCATATCTCCTAACGATGTCCTAACACTACCAACACTCAATTCCCACCCTAGCCGACACCATTCTCACACAGTACCTTCCATTCCCTGCGCTCCCAGCATTAATGTATCAGCCATGAATGCGTGAAAAATCCTTGTTTTAGCTGGGCCTGGCTGTTGCGGTGCTGGCGTGCAGCGCACATGATGCTGGATGAGAGTGGTGCTGGCAGGGAAACCAAAATGCTTCTCTATGTGGCCTTGCTGGATGGAAACGGCAATCAAACAAACCTGCTTTATCTGTTAAGCCTAGCGAGCAGTAGCCTGGGTCGTCTCCGGTACAAGCCAGGCTAGAAACCAATCACACCCTAAGTGTGTCTGGTTGGTGCATGTAGCTCAATAATTAACATTGATCTGGATTCTAGACAGTCTATGATTACAAACTTATCAATTTGTTTATGTTTTTTCTTACAAATCCCTAACACTTATTTTTCTCAACTAGAAAATGGGCAATCTGTTAGCGAAACTACTTCTGGTATTTCTTCTGATGATGCGGATTTGGAGACGTCATCTGGTAGGCCAGGGAAGACAGCAACCCTTCTTGATCTGTATTCTGGCTGTGGGGGCATGTCCACTGGCCTTTGCTTGGGTGCTGCATGTTCTGGCTTGAATCTTGAAACTGTAATTTTCTACTTTGTCATCTGTTGGATGGTATTTTATTTTGTAGGATTCGATAGAATATGTTTCAGTCTCATCACTCATTTTTTTTGGCTATCATTACAGCGATGGGCTGTTGACCTTAACAGTTTTGCATGCCAAAGTTTAAAGTCCAATCATCCACAGACTGAGGTATGGGTAGTAAACTACACCTTGGATTCTGTCTCTTCTGTACTCATACAAAGTGTCTTTTAGGAATGAGATTATTGTTGAAATATAAACTGAATTGCCCACCTTGACCCTGACTGTTATTGTCGCATTTGTTAAGGCCTAGCAGCATAGGAGATAGTGAATCACTGCAGTGACCTACTCGTGGCAGATCCGTGCCTATTACAAGATGGAGAAGAGTGGATGCAATTATTGTCGAAATATAAATTGAATTGCCCACCTTTTCCATCACCTTAAACTTTTAGTTTGAATTGGCTGTTGTGTACAACTCAATATGATATTATGACGGAGTTCTTGAGTTCAAATTCTGATGGGCTGCAATTAAATATAATAATTGTATCGGATTCCTATTTCCATGTTTGAGGCCTGAGTAATCCCCATCAATTTAAACTTTTGGGTTGAACTAGTTCAAGCAACTCGATAAATATAGATGCCAATGTGGTATGTATAAGCCTAATTGCACTAGTTTGGTGCCCATCAGTTAAGAGATCTCATAAAGTAATTTGCATGCTGAGGGGCTTGGTGAGACAAGCTTACAATATCAAGGATTGGTGTTGCAACTTCCTTGAAAGAATCTGTTACATGGGCCCTGGGCCTAATAAAGAACCTAAAATGTTATCTGAAACTACTTAGCCAATCTTCTAATGAAAGTTTGACCCTAAGCTTTGCTCTTAGTATAACCAGAGTATTAGAGATGTATAACCCTTGCACATGACTTGTAACTTATACCTCAAGCCATGTATAAGGGCTATGCATCTCTAGTAGCAAGTTCCTCCTTGAAGACCTTGCATCTATTCAGAGGGGAGGGGTTGAGCTAGCACTCCATTATCAAAGATAATTCAAAGTATCTTTGGGTCTTTGAATGTAGGTGCGGAATGAAAAAGCCGATGATTTTCTTGCTCTGCTTAAGGAATGGTCAGTCCTGTGTGACAAATATGTCCATCAAGACATGAGTTCAGATTTAGCTGGCTTGGAAAATGAAGAGGATGGAAGCAGCCCTCTTGACAAGGATGAATTTGTTGTAGAGAAGCTTATCGGGATATGCTATGGTGGCAGTGGCAGGGATAATGGCCTCTATTTTAAGGTATTTAAGAGCTATCTATTCATTTGTACTTTAATGCATACAATTTTGATTTTGAGAATTTCTGAGAAAGTAAGTTCAATTACTATCAGAATATGGAAAAAATGAAGCCTTTCAAACAATGGATATTTCTGTAGATTTTGTTGTAAGACTAGATTTTTGCAGGTCCATTGGCAGGGATATGGTCCTGAAGAGGACACATGGGAGCCCATTGATAACCTGAGGTAAGTATTTGGTATATCATATGTTTGTTGCCTGGTACATCTATTTGAACACTAATCCTTGTTTCATAAACCAGTGACTGTCCACTGAAAATTAGAGAATTTGTACAAGAAGGGCACAGGAGAAAAATTCTGCCACTGCCTGTGAGTATTTGTTTGAATTTGATTTTCATCCCTGTTTGTTTAGCTCCACATAACCTCCTCAATTCTTTTAAAAGGGTGATGTTGATGTCATTTGTGGAGGCCCACCATGTCAAGGGATTAGTGGATTTAATCGGTTCAGAAACCGCAATGAGCCACTTAAAGATGAAAAAAACAAGCAAATGGTGACTTTCATGGATATTGTGGCATACTTGAAGCCCAAGTATGTTCTCATGGAAAATGTCGTGGACATACTCAAGTTTGCTGATGGCTACCTGGGAAGATATGCTTTGAGCTGCCTAGTTGCGATGAACTATCAAGCACGCCTTGGAATGATGGTGGCAGGCTGTTATGGCCTACCACAGTTTCGGATGCGTGTGTTTCTCTGGGGTGCACTTTCTTCCATGGTCTGTTCTATTTCTTGCCACTCTGTATGCTTGCTACTTTTATATTGCGCTGTTGACCGCTGGGTAATCAGGTTTATTTGACTATGTAGGTGCTCCCGAAGTATCCTCTGCCTACATATGATGTTGTAGTACGTGGAGGAGCCCCTAATGCCTTTTTGGTAAGTGCAATCACAGTTTTGAAATCTATTGGGACCTATAAGATTTGCTGATCAACTGAATTTGTTTGCAGCAATGTATTGTAGCATATGATGAGACACAAAAACCATCCCTGAAGAAAGCTTTGCTTCTTGGTGATGCAATTTCAGATCTACCAGAGGCAAGTGTCTTTTGTAAAGTTCATACATTTCTCAATGTACATGCAATCTTACTCTTCTATGCAGGTAGAGAACCATCAGCCTAATGATGTAATGGAGTATGGTCGTTCCCCCAAGACAGAGTTCCAGCGCTACATTCGACTTGGTCGTAAAGGTAAAAGGCCCAGTGAACTCTACTGGTTGACCTAGTGTGCTATATGGTAGCATTTAGCTTCAGAAGAACCACCTTTTCTGATCATGCTTAGCTACTATTGCATCAAGTTAACTGTATTTTATTCTTCTAGACATGTTGGACTGGTCTTTCGGTGGGGAGGCTGGTCCAGATGAAGGTAAACTCTTGGATCATCAGCCCTTACGGCTAAACAATGATGATTACGAGCGGGTGCAGCAGATTCCTGTCAAGAAGGTTTGTGGCTTGATAGCGTGTCCCTTCCTTGTCATTTCTCCTTCTCAAACAATCATTGCTCTTTCTTATCACAGGGAGCCAACTTCCGTGACCTAAAGGGTGTCAAAGTTGGAGCAAATAATGTTGTTGAGTGGGATCCAGAAATCAAGCGTGTGTACTTGTCGTCTGGGAAACCATTGGTATGTGTAATTTTGTGCTGTCCTCGATATAATTGTTTCCACAAAAAGCACATCGTGTTTATGTTAGATATTCAAAGATCAAACTTGAGTGATGAGACACTGCAAGTATAGTAAAATTGTGGTTAAGACAAGATGACCTTTTGCATAAATCTTTGTTGTCTAGGTTCCTGACTATGCGATGTCATTCATCAAGGGCAAATCAGCAAAGTAAGTGGTAAATTGTCATGCTTTCTTTTCTAAATAAGAAGGAAATTGGTTAATTGTCCTTGCATGTGATGTTGTAGGCCATTTGGGCGCCTGTGGTGGGATGAGACAGTTCCTACAGTTGTGACCAGAGCAGAGCCTCACAACCAGGTAAGCTTGATTACAAAATCCCCTTTGTTCTGAATCTCTGCTTACAACTTTTGTGATCCTCATGATTCTGACTGAACATGTTGTCCACAGATTATATTGCATCCGACGCAGGCAAGAGTCCTGACTATCCGTGAGAATGCAAGATTGCAGGGCTTCCCTGATTACTACCGATTGTTTGGTCCGATCAAGGAGAAGTAAGTTCCTCTTTTCAGTTTGCTTGTACCCAATCAATTCTCTTGAAAAATGTGTGCAGAAGCCATAGATCGGTCGGTTACAGTTACATCTCTTGAAATCCTTACCCTGAACATGTGCTTTGTGTGATGGCAATAGGTACATTCAAGTTGGTAACGCAGTGGCGGTACCTGTTGCCCGTGCACTGGGCTACTGTCTGGGGCAAGCCTACCTTGGTGAATCAGAGGGTAGCCACCCGCTGTACGAGCTGCCTCCAAGTTTCACCCGAACTGTGGTGCAGGCGGGGGCTTCTTCAGTTGCCACTCCGGCAGGGGAGGTGGTTGAGCAGTAAAAGGAGACTGCTGGGCAACAGCAGCAGCAACTCTGGTTGGGTTCAGATTCGATCCAACCCGGAGCCTGCTACCAATAATCACGGCATGTGCTGTTTCCTAGATTGGATTGGAGATGACTGAATGTAAGCATGGTTGGCACTCGAGCTTGAGTGCTTTTACTGTTGGTGAGGTTTCAAAACATTCTTTAGTTTAATTGTGGCAAACCTTTCTCATGTCTTTTCAAACTAGCAATCTGCTGATTTGATCTGTGTCATGCACATGTATTCTGCAATTGGTTGCTCAACGACAGTGGACATCTGATTCTTGTTCAATGCAAGCAAATTTTCATCTATTGTATCTGAGTGGTGACAAACAAATCTTTGAACGTTTCGAGTTGAGTCATCCTGTATTACCTTGTAGTGTTTGCATTGATTGTCACCGAAAGTGTGGGAAGAAAACATGCATTGAGCGCATTTGTGTTACTGTGTAACAAGATTGCCTGAGAAGGATCACAGCATATGTTGATCCACTTGGCCTCATGTTAGGATGGTGATCTTAGGGCAGCTGTAATGTGTGTGCTGAGGAGGTGCAAAGATGAGAACAAGGAAAGTGAGGCGTAATAATATATTGGGCACCAGGTGTTAGGGAGACAGATTCAGTGACTATGCTCTGGTAGGTCACAGCGTGACTTTCCCTCAATCTCCAGCGTACAATTCTAATCCAAGGCTTCAAATTGATTTAAACCAAAACTTGTGGTTCCTAGATTACTTTGCGATCTTGGTTCTGGTGGGGGCCGTGGCAGGCGGAGGAAGGGAGGAGCCGAGCCGCTCTCCTGGAGGCTGGAGCTCTACTCGACGCAGGACCACGTCGTCAGCACGTCGCTGTAGGCCACTCCGATGGCTAGGAGCTGGAGGGCCTCGTGCGGCCCCGACGAGCAGTGACGAGGTGGATGAAGAAGCGTCCGCAGGAAGTGAAGCGGCTATTAGCACGACGAGCGAGTGCAGACTGCAGAGCCACATTTGGCTTTGCCGCAGCGGCGGTGGCTGGCAACACGACGAGCGGACGCGCGAGTGCAGATTGCAGAAGGAACGTGGCGGTTTTGTCCCCCAACATGTCAACCAAGCCGATGCGCCGTGCCACCATGTCGGACTCCTTTTGCTGGAATGGAACGCGCAGGACCGAGCCACCTAGGGATGGCCGGACACGTGGTGCGGGACGCCGTGACTTGCCTAAGCAACGTCACCGAATCCGGCTCCAGGTGGTTAGCTTATACAGTAACCTCTTTGCACCTGGTGCTAAGAATAAACAAATAATATTCACTACCATCCGGTCTATCTCCATCCACCATCCATGTGAGGAAAAATTAGAATACCATATATGGGTTTTATTATATTTAGGTATGGACTAATAGGTTTATACTTTAGAGCTTGTTTAAGTTGTATAACAAACATATACAATGGAGTTGCTCTTAGTGAACAAGGCCTTTAATAGTCTGTTTGGTTGGTTGTATCCATGCTGACAGGCTCTAGGGATATAAGTGTTGCATGTTTGCTTGTCTGATTGATAGCTTCAGCCTGGCTTTGTGGATGCAACAGTGCCTGCGAGCCTAGCTCACAGCAACCATGGATGAAGTCCGTATCTCTAGAGCTAGGTTTGCAGGATGCAGGTGTTAAGGGGGCGTTTGGTTCCCTTCTCTAGGGAGCCTGCATTGCATATGGGAGCCACAGGCCCAAGCTGGACAGGCTACGGTGGGGTCCGGCTAGACGAAAAACTCGAAGCTCGTTAGCTCGCTCGGCTCGTGGCTGGCTCGACTCGGCTCGGCTCGGCTCGTTATGATAACGAGCCGAGCCGAGCCAGGATTTTAGCTCGTTAGCTATAACGAGCTAACTCGAGCCAGCTCGCGAGCCGCTCGCGAGCTAAACGAGCCAAACTTCCGGAAAAAAAAGTATCATTTAAGATTGTTAGATGCATGAATACTATAGTATTTTATTATACTTGTATATATATTAGCGCATATTAATTTTTTTATTCGATTTAAGGTTGTTAGATGCATTTCTTTTGTATTATTATTATTCTCAAACTTTAGATAAATGCAAATATTATATTTTGTGTATTTTTTATACCTGGCTCGCGAGCTTAACGAGCCAGCTCGAGCTTTTAACGAGCCGAGCCGAGCTAGCTTTCTGGCTCGTTAGGATAACGAGCCGAGCCGAGCTAGCTCGTTATCTTAACGAGCCAGAACGAGCCGAGCCTAAACGAGCCGAGCCGGCTCGTTATCCAGCCTTTAATCTATCCTTGTTTGCTTGGCTGCTCACCAGATATCATGTTTGGTTGCTCACATGAAGTCGTACCATATAAAATAAAAATAGATAAACAAGTAATCTTATAATATTTGACTTATGTAACTACACTCTAATAGTCCCAACTTTACTTCTAATATCTTAATCTACTTTAAAATACACTAATACCTATACATTAATCACATGTTAACAACGTCATTAAAAAAAAATCTACGCTGCACCATGCGAGCTGGCTCAACAAAAACGTAAATGAAATCCGTATCTAGCGAGCCAGGCTCTGGGCTGCCTTTTGCATTTGGAGAGCCAGATCCAGACTTCCGTGCAGGCAACCAAACACGTTGAAGTTGCATCTCCAGAGCCTGGTTCACCTATATATAGGCAACCAAACGCCCCCTAACAGATTAACGATGGTATTAAATGATGCTTAGCATAAATTAAGATATTAATATATTTAAAAGTAAATTAAGGTTTAATGAAATAAAAATAAATGATATACAACCAATTCCAATCAAATAAATATTACCCTAGTGTAAGGAAAATGGATCCTAGACCCAGTTTGAATTTTGGTGTTTGATGATCAACAAGATCAAATTGGACTAATATGTTTGCAAGTGTTTGTTTTGTAGTCCAATAGGTTGCAACACGGATTGGACCAAGATTGGATCATAAAGATTTTGATCAATACTCAAAGGTAGACAGTAGAGGATGTGTGATCAACCTAGAAGTGAAGTTAGGAGTCTAAGATGCGAAGATGAAGAAGCCGGACCAAGACACGAACAAATTGAAGTCACCGAAGCCGAGACAAAGATGTGAATGGATTGGATCTGTCTTGTGATTTTGGATTAGATCAAATTGATATGGCACTAGTTCAGAGTTGTAGAGCTCTTCATTAGCTTTCCAAAAAATCCAAGATCATCAAAATCGGAGTTCGAAGCTAAAAGTTATGTCCAAAATACGAAAGTGTGTCAAACTTAGGACTGTCACTTTAGCAGTCCAAAGCCTGGGTCCGGAGCACATGACTCAGTCTGGAGGTTGGGTCTAGAGCTTCCAAAATAGCTATTCGGAAGGCAAAACACACAGGACCCATGGTGCATGGTTCGGAGGTAGGCTCAGGACTGGGTCCAGAGCCAAAATACCTCTCGGTGCAGTTTCTGGACACCTCAGGACCAAGGTGCGTGATTGTCTGGAGGGTGAGTCTGGAGCATGGAAAAGAGTCCTTGGAGCGCGGCAATGGTCAAATTTGAACATGCGGACAACAGGACCCACGGTGCATGGTAAGGACTCCCCAAAGTTCGGGTCCGGAGCTCAGTCTGGAGCTCACGTTTTTAGCCCAATGAAGGGGTAACAACTAGTTCTCAACTTTGGGGCTATAAATAAGCCTCCACCGATCAAACACAGGGGTGGAGAAGCTATAGGAAGATGCTAGAGTATTGATACACCATTTTAGAGTTCTCCGTTTGCACAGGGCTTAATAGATCACATGGTGATTAGCGTAGGTGCTTTGCAAAGTGCTTAGGTTAGTTAGACCACGCTCATATACGCTTGCTCTAGGTTTAGGCCTAGTGTGTAGTGAGGTTTGCACACCTCTTACCACTCGGTGCTTGCGCGCACCATTGTTATACTCAACGGGTCTTGTAGTCTTGCGAGATCACACCAACCGCGTTTGTGGTGTGGCTGCCACTGTGTACTGGAGGGAACAAGGCTCGCGACACTTTGGCTGAAAGCTTGATAGTGAAGATGGTGGGGAGCATCTGGGAGAGGCTTGCCCAAGGTCACATCGGAGAACCACTTGCGTGTGGGGAAGGTCCGGGGCTATCCACGGAGTTAACCGACTGAGAGCTTGGCCCTTGCGAGGGGCTCCAACATGGACTAGGGGGAAGCTTGCACGCTTCTCGATACCTCAATAAAAATACCGGAGTCATCGATGTGAGTTTGCATTTCTACCTCATCTTTACCTTCCGTATTTACGTTGCTACCTTGGTTGTGTGCTTTACTTTCCTAGCTTAGTTGATAGGCTAGTTGATAGGATTGGAACCTAGGGTGCATAACTCTTTTGCCGTAGAGATAGCAACACACCTAGCAAAACCGTAGTTGCACATTCAGATAGATTACTTTCTTGTATAGGTTTTAACTAGATGGAATTAGATGCCATAGTTACAAGTAGAATTTTAAGTTGTCTAATTCAGCCCCCTCTTAGGCGTCACGGTCCCATACACCTAGTACTTATTTTTTTTACTTCAGTTAAACATAGCACTTTCTAGCGCAAGTAACCAAACAAGCACTCTGCTCAGCCTAATTTTCTGGGTTCAGTCAACCAAACAAGGGTTATTTGCATTTCTGTAGCCTGTCCAGCTGAAGTTTGGTTCCTAGATGCAAGCCAGGCTCCCCTCACCTGGCAAATAAACAGGCTATAAGTGATTTGTTGTGGGCATATGGCATGTTCAAGCATAGTCTAGCTAGGAAAAAGGTAAGGTAAGAAAAAGAAGAGTGGTTGGTTTCCTTGCTCGCCAAAACCAATGCCGAAGTTCATCCTTAACACACTACTAGAATATATCCACTTCTATGATAAAAATGTTAATGACGAATCCGAAATCATCATAGAAGAGCGCTTTTTATGACGAATATTTCTGTTTCGTCATAGATTGGTGGTGACGGTCCTACAACCCTCCCTTTCTATGATGAAATCAGGCATCATAACAAAAAATATCATAGAAGAGCGTAGTAGGGTTTTGTCACAGATCACTCGCATGACTCATCGACGACCAGGGCTGATGAGGACATGGCACCTTCGGATACGAACAATGATTATAAGGTGCGCTCGTTCCTACATTTGCATAGTGGCTTTGGTTATAATTCACTTGGTTCCACATGTATATGTCACTATTTGATTGTAGGTTCAAATGTGTTTCATAATGGAAGTTCATCAAAGTTAAACTTTTGGTTCGTCGGCAGCCCGACAGTGCCTTATTGGGAAGGCCATAACTCATCCATCCGGAGTGCGATCGAGGTCAATGAGCACTTGATGGAAAGCTTGTTTGATAAGCTTTCAAATAGATCTGGTCCCATCTTAATATCACGTCGGCAAGGCCTCCAAATCACCAATATATTTTGTCGCTATTTCTGCTGGGAGCTACACTGTCTTTATGGGCTTGTTATTCATCCTTGGGACCCTGGCCCAAGTGGGAGCACACCCCAAGGACTTGGAGAACCCACCAAGAAAGCCCTTGGATGTCCTCCTCCTTGGCCCCCACCTTAGGAGGCCAGCAAGGACGTCCAAGCCAAGCCAGAGGCCCAGTCCAATCTGAGTTCGAGTCTGCCTCGGCCGTCAGGACCAGTCTGCAATAAAACGGACGCCCAGGACGCATCCGAACTCCGTTTTCGATGATCCACATATGGATGGAAAGCTAATTTGATAAGGAAGCCAATTCAAGTGGTTTAACATTAAAACCTCTTCAGAATCAACGGGAATAGTCGAAACAATTCAGCGTCCAAAATCTGCCAGGGTGCTGCGACACCTACTTTTGGTCCATTGGACCGTGTATCGTGTTTGGGCCCATTAGGGGGCGCGTCCAGGGTAGGCGACGACCCTAAGACCTTTATAATCATACGCCGCCATCGTCATTATGTTTTGGGTTTTGCTTAGATTATTTTGTCAAGAAACAATTTTGCCGTTCTTCGATTTGTGAGACCCCAACTCATGAGATTAATCTTTCATCTGCAATTTGGTTGCGTTCTTTCTTGTTCTTGCTTGTGTTCTTCGTTGCGCAGGCAGGGATTAGCCTTCTTGGTGAGGTCAACCTGGTCCGTGACTTGGTTGATAACCAGAGGAGCTGTGGTGCTAAGATTGCAGGGTTCGATCTTTCGATCTGAAGCCGGATCGGTGTGTCATTCTCCGCCACAACGATAGTTACCATCACCTGACGGAAGATCGGGATCCCCGTCTCCATTAAGGGCTTCCAAGGTCCTCTTCCAGGCTAGCTGCAACACCTTTTCTTTGAAGAATACTTGTTGGGGACCAATACTAGGGTACCCGAAGAGGAGCTAATGGTCATCAACATTGATTCATCCGAGCAGTCAAGTGCGTGACTACAGCTCCAACCGACCCCCAGGTGCGCGGGCTCCGCCTTGCCTTACCTCTGGGTCAGGGGCTCTGCCTCGCCCCACCTCTGGGTCGAGGGCTCCGTCTCGCCCGACCCCTCAGGCGTGGCTCCTGACGGAAGCCTGTACCACCGCCAACCACTACGGGCCAAAAAGTACAAGCCAAGGTCAAACTTCTAGCATCGTGCCGGGAGCGGGCACATCTCAACATGACCCATGCCCGCGACATGTCACTCTAGGGAACTCACATCTCCAACAGTGACAGACTCGTGGTCACTATGCTGCCTACTCCTTGTACGGCCGTTGACCAACACGCTGGTTTGCCGCATCGCCCGCTGGACGGAATGGGACATCACAACCCGCTGACAACGCCAGGGCATGGCATCAGCAGCGAACAGGTGCTCGGTGTGGAGCCATCCCTGTCACCATCTGTAGTGTTGGCGGGACCCATATAAAGGAGAAGAAAGGCCCGACGGTCCTGGAAGCCTTCCTCTCCTTGGCTCTTCTCTGTCTTTCTCTCTATGTAACCTACACTTCTCCTTCGTCTATAAAAGGGGAAGCAGGACGCCCTAGGAGCGAGAGAGGAGGGCGGTTCACCACTCTACATGGTTGTAGACATCAAAACACATGCCCTAACATGCCTTAGGAGCACACGCACATCAGAGACTTGGGACTTGTCCCTCTCGCTCGTTTGTAACCCCTACTACAAACTTTCAGTGCTAATAACATGAGCAGCAGTGACGAACTAGACGTAGGGACTTTCTGCCCGAACCAGTATAAACCTCATGTCCTCTAAGCACACCATCCGAGCCAGATGCGCAATACTAAAAATTTACTAGTTGGTAACTCAAAACACCGACAGTTGGCATGCCAGGTAGGGGCTTTTTGCGCGTCTCGACGTCCACATCAGGCCTCAGATGGCTAGTCATGGCATCAGCTGGGTCCTGGGCATGCTCGTGCGCTTCGAGAACCTAGACTTCATCGTCACGATGGGGGGAGAGTTGGTGCAGGCTCCCATCGCCGTCCAACCTCTCCACTCAGCTGGCCTCAATGCAATCACCGAGGCGCTTGAGGAGCTACGGCTGCATGCACCGGACACCCGCGCCCCTGGGAGTGACCAGCTCCTCGGCTTTGATTACGGGAGGCTAGAACGCTAGCTCGGTGCCTTCTTGGGACCCTAACCATCTCGGGAGGACTTAGGCCGCCTCACCTTCTCGTTCGCCAACATCATGACGCAACTTGCTAGAGGAGAGCGACTTTCCCTAGAATACCTCATCCGGAGCGCCCCGACAGTGCTTCCGTTCAATCTACGCAACGCTATCGAGATCGTTGGCCACCTTGTGGCGCAATGCAGACCCCCATCCCCCATGAACGATGAGTTTGTGGGGATGACCGAATGTGTCATAGAATCTTTCCACGACCTCCTCGTAGGACAATTAGAGTCGCCCTCCAACTCTGACTCCAGCAGGGGGAGCCATCATCCCTCTTGTGAATGTTTCATGGTAGGTACCCCTGAGGGGTACGTTGAAAGCATCAACGAGGGAGAGGCTACCCCAATGAATGGTTTCAACGATGAGGTCGAGGGGGATGTAGGGGCCCTACCTCACCTACGGGTAGAGCAGCTGAAGGCCTAGCACTAAGAGCTTGAGGAAGCATGACTCTA
This sequence comes from Miscanthus floridulus, assembly GCF_019320115.1. NCBI lineage: Eukaryota > Viridiplantae > Streptophyta > Magnoliopsida > Poales > Poaceae > Miscanthus > Miscanthus floridulus. The sequence goes on from NC_089581.1 coordinate 98,468,053, forward strand.
GCTCGAGCAGAAATACGCGGAGCTCGAACGAGAGATCGAGCGCCATGGAGACGGTGGGCATGCACGTGCCGTGGCCCACGATGTGAACCAGAGGATCATCGAGGATGACAAAGCCCTCCCACACTTCACCTAGGCAAGCCAGAACATCGCTGCTATGGCAGCCTTGCTCCGGGGGCTTTTGGGGCCCACAACACCCGAGGATCATCGGTCGCATCATGAGTTTTGCACACTACTCGAATGTGCGGTGGTGCAACAGGCCAAGATTTCACTGTCTCGACAATGCAAGCTCGACGCTAGCTAGCGCGCGCCCTTAGAGCAACCCAATAGGGAGATGTCAGTCCACCAGGCGTAGCAAGGCGCTGTGGTCCTGGTGCACGAACGTCTCGGCCTCTACCGTGATGTGCGCGACACCCTCGACGCCCATAGGTGTACCCTCGGTGATGCAAGGGAGGAGGCTAGCCATGGCTACCACCCTCGTCATGGCGGACATTACGACAGCGGCGAAGACCGAAGCCTAAGCCCTGACTTGTCTGGACCTCAGGCCTTTGGCCAACACATCCTCAACGCCGCCTTCCCATCGCGGTAACGACCACCGACCAACATCCCAAAATACTCTAGGGAAACAAACCTCGGACTGTGGCTCGAGGATTATTGGCTTGCTTGCCAAGCCGATGGAGCGGATAATGATGATTTTATTATCCGCAACCTTCCATTATTCTAGGGCACATACGAATGTGGTTGGAACATATTTTGCCCAATTGAATCTAAAGTTGGGCGGACCTAAAAGAGATCTTCATGGGAAACTTCTAGGGCACATACGCGCGTCCTAGGAACCCTTGGGATCTAAAAAACTACAAATAGAAGTTCAGGCAAACTCTTCATGGGTACATCTGACAATTCTCCTGGTAGTGCAACGAGCTGCCCAACGTCGTCGACGCCGACGTCGTAGGATCTTTCCTATCTAGGACCACCTGTGAGTCCTTGGTTCATAAGCTAGGACGTAAGGCACTGCAAATCACCAAGGAGCTCCTTGATATCACCACCACCCATGCCTCAGGCGAGGAGGAGGTCAGGGTGATTTTCGACCGCCTCAAAGGCAAGGCAAAGTGGGACAAGGACGCCGGCGAAGGCGCCTCCAACCGTCCCAACAAAAAGAAGAACAAGCAGCGGTGCGAGGGCTCGCTCGTGGCCACCGCCGACCACAAATGGGGTAGGAAGCCCACCGAGGGTACCCCAGGCCACTTCAAGAAGCTACTCGAAGGGCCATGCCCGAACCATGCTTTCCCTATCAAACATCTATACATGGACTACGTCCTCATGAAGTGGTTCTTGTTCGGAGGCTCCAACAAGGGGGAGCATAGGAAGGAGCCCAAGCCAACTGCAAATGATGTTGAGGGGAAGGATGGTGGATTTCTAGCGCTGGATGGCTACCTCATGATCTTTAGAGGGTCAGTGGCCTATGACTCCAAGTGCCGCCAGAAGCTTGCACGTCGCGAGGTTTATACGGCCAAGCTGGCCGCGCCTACCTTCCTCCAATGGTCAAAGTCTGCCATAACCTTTAATCAGACCGACCACTCGGAAAGCGTCCCATAGCCAGGAACATATCCGCTCGTGGTCGACCCAATCATCGGCACGAAGCGGCTCACCAAAGTGCTAATGGATGGAGGCAGCGGCCTCAACATCATGTACACTGAAATGCTTGATGCCATGGGCATCGACCGAGCGCACATCTGGCCGACTGGGGCACCTTTCCACAACATCATGCTAGGAAAGTAGGTCATACCACTTGGACAGATTGATCTACCCATCACCTTTAGGAATCCAACCAATTATAGGATGGAGACCCTTACCTTCGAGGTGGTTGGGTTCCACGGAACCTACCACGCCATTCTGGGACGTCCATGTTATGAGAAGTTCATGGACGTCCCCAACTATACCTATCTAAAGTTGAAGATGCCGGGTCCACATGGGGTCATCACCATCGGCACCTCCTTCCAGCGCACCTACGAGTGCGAGGTCGAGTGCTGCGAACACGTCATGGCAATTGTCGCCTCCAAAGAGCTTGCGGCCATCAGGGAGGAGATCGTGGAAGAAACGCTCGACCCTAAGTGGTTAGCCAGGTCTTTCAAGCCTATAGAAGGCACCAAAGAGGTCCTCATAGACCCTAGCGGCTCCGAGGGCAAAGTGGTGCGCATTGGCACCACACTTCTCTCTGAATAGGAAAGCGCGCTCATCGATTTCCTTCATGCCAATAGAGACATATTTGTGTGGAGACCCTCGGACATGCCAGACATTCTAAGAGAAGTCACCAAGCATGCCTTGAAGATCAGGCCAGGCTCCAAGCTGGTAAAGCAGTGCCTGCATCACTTCAACGAGGAGAAACATAGGGCCATCGGTGAGGAGATTGTGATGCTTTTGGTGGCTGGGTTCATTATGGAAGTATACCACCCCGAGTGGTTAGCCAATCCTATTCTTGTATGAAAAAAGAGTGGGAAATGGAGAATGTGTGTTGGCTACATGGGGCTCAACAAAGTGTTTCCAAATGATCCATTTCCTTTGCCATGAATAGACCAAGTAGTCGACTCAACCTCAGGGTGCAAAACCCTTTGCTTCCTTGATGCGTACTCCGAGGACTATCAAATTGCGATGAAAGAGTCTGACTAGCTCGCGACGTCTTTCATCACCCCGTTTGGATCATTCTGCTATGTCATAATACCATTTGGCCTAAAGAACGTGGGAGCTACGTACCAACGTTGCATGCTCAAGTGTTTTGGGGATCTCATCGGGTAGATCGTTGAGGCCTACGTGGATGATATCATGGTCAAATCCAAATGGGCTAACCAGGTTGTAGCCGACCTGTAGCAGGCCTTCATGAAACTCTGAGCAAACGACATTAATCTCAACCCCGAGAAGTGTGTTTTCGGAGTTCCAAGGGGTATGATGCTAGGTTTTATCATCTCCGAGCGTGGCGTCGAGGCCAACCTAGAGAAGATCTCAGCCATCATGAGGATGGGCCCAATTTAGAACATAAAGGGGGTACAATGATTTATAGGGTGCCTCGCCACGCTCAGCCACATTATCTCACGCCCAGCAAATGAGGTCTCCCCCTCTATTAGCTTTTGAAGAAGGCTGACCATTTCGAATGGACTCTCGAGGCCTAGGAGGCACTTGACAAGGTCAAGCAGCTTCTGATGAAGGCCCTAATCCTAGTCCCTACGACCAACGGGGAACCGCTTCTGCTCTACATTGCAATCACCACGCAAGTGGTTAGCGCTGCCCTAGTGGTAGAACAAGAAGAAGAGGGACACACCCTCAAAGTGCAGCATCCCATGTACTTCATCAGCGAGGTCTTGTCTAATTCTAAGACTTGCTACCCCAAATCCAGAAGCTCCTATACACCGTCCTTGTCGCCAAGAGGAAGTTGCATCACTACTTCGAGTCGCATCTGGTGACGGTCGTGACGTCCTACCCTCTCAGTGAGGTCGTCTAAAACTAGGATGCCATAGGAAGAATCATGAAGTGGGCACTCGAGCTGATGGGTCAAGGCATTTCATATGCCCCTCGGATGGCCATCAAGTCCCAAGTGCTGGCCGATTTCATTGCAGAGTGGACCGAGGTCCAAATGCCGCCAGTAGTCATCGACCAAGAGTACTAGACAATATACTTCGATGGATCACTGATGAAGAAAGGCGCTGGTGTGGGGCTAGTCTTCATTTTGCCCCTCGAGGTATGTATGAGGTGCATGGTTCACATGCATTTCCCCTCCTCCAACAATGTGGCCGAGTATGAGGCACTCATCAACAGTCTACGCATTGCCATTGAGTTGGATATCCGACGGCTTGACGTCTAAGATGACTCCCAGCTGGTCATCGACCAAGTCATGAAGGTGTCAAGCTGCCACAACACCAAGATGGCTGCTTATTGCCAAGAAGTTCACCAGCTGGAAGACAAGTTCGATGGTCTCAAGCTCAGTCACATCCCAAGGCGTCTCAACGAGGTGGCAGACGCGCTAGCAAAAACGGCGTTCGGCCAAGAGCCGGTGCCGATGGGCGTCTTCGCGTAGCGATCAGTACAAGCCCTAGGTCTACTACAAGGAGCTAGAACAAACCAATGATAGGCCGCTTGCCCTAGGCTTGGGGGCTAACTAGCCGGTGGCTCCATCCAACCCCAAAGTCATGGAGCTTGACGAGGATTCAGCGACAGAGCCTGACTCTCTGGCCGACTAGAGGACACCCTACCTTGACTACCACCTCTGTGAGGCACTACTGATGAATAAAACAGAGGCTCAATGGCTCATGCGTCATGCCAAGTCCTTTGTCCTTATTAAGGGTGAGCTCTACCAGCAAAGCCACACTGGGATCCTGTAGCGTTGCATCCCCATCGAATAAGGGAAGCAGTTGCTGAGTGATATCTACGATGGGGTCTATGGGCACCATGCCGTGCCTCGGACCATGGTCAAAAATGTGTTTTGATAAGGCTTCTACTGGCCAACCATAGTAGCCAACGCTGAATAGATTGTGCGCACCAGTGCAGGGTGTCAATACTATGCTTGGCAGACCCACCTGCAGGCCCAAGCGCTCCAAACGATCCCCATCACGTGGCCATTCATGGTCTGGTGGATCGATTTGGTCGTACCTCTCAAGAGGGCGCTCGACGGCTATACGCACTTGCTTATCGCCGTAGACTAGTTTACAAAGTGGATAGAGGCTTGACCAATCTCCACGATCAAGTCTGAGCAAGCCATGCTATTCTTCCTTGACATCATCCATCGCTTTGAGGTCCTAAACTCCATCATCACGAACAATGACACACATTTCACTAGAAAGAAGTTCCTCCGATTCTATGATGAATACCACATCCATGTCGATTGGGCCGCTTTGGCGCACCCCCGCATGATGGAAAGGGTCAGAATGCATTAACCTTTTATACAAAAAGGGGAGAAGGGCTAAAATCTGTTTGGTCGTAATGAAATTTAAGAGCTTGTCCATTTATTACAAGTTCGCCGCCTAGCTTATCTGTCTAACTAATTTCTTGGGCGAGATGATCTTATCCTCTATCTCTGTAGGTGAGTCCTGTGCCAGTGGGTCACCCAAGTCGATCGGACGGCTTGTCCTACTGCCGAGAGATGGGTAAGGAGCATTAGGATGCCCCATGCGGGTTATGTTGACTCCGTCATGAACGATGGACCCGGATTCCACTCAGACATATCCGGGTTACGCTGACTCCATCATGAATGATGGACCCGAATTCCACTCGTACATATCCGATAAGAGCTCCTCGAACCCATCACTCGAGCCATCGAGGTAACTTTACCAACCCCCATTTTACTTTTCTAGTGCATGATCATTCATTCATCCATTCTCATACATCCAAGCATCACATATGGAATTATTACATCACAATGCTTTGCGTTGCGTCATGAAGCGATAGTCATCTCATTTGATATGAGTGGTGACCGACCGAGGTTCGAAGGCTGGCCCATGAAGGGCTTGAGGCCGCCTCACGTCGAACAGAGAGAGGGGACAAAAACACAGATGTGCCCCAGCGGCCCTTGCCTGACCTGCTTAGAAGCGAACAGGGTCATCTGGACCTTCTCATTTGATCCTAACATCGAGCCATACCCACAGAATCTCCATTGAGGGGAGGCCAGTGGGCCACCAGAGTCGGTCTCTAGAATGACTTGGGCATCTACCGAGAGGCGGGTTAAGGAGCAGTGGAAAACCACATGAGGGCTATGCCAACCTTGTTACAAACGATGGACCCGGATTCTACTTGGACATGCCCGTTAGCGAGCTCACCGAGTGCAACACTCGAGCCATCGAGGCTAGTGACGTTAGCTCAACCCCTCTGGTTGCAGAAACCACGGATAGGGTGACGATCACAAAGACGAGCCGACCCTCGACTAGACCCCTACTACACACGGGGGCTTGAGGGAAGTTGGACTCACAAGAAGACCGAATGCATGGCCGCAGAACGATGGCTTGGATCCTAGGGAGGGGGTACGAACGAAAACAAAGAATAATGTTTCTAAAACAAAAAACACTTTCTCCTACCAGTTTCGCTATCATCTTCTCGATCTTTAGTGACACCTAACCCCGGCAACGGAAAGGGGTTGGGTCTCACTCGGGGGCAGATAAGGGTATATATATACCCTTTTCAAAATAGTCGCCATGCTCGACCCCTTTCTCACATTAAAAACCTAGAGGAAAGGTTTGCAGAAATGAACGACTGAGTAAGGCTAGTTGGACTGCAAGAAACCTACGCCCCAGCGGCTACGACACTCTTGCTTACCAACGTGATTAGAGTTTCTCGCCCGCACCTCGAGCTCTACAATCTTAACAATAGGAAGAGTCAGAGCGCCTTACCCCTTTTTACACATAAAAAGGGGAGAAAGAACAAAATTGTTCAAACCGAAACAAAAGAACAGACTTGTTCAAACGAAACAAAAGGGATGGAACTTGTCTGCTTGTTACAAAAATGATTGCCTGGCCTATTTAACTAACTAGCCCCTTCGAGGGAGAACTATGCCTTCTATCTTGTCTGCCAGGTCCTGCGAAAGGGGAGCCACCGCCGTTTCCATCTTCTCTTGCTTGTGGACTTCATAACTAGGCACATAGCCATGGCTCATCGCCTTGAGATTGATGCTGTCCCCATAATGAGAGTGAGCAATCATGAAGGATTGATTGACCCCGACGCGCAGGGCATTCCTCTCAAGTTGGTGCACCTGAGCCGTCATCTCAATGTCACGAGCCATGAATGAGCTGGTCCCCTTCGACCACACCACCTTAAGGTCATCGCAGACCACTCTGAGGGCGGTGCTTAGGATACCGAGCTTGTCACTCTCCGCCTAAAGATTTCTCTTCACCTCGGTGAGATCCATAGCTAGCCTGGCAGAAATGCTCTCAGCCTCCAGCTTCCGGGTTGTCTCCCTTTTGAGCTTGGCCTAGAGGGAGCCGACCTTTTGCTGCACGTCATCGTGCTCTTAGCAAGCCTAGTCACGCTCTCAGAAAGCCTGGTCATGCTCCTCATGAGCCATGCCACATTCTGAGTAGAGCCTCTCTGTGGTTTGGATCTGCTCATCCCGCTCCTTACGCAATCGAGCGACTGCCATGGCATCTAGGCTCGCCCTTTTCTCTAGGGCCCGAGCTTCTCCTGGCCCCAGCTTCAGATTCCTTTCTTTCTCAACCTCACCCGGAAGGTCAAGGATTCGCTGGTGGGTTTTGGTGTCCTTCTAGAGTAAATCATCCCGCTCCTTCCTAACTCTAGCGGCTTCTTTGTCATCCTTCCACGACCTTGCCGACAGGGCCTCGAATGCCTTCTCAGCCTTGTCAGCATCCCGACGGGCCTTGGTCACCCATGACCAAAGATTGGCTGCCTCCTTAGTGAGGGGAGTCAGCTCGACCACCCTCTGCTAGGTGGCAACTAGCTGAGCTATCACCTCCCCTCATAGCCATGCCTCCTCGATGAGGCAGTCGTAGGCTTCCTTCTGTTGATGAAGGAACCAAGATTTCCCCTGGCTATGAGCTATAAGGGATTGTAGGGAGATGATGGTCAGGATACAAACAATATATAGAGGAAGAAAAGGGCAAGAAGCAGGACCAAGGAATACCCGGCTGAAGGGAACAACAACATCGCACAATGCACCCATGGCGTGGTCCAGGGCCTCAAGCACGGACGCGATCCCTACATCGAGGCTCTCCCGCTCCATGCTCTCTGTGGCCTTGTCAAGGGTAAAAAGCATCAACGCTGGATCCCGCGGATCCGTCCATCAGAGCAGGGGCTTGCCCCACATGGGTGAGCCGCTGCCCATCGATGTCAGGGTCAGGGACGACTCCCCACCGGCCCCAAGCACCGCCAACCCCTCTCACCACGATGTCCCCGCTGGGATGCCCCCTCCGGTGATGGAAGGGGTCAGTGGTGCGGACGCGAACCTCTCTCCTAGCACCACGACTCCTAGGGACCCCTCGGTCACGTCCCCCTCTGTTCGGCCCACGCCAGGTGCCGTCGCTTGGGCCGTTGATGGCATGGGTTGCATCGATGATTCAAGTGAAATTGTAGTTGTGCCCGGCTATGACCCATCTATCATGGCTGCTGCCACCTCCTCCTATGTCAGCGGGGTCATGACCGGCTGCATCACGATCGCCATGGTTGACACCACGAGCACGGTCGGTAGCCCCATCTACCCCACCATCGGGAGTGGTATCACAGCCATCATCGGCTGCTCTGTGACCTCTGAAGGCGCCCCTTGAATGCCTGTGTCCACTAGTCCCATCGAGGGCATAGGCGCCACCATGGGTGGCGCCTGACCAACCGACGATGCGGTCACACTGGCATCGCTCCCACCCGAAATGAGCGCGACACCAGTAGATGGCCGCTGCTCCGATTGGAGGGCGAGTCTCTTCCTCGGTGCCAGTGCCAAAGGATTCCACTGCCTGCCAATGCTGCAAGGGATAAAAAACATAAGTCACGATGAAATCTGACTAAAATAGGAAAAATAGAGGAATTGATAACTCAGCTCAGCATCGTCGGGCGGTAGATGCGGACGAACCCCTGACCCTTGCTCTGCCTCATGGGAACGAGGCTGTTTCGAGCCCGCCCCCTACTCCTGGGCAGAGGGGCTCGCCCCTGGTAGCTCCTAGGGCACATTGGTGGAATGCCCCGCTCCCCTTGGCTCTTAGGGCGCGATGGTGGAGCCGCCCGCCTCCGCTAGCACCTCAGGCACGACGGTAGAGCTGCCCACCTCTGTTGGCTCCTAGGGTAGGCCGACGGTATGTCCCACCTCCATTGGTTCTTGGGGGGCATCGTCAGAATGGACTGCCTCTGCTGGCTCCCTAGACGTACCCTCCCTCCATGGAACAGGAAGGGTCCCAACACCTGCATGCACGAATCGATGCCTGTCAGCGTATCCTCATTCTCCAGGTTGTCCCACTCAATATTGTCGGCTACCATTTCTTCTTCCTCCATCACCTCATTGTCGTCACCATCATCATCATCATCATCATCATCATCATCATCATCATCATCATCATCATCATCATCATCATCACCATCATCATCATTGTTGTTGTTGTTGTTAGTGTCCTCCCCTCGTTCCCACACCTGTAGCTTCCTCTACTTCTTCCTCTTTTTGTCCTCCTTCACCTTCCTCAGCCTCTCACCCTCAGTGCGATTCGCCGCCCTCATGATGAATCCCTCAGTAGTGGTGCTAGGTGATCCATAAGGATGAGGTCCCTCGGCTGGTCCCCCCTCTCAAAGTTAGTCTCATGAGGCTAGGAAATCAATTGAAGAGAAGGTAAGAGAAAGGGAAACTTAACATAGCCTAGCTCCGGCCGCATCAGAGGATGCCCCGACACCAGGTAGACGAAGTCGAGGGTGGCACCAACATTGTCCCACAAAGGCTCCATTGCCTCCTAGATGCGTTGCATGATCTTAGAGTTGGGGAGTGTTCCCTCAGCGAGCGTCGTTCCGTCGAACGATGCCTTGAGCGCCATCGCGTATAGTGGGAGCGCGCGTGTCATCAACGGTGCCACCCTCCTCGCATGGTAAGCCCCGATGACGCCCAACCCTTTTAGGCCATTCTCCTTCAGAGTGTGGATGGCGGCGATGTGGTCTCAGATCTTCTTTTTGTCCTTCTCCAGGATGCCCCATTTCCTCCACTGCTCCAGGGCCTTTTCGATCAGGCACCGGGTGAACTCCGGCAGAGGGGCGGTGGCGTCATTCTTGAGGTAGAACCAACTACGAGTGCCACCCCTTGTTAGACATCGAGAGCCGCATGGATGGGTACTCACTGACCTGATTGTTCCAAAGTTCGATGCCGGCACACCCCATCGGCATGTGCAGCTCCTGCCTGCTGCCCTTCTCCCTCTTCTTCTAGAGGCTGACGGCAAAGAAATACCTCCACAATTCAAAGTGTGTGTGGGGGGGTGATCCCTAGGAATCCTTCGTATAGCACGACGAATGCTGCCATATGTTGGATCCCGTTGGGATTGAGATGCTGTAGCTAAATCTTTTAGAAGTGCAGCAGCCTCCGGAGGAATTTGTGGGCAGGGGTCGCGAGCCCATGCTTGTGGAAGTGGATGAACGACACCACATAGCCATCGAATGACGACGATAAATCCTCATTGCCGGCAGCAACCACTCCTCGACAAAGGTCTGCGTGCGGAGAAGACCGCGATGGACGAGGCCCTCCATGCGCTGGAAGGTGATGTTGGAACAACACCACGGATCCATTGGAGGTGGGGGTGGATGGATGCAAGCTCAACTACGGTGGAGATGAGGAGGCAGGAAACCTAAGCTTTGGCGGTGGTGGCATGGCTACAGAGGGGCGATAGGTGCAAGGAAACCAACCGCCTACCTAGATCTCCACACCTACCACGACCTGTCACCTCATCTCATCGCGGGGCGTGTGCATGCAACCTATGGATGTCCCCTTGGAAAACACACTAGATGTTTCGCCTCCCTGAACGGGCCATGACCCATCATAAGTAAGAGGGATACAAAGCTAAAAATGCTCCTACAGCCCGCCTAGGCCTAGGAGTTCGAAGGTTGGCCCACCGATGGGTTCAACAACAGCTCCGGGCACCTTTAGAGTGAGGGGTGGAAAGGGATGGGCCCGCTAGTGGCTAGTACCCAGGCGCATGAGTGCCATGGGCATCCTAGCCCACGTTTGAGTCTCGGCCAGATACGATCCATGGTTTTCCTTAAAGAAAGGCAGAGAGCCCTCAGGACCGGTCGAACAGACCCGAGAACTATATGGATTGATCGCTGAGAATCTAGAGTCGGTCACCAGCTGACCCAGGCCGAACCCCCGCAAACGGGATGCTGGGGCCCCACTCAGACTAGCCCGTTAACAGCTCACCGAGCACCATGATTCATCCATAGAGGAAAATCATGGCATGGCTCAGCCCCTCCATTTTTATCAAAAAAAACGCTTGAGGGAAGACGATCACAAAGATGAGCTGACCCCGGCTGGACCCCTGCTATGGGTGGGGGCTCAAGGAAAGTTGGACTCGCAAGGAGACCAAATGTGGTCGTAGAACGATAGACCCTCATAGGGGTCAAAATCATGAAAGACCTTTTTCAACCCATCAAATCTCATGGCTATACCCCTGAGGGGGTCTGATCACGATGAAAGGGAATCGCCGTCCCTAGGACATGCCGTGGGTGACAAAAGAAGGCCAAGGCCCTCAGAGTCCTCCCATTCAGAAAAGCCTCTGAAGGAGTATTCTACTCCTCCATAGGCTCAGGGCTATAGTCGGGGGCCAATACTTGGGTACCTAAAGAGGAGGAGCTAATGGTCATCAACATTGATTCATCCGAGCAGTCAAGAGCATGACTATAGCTCTAACCGACCCCAGGTGCGCGGGCTCCACCTCATCCGACCTCTGGGCCAGGGGCCCTACCTCGCCTGACCTCTAAGTTGGGGGCTCTGCCTCGCCTGGCCTTTAGGTTGGGGGCTCTATCTCGCTCGACCCCTCAGGCATGGCTTCTGATAAAAGCCCGTACCACCACCAACCACTATGGGCCAAAAAGTACAACCCAGGTTCAAACTTCTGGCATTGTGTAGGGAGCAGGCACATTTCAAGATGACCCGTGCCCACAACATGTCACTCTAGGGAACTCACATCGCCAACAATGACGGACGCATGGTCACTATGCTGCCTACTCCCTACACAACCGCTGACCAGCACGCTGGTTCACCGCGTCGCCTACCGGGACAGAATGGGACGTCATGACCTGCTAACAACGCCAAGGTGTGGCATCAGCGATGAACAGGCGCTCAGCGTGGAGTCATCCCTATCACCATCTATAGTGTCAGTGGGACCCGCAAAAAGGAGAAGAAAGGCCCAATAGTACTGGCCTTCCTCTCCTTGTCTCTTCTCCCTCTTTTTCTCTGTGTAACCTACTCTTCCCTGTGGCAGAACCTCCTAAGTTATAGGGCCCACATGCACCTGTCACTGTCCGACGACCTTTGACATTTATGCATATGTTTCCATTAACTTAAAAAGACTGTCGGGTGTCCTCGGGGAACCCCGAATCATCCACGATTTCCGAGCAGGATCACGTTACAGAGTCATTGTAGTATTACAACATTTATTCAAATATCAGCACCAGAGTAAAAACAGCGGAAGTCTTACGATAACATAGTTTACAAACCAGTTGTTTCAAACCTTACAAACTAAGTTCGATAGTTAATACAACACGTAGTAGTGGAGTGGCATTATACATAATACAAAACACACAATAGAACTGCCCTGCCCAAGGGCCACACATTTACTTCTCATCGTCAGAACGAACGATAGTCATGCAGCACGATCCAAAACAGATCTGCTCATGAGGCTCACCTGCAACAAGGGTCAACGAACCCTGAGTACAAAAGTACTCAACAAGACTTAACCGAAATAAGAACTGATAAGACTCAGGAATGCAGGTTTATGGGATTCAAGGTATGGCTTTAACAATAATCAAAGTTCTTTTGCGTAAAAGCTCTTTAACAAAATTCTTTATATAGAAAGCTTCATAAAATCATATACAAAGCTGACACGATCCATGATGAGATCATGAAACTTCATATCCAACACTTTCACAAGCCTTATTTGAGTTCCAGTTATTAGTACTACGATGATGAACAGTGAGTTGAGTCTCCATAACCGAGGAGCAACGACGATTCGAACCGATTAAGTCCCAGCTGGGGATTCCAGACCACACGACATATGCAGGTCCCCGACCTACATATACCAACCTGCACTTAGATCCTCTAAAACAAGAACGGGTCCGCGCCACCCGAGAATACAGCACACCTCCAATCCGGCCACATTCTAGCCACGAGGGTACACGCTATTCCCGCCATCTCTCCACTCCCAATGTGCGAGTAGCCATTCTCGTAATAGAATAGCCAAGTAAAGGCTTACCGGAGTATGTGGTTAGTACTACAAATTCTCACCTCATGCAATTCAACAACGGACGTGCCTTAATCGACACAGGCGGAAAGAACCCGCTCACAAGACCTCCATGTCTGGTGGCTCACACTCACCGAGTCCGCCCGGTCTAGATTTATTACTCCACATTCCCATATCACATGCTAACATAATTAACCAATGTTCCATTTGAAACTTGCAGGTGGCAGGTAGTCACCCAACTTTCGTCGTTCTACGCATAGCTAAGCAAAACTAGGCATATACGAGTTTAAAATTGGTAATATGGTAAATATGGAATAACAAGGGTGGTAATGCACCAATTAGGTTTTCACTTGACTCCTAATCACTTAATGCAGTAAAGAGAAGCCAAAAGCGAAATCAATTTGTAAAATACAAGGTAGGGTTGTATGCATCCGGGGCTTGCCTTCGTTGACGGAAAAGTCTGGCTCCTGCGACGTTTCACAAGTATTCGATCCGACCTCAATAGATGGATCAACCTCCTCCGCAACTTGATTAACTACCACGTGTTCACCTTCGTTCACTACACGTAGTAACAATGCCATGTTTAACATGATGCGAGATACAAAATATGATGCTCGATGATGGATGCCAATTAACAACTAATTAAACATATTCATAAAACTTATTTCAATTGAACTCAAAATTTTTGTAAAGGTTCATCACATGATAACTAAGTGGCAAAACAATTTTCATAATTTTTGGATAATTAATTAAGCCTAGAAAAATCATGGAAACTTATTTATTAATTAATTGAGCAATTTTTTTTCACATTCAAAAATTACTGAAAAGTAACATTTAATATTTTTCCTAAATAATATACATCACAGAGACGTCACACAAAAATTTTCATAACTTTTGGAGCTCTAAATAAATCTACACAAAAATAACAAATTACAACACTATTCAATCATTTCTGAAAAGGAAAAATTCCAATTTGAACTCACCCGCTCACACAAACAACTCGGAAAGAACCAGGAGTCACACAAACAACTTGGAATGAATCAGGAGCTCACATAAACAACTCGGAATGAATCAGGAGTCATAAAAACAACTCGGAATGAATCAGGAGTCACAAAAACAACTCGGAATGAACTAGGATCTCACATAAACAACTCGGAATGAATCAGGAGTCACATAAACAACTCAGAATGAATCAGGAGTCACATAAACAACTCGGAATGAACCAGGATCTCACATAAACAACTCGGAATAGAACCTGGAGCTCATCCCGAATGCACTAGAGCATAAAGCTGGATCGAAAGAACAACGAATGAGTGGTTCGACGTGCACAGGAAGCACCAGTAGCTTACCCTGAACTTGATAGAGCAAAGAACAGGGCTGGAGAAGCAACGGTGAAGCAGGTCGACGATCCAAGCAACCATGGCGGAGCAAAACGTCGACGGTGGCGGTGCTCCGGCGACTGCGGTGGACAAAACTATCAAGCAACAAGGTATTAAGCACCACGGCATCAAGGCAAAGCTGGAGGTACATTGAGCAAGAGCAACGGCTCACCGGAGAGCGCTGGCCACGACGGCGCAAGCACGACGGTGAGGTTGCCGGCCGCGAGGAAGAAAGGCGTGCACAGCGGGTTCCCAGTGGAATCAGACACCAAGACTCAGTTGGCTAGGTGCGCAAGGAGTAGGCGGAGCTGGAACAAGCTTTGCCAAAATGGTGGAGGCACTACGGTGACAGCAAACGCACGACGGAGTAGCGACGATGGCGACTGGAAAACAGAGGAGGAGAGTGACGAAAAACGACGACGGTGAAGTCCTTATAGAGTGGCTCAGAAGCAAGAAGAAGCCACGCAGGAGCCTTTCCCGTGCCAGCGCGAAGCCAAGGGTGTCCACCGTCGCGTCTGGAAGCAGAAGGAAGATCGTAGACGGTGAGTTGGCTTCCGCGGTTACTGTTCATCAGAATTACCAAACTGCCATTCGATTTAAAAATCCAAATTACTCCCAAATTTATGTAACAACTCAAAAATCTCCAAAAATAAAAGTTGTTCCAAATTTAAAGTTCTACAACTTTGCTTTTATAACCATACCCAAATTCGGTCTACATTTTGAAATGCAAATTTGAATTCAAAAAGGGAACATTTAAAGAATCTCGCCTTTTCAAATTACTTCAAATTTTTCTAAATAACTTTGAAAACTCCAAAAACAAACTTTGTATAACTTGACAAGCTCTACACTTTTGCTTTTAGGCTCAACCCCAAAATATGCTTAGATTTTGAAATGAGTTTTTCAGGGTAGGCTTTAAATACTGAAAAATCTAGGTTTTCTTGAAAATTCAAAATCCAAACCAAAATTTTAACTCAATTCAAACCATACAAGGCAACACTCATAACAGAAATGTAAACTTGTTTTAGTGAATGCATATCAAAGTTTTCCATATGACCAAATGCTTTGCAATGCATATGATGACATGTCCTGTTTTAGTATTTAAACACCCGAGGTGTTACAATCCTTCCCCCTAAAAGAAATCTCGTCCCGAGATTCAAAGTCATAGTGTAAGTAATGGAAAAGGAAATGTGTCAATCCAAAAACATCCAGAACTTTTCCATAAAACAACTGAGGTTCTTTTACAAAACACAATTTGTAGTAACTGAGCTCAACTAACATTATTCTATTCTATATAGACGCTAGAAACTCTGGAAACTTTTCTAACAAGTAATCTTCTGATTCCCAGGTAGCTTCCTCCTCTGAATGTTGATTCCATTGTACTTTATAGAACTTGATTGTCCGTCTTCGAGTAACACGATCTTTCTGATCCAGCACTCGGATAGGATATTCGGAGTAAGTTAAATCCGGTTCTAGCTCCACTCCTTCAACTTCAACATTCTGTTCAGGCACTCGGAGACACTTCTTCAATTGAGAAACATGGAATACATCATGCACAGCTGCGAGATGTTCAGGTAACTTCAAGCGATATGCCACTTTTCCATATCTCTCCAAAATTTGATACGGCCCAATATATCGGGGTGCCAACTTTCCTTTAACACCAAAACGGTTAACTCCCTTCATTGGTGATACTTTCAGATATACAAAATCTCCTTTGTTGAATACCAATGGTCTCCGTCGTCTATCCGCATAACTCTTTTGGCGGGACTGAGCTATCTTCAGATTACTCTGTATTTGCCTAACCTTGTCTTCTGTTTCTTTCACAAGGTCAACTCCAAAGAATTTTCTTTCTCCAGGCTCAGACCAACTCAACGATGTTCTACATCTACGACCATAGAGTGCTTCAAATGGAGCCATTCTAATGCTTTCCTGATAACTATTGTTGTATGAGAACTCGGCCAAAGGTAAGCATTCATCCCACTTATTAGAATAGTTAAGGACACAACACCTTAACATATCTTCAAGTACTTGATTAACTCTTTCAGTCTACCCATCAGTCTGCGGATGATAAGCTGTACTATACAGAAGTTTGGTACCTAATGAAGCATGTAAGTGTTTCCAAAAGCTGGAGACAAACTATGTACCCCTATCTGACACTATAGTCTTGGGTACTCCATGCAAACTCATGATTCTTGCTAAGTACATTTTGGCATATTGGATCGTAGGATATATTGTCTTGACTGGAAGAAAATGTGCTGACTTAGTGAGTCGATCTACAATAACCCATACTGAGTCAAATCCCTTTGATATCCTGGGTAGACCAACAATAAAGTCCATACTTATGTCCTCCCACTTCCAAGATGGAATAGGCAATGGTTGTAATTCACCAGCAGACCTCAATTGTATAGCTTTCACCTTTTGACAAGTATCACACTTTGCTATATATCTAGCAATCTCTATTTTCATTTTAGTCCACCAGAATCTTTGCTTCAAATCATGGTACATCTTGTTACTTCCCGGATGGATTGATAACCTAGTAGCATGTGCCTCTTCTAGAATTGACTGCCGCAACTCAGGAACTTTTGGTACCACCAGGCGATCCTTGAACCATAACACATCTTCATCATCTATGCTGAAGCATTCCGCTTTTCCATTCTTGACTTTTTCCTTGATATGGGCTATACTTTTGTTTTCCTTTTGAGCAGCAATAACTTGATCTCGAATAGTAGCTTCAACAATTATGTTGGTCAAACTTCCTTGTTGAATTACTTCTACATTCAACTTTTCCATTTCTTGACATAAATTCAGACCCATTGTTCTCACTGTTAGACAGTTGCAATAACTTTTGCGACTGAGGGCATCTACAACCACATTTGCTTTACCCGGGTGATAATGTACTTCCAAATCATAATCCTTAATCAGTTCTAACCATCTTCTTTGTCGCATATTCAACTCTGACTGAGTAAAGATATACTTTAAGCTCTTGTGATCTGTATAAATATGGCACGTATTACCAAGTAGGTAATGCCACCAAATCTTCAGAGCATGAACTACAGCTGCTAACTCCAGATCATGAGTCGGATAATGTTCTTCATGTTGCTTAAGTTGCCTAGATGCATAGGCAATGACTCAGCCTTCTTGCATCAACACACATCCAATACCAATACCGGAAGCATCACAATAAACATCAAACGGCTTCTCGATATCAGGTTGAGCTAACACTGGTGCAGTAGTCAATAGTCTCTTCAAAGTCTGGAAAGCCTTCTCACAATCAGATGACCAGACAAACTTAACTTGGTTCTTCAATAATTCAGTTATGGACTTTGATATTTTTGAGAAATCTGGAATAAACCGACGGTAATACCCCGCTAATCCAAGAAAACTCCGAACTTGATGAACTGTGGTTGGCGGTTTCTAATCAAGCACATCCCTCACTTTGCCGGGATCAACTGCAACTCCTTCAGCTGACAAGACATGTCCAAGAAATTGCACTTCCTTAAGCCAAAAATCACACTTGCTGAACTTGGCATATAGTTGATGTTCTCTCAAGCGGGTCAGAACAATTCTGAGATGTTCCGCATGTTCTTTCTTATTCTTGGAATATACTAGTATATCATCAATAAACACCACTACAAACTAGTCTAGCTCCGGCATGAATACTGAGTTCATCAGATACATGAAATGAGCGGGAGCATTTGTCAAACCAAAAGACATCACCAAGTATTCATATAATCCATATCTTGTGGTAAATGCCGTTTTGGGAATATCTTCAGGCTTTATCTTGATTTGGTGATATCCTGATCTCAAATCTATCTTGGAGAAAACTTTGGCTCCAGCCAGTTGATCAAAAAGCAAATCTATCCGAGGTAATGGATACTTATTCTTGATGGTTACTTCATTCAACGGACGATAGTCAACACATAACCTTAGGGTCTCATCTTTCTTTTTCACAAAAATTGCCGAACATCCCCAAGGTGATGAACTAGGTTGGATAAACCCCTTCTCAATCAATTCTTGTAACTGAGCCTTCAACTCGGCTAATTCCTTAGGTGGCATCCTATAAGCTCTCCGAGAAATCGGAGCTATTCTAGGTTGTAACTCTATGTTAAACTGTATATCCCTATCAGGTGGTAGACCGGGTAAATCTTCTGGAAACACATCCGGAAATTCACATACTACCGGAATATCTCTAATCTCCTTGACAGCAGTCGCACAAATCTTGCCCACTGATCTTCTTAGAGTTGGAAGTTGGATGAGAAGTTGACAATTACTATCAGGCAAACTTACTCTTAAAGTCTTATTCAAAGCATCTATAACAGCCTTCATCATCACTTTCATTGATCATTACTAATTCTTCAGGATCTTCTTCTTCCTCTTCCGATTCACTTTCATTGGCAAGGATGACACCTGGGTCCATGGCATCAGCTTGAGGCTCATGATTCGGATTTAGTAGATCGCTAAGCCTATGAACTTCCTCATGTAGATAGGTATTATGTTCTTCTAAATCTTCTACATAGAATTCTAGCTCATGAGTTCTAGCTCTAGCTACATTTTCCCTATGCCATGCTTCATTTCGTCCCTCCACTGTACAAACTAACATGCTTTCGCAGTTCCTATGTGCGGTGGTGAGACGCCTCAATTGATCCTGTAATTCTCCTACCTGTATAGCATCCAAAGCCCTATCCCTAGTAGCTTGTGCTAACTCTGCAGAAATCCTCTGTATCTCTGCCTGGGGATCAGGCCTAGAACGGCTACTACTAGCACCATCATTTCTAGAGGCAAGTTGGTGACGAGGAACTCCTTTGGGTCCAGTGGACTTACGGGGCGTCATCTTGGTACGAGCCATACTGTAGGAAGCCAATTTAATCCAAGTAAAACCACTTGATCAAAGTCTAAAGAACAGCTATGATGAATTACATTCCTCAAACCAGACTCACTACTCAACTCCAGACTAAGAGGTGAAGGAAGTAACGAGTGAATTATTCATGATGCATGAATCGTTCTTACGAATAGAAACATCAAAGTTTATAATGCACATAAACAACATTTATTTTTATATAGGGCATAGTAAGATTACTACTCCACTACACAAGACCCTTTTAATCAAACAAGGAATGGTGAGAAAGAAATAAGATAAGTCAGAAGCAATTTGGACCAAATTATCAGGTTAATTTTAGTCATCCAAATCATTTTGAAGTTTTTATAAAACAATACAACAAAAACCTTGTAACGATCGCTCTGATACCATTCTGTGGCAGAACCTCCTAAGTTATAGGGCCCACATGCACCTGTCACTGTCCGACGACCTTTGACATTTATGCATATGTTTCCATTAACTTAAAAAGACTGTCGGGTGTCCTCGGGGAACCTCGAATCATCCACGATTTCCGAGCAGGATCACGTTACAGAGTCATTGTAGTATTACAACATTTATTCAAATATCAGCACCAGAGTAAAAACAGCGGAAGTCTTACGATAACATAGTTTACAAACCAGTTGTTTCAAACCTTACAAACTAAGTTCGATAGTTAATACAAAACGTAGTAGTGGAGTGGCATTATACATAATACAAAACACACAATAGAACTGCCCTGCCCAAGGGCCACACATTTACTTCTCATCGTCAGAACGAACGATAGTCATGTAGCACGATCCAAAACAGATCTGCTCATGAGGCTCACCTGCAACAAGGGTCAACGAACCCTGAGTACAAAAGTACTCAACAAGACTTAACCGAAATAAGAACTGATAAGACTCAGGAATGCAGGTTTATGGGATTCAAGGTATGGCTTTAACAATAATCAAAGTTCTTTTGCGTAAAAGCTCTTTAACAAAATTCTTTATATAGAAAGCTTCATAAAATCATATACAAAGCTGACACGATCCATGATGAGATCATGAAACTTCATATCCAACACTTTCACAAGCCTTATTTGAGTTCCAGTTATTAGTACTACGATGATGAACAGTGAGTTGAGTCTCCATAACCGAGGAGCAACGACGATTTGAACCGATTAAGTCCCAGCTGGGGATTCCAGACCACACGACATATGCAGGTCCCCGACCTACATATACCAACCTGCACTCAGATCCTCTAAAACAAGAACGGGTCCGCGCCACCCGAGAATACAGCACACCTCCAATCCGGCCACATTCTAGCCACGAGGGTACACGCTATTCCCGCCATCTCTCCACTCCCAATGCGCGAGTAGCCATTCTCATAATAGAATAGCCAAGTAAAGGCTTACCGGAGTATGTGGTTAGTACTACAAATTCTCACCTCATGCAATTCAACAACGGACGTGCCTTAATCGACACAGGCGGAAAGAACCCGCTCACAAGACCTCCATGTCTGGTGGCTCACACTCACCGAGTCCGCCCGGTCTAGATTTATTACTCCACATTCCCATATCACATGCTAACATAATTAACCAATGTTCCATTTGAAACTTGCAGGTGGCAGGTAGTCACCCAACTTTCGTCGTTCTACGCATAGCTAAGCAAAACTAGGCATATACGAGTTTAAAATTGGTAATATGGTAAATATGGAATAACAAGGGTGGTAATGCACTAATTAGGTTTTCACTTGACTCCTAATCACTTAATGCAGTAAAGAGAAGCCAAAAGCGAAATCAATTTGTAAAATACAAGGTAGGGTTGTATGCATCCGGGGCTTGCCTTCGTTGACAGAAAAGTCTGGCTCCTGCGACGTTTCACAAGTATTCGATCTGACCTCAATAGACGGATCAACCTCCTCCGCAACTTGATTAACTACCACGTGTTCACCTTCGTTCACTACACGTAGTAACAATGCCATGTTTAACATGATGCGAGATACAAAATATGATGCTCGATGATGGATGCCAATTAACAACTAATTAAACATATTCATAAAACTTATTTCAATTGAACTCAAAATTTTTGTAAAGGTTCATCACATGATAACTAAGTGGCAAAACAATTTTCATAATTTTTGGATAATTAATTAAGCCTAGAAAAATCATGGAAACTTATTTATTAATTAATTGAGCAATTTTTTTTCACATTCATAACTTTTGGAGCTCTAAATAAATCTACACAAAAATAACAAATTACAGCACTATTCAATCATTTCTGAAAAGGAAAAATTCCAATTTGAACTCACCCGCTCACACAAACAACTCGGAAAGAACCAGGAGTCACACAAACAACTCGGAATGAATCAGGAGCTCACATAAACAACTCGGAATGAATCAGGAGTCACAAAAACAACTCAGAATGAATCAGGAGTCACAAAAACAACTCGGAATGAACCAAGATCTCACATAAACAACTCGGAATGAATCAGGAGTCACATAAACAACTCGGAATGAATCAGGAGTCACATAAACAACTCGGAATGAACCAGGATCTCACATAAACAACTCGGAATAGAACCTGGAGCTCATCCCGAATGCACTAGAGCATAAAGCTGGATCGAAAGAACAACGAATGAGTGGTTCGACGTGCACAGGAAGCACCAGTAGCTTACCCTGAACTTGATAGAGCAAAGAACAGGGCTGGAGAAGCAACGGTGAAGCAGGTCGACGATCCAAGCAACCACGGCGGAGCAAAACGTCGACGGTGGCGGTGCTCCGGCGACTGCGGTGGACAAAACTATCAAGCAACAAGGTATTAAGCACCACGACATCAAGGCAAAGCTGGAGGTACATTGAGCAAGAGCAACGGCTCACCGGAGAGCGCTGGCCACGACGGCGCAAGCACGACGGTGAGGTTGCCGGCCGCGAGGAAGAAAGTTGTGCACAGCGGGTTCCCAGTGGAATCAGACACCAAGACTCAGTTGGCTAGGTGCGCAAGGAGTAGGCAGAGCTGGAACAAGCTTTGCCAAAATGGTGGAGGCACTACGGTGACAGCAAACGCACGACGGAGTAGCGACGATGGCGACTGGAAAACAGAGGAGGAGAGTGACGAAAAACGGCGATGGTGAAGTCCTTATAGAGTGGCTCAGAAGCAAGAAGAAGCCACGCAGGAGCCTTTCCCGTGCCAGCGCGAAGCCAAGGGTGGCCACCGTCGCGTCTGGAAGCAGAAGGAAGATCGTAGACGGTGAGTTGGCTTCCACGGTTACTGTTCATCAGAATTACCAAACTGCCATTCGATTTAAAAATCCAAATTACTCCCAAATTTATGTAACAACTCAAAAATCTCCAAAAATAAAAGTTGTTCCAAATTTAAAGTTCTACAACTTTGCTTTTATAACCATACCCAAATTCGGTCTACATTTTGAAATGCAAATTTGAATTCAAAAAGGGAACATTTAAAGAATCTCGCCTTTTCAAATTACTTCAAATTTTTCTAAATAACTTTGAAAACTCCAAAAACAAACTTTGTATAACTTGACAAGCTCTACACTTTTGCTTTTAGGCTCAACCCCAAAATATGCTTAGATTTTGAAATGAGTTTTTCAGGGTAGGCTTTAAATACTGAAAAATCTAGGTTTTCTTGAAAATTCAAAATCCAAACCAAAATTTTAACTCAATTCAAACCATACAAGGCAACACTCATAACAGAAATGTAAACTTGTTTTAGTGAATGCATATCAAAGTTTTCCATATGACCAAATGCTTTGCAATGCATATGATGACATGTCCTGTTTTAGTATTTAAACACCCGAGGTGTTACATTCCCCTTCATCTATAAAAGGGGAAGTAGGACGCCCTAGGAGAGAGGAGGGCGGTTTAGCACTCTACACAGCTGTAGACATCAAAACACATGCCCTAACACGCCTTAGGAGCAAACGGACATTAGAGACTTGGGACTTGTCTCTCTCTCGTTCGTTTGTAACCCCTACTACAAACTTTCAGTGCTAGTAACATGAGCAGCAGCGATGAACTGGACATAGGGACTTTATGCCTGAATCATTATAAACCTCGTGTCCTCTAAGCACACCATCCGAGCCAGACACACAATACTAGAAATTTACTAGTTGGTAACTCAAAACACCGACAATACTGGTATTAGGACAAGCTACTCTAGACTTTAGGAACGGCTTGCTGCTCATCAGGAAAGTTCAGCTGTCCTCGCTGAACAAGTGGATCAACTAATGAGGAAGGCAGAAAACACTGATAGGGAGTTTGAGAAGTTCAAGAAAGCAATAAGAGGAGTAGAATAAGCTCCATGAGCATATCATGCTCTTAAGCGCTGGTAACTCTAAGTCTAGTTGATGTAGTGAACATGTGATTTGTTTGCTATTTTGATGTGAAAATTTGGCGGCTTGATATGTGAACTCTGTCAGCGGTTTGCTGCTGAGCTGAACTGCTTTTATTTGATTCAGGTTCAATATAGTTATGCATGTAGTCATTTTGTGCAATAGTGTAGATCTAAAATCATTTTCTCTGATGTAATGATTGGTGTGCATGTGGTAGATTTGGCACAGGCACGTTGTTAAATAAGAATCTGAAATGTGGACGAACCAGTGAATGACTCGTGTAACAGCCACGACACGGCACGTGGGCCAATACAAACAAAATACGTGGTACAAATCCATCCTACCATGTGGTCAAATCAGAAAAAGAAACATGGGTAGCTCAGGGCGCAACACATGGCCCAATAAAATACTGACACATGGATGTACAGCATCGAGACACGTGATCGAGTAAAAGAAAGACACGTGGAGTATTATTGTCATGCCATGTGGACCAATAAAAAATACGACACTTGGCCCAATAAAGAAGTGACACGTGACCCAACGGCAACACGACACGTGTGCCAATAGAAAATTGACATGTGGAACAACAGGGTCCCAACACGTGGTTCAGTAAGAACCTGAAATGTGCAAGAACCAGAGATGGCCACGTTGTGCAATAAGAAGGTGACACGTACCCGAACCATCACCAATGGAACCGCTATAGCATGTACACATGGAAAGCATCTCCAATGGAAGCAGCCACTAGCGTGGCTGCCCCCTGCCATGCATGCCAAAGCAGTTCTATGATGATCGGTTTTCGTCATAGATCAATCCAATTCTATGACGATTTTCTAGAATCATCATAGAATTGCAAGAATGACGCGACTTCTATGATGAACCGTTTTTATCATAAATTCATCATAAAACTAAAATTATGATGAATTTGGCTCCTTCACCGACGAAAGCTGATCGTCCTAGAAGTAGATATTCCTAGTAGTGACATCTCTGCCTCTTCAAAATATTCCATCAGGAGGAGTAGAATGGGAGCTCGATCCTTTGTATGGGAATCTGGCACCTTATGTTAAATCTTAACTATGCTTGTTTACTTAATTGCATCTTAATTAGTTATTGCATACAACCATTCAATGTGCTTTCATGTGATATAAACCTAGGAGCTATTGGATACAACCATTCAATGTGCCTTCGTGTGATATCATAAAATAACACACCCCTTTCATGTGCTTGTGGTAATTATTATAAAACTAGGTTTGTATCACAAAATATCTCAAACGACCATTTCGTGTGATATAAAACTAGAAACACTACAACATATTATGTTCTTGTGATGATTATTATAAAATTTGTGTGCATTGAGGTTACCAACAATAGCCTTCTAGCCACTTCCTTTTTAAGGCTGTTGATGTTGAAGCTTGGCATTGTGGATCTCTTCTTGATTGCCTCTTGATTTCATGACCTACAACTATTAAGTTTTTTTGAGGTTGTTGATGTCACTCGATTCATGGATTGCCTCAATGGATCTCGTTTGTCAACACTTGATTTTGTGGACCATCGCTTCCAAGTCTGTGTCGATGCTCAATTTGGCAGCTAGCTAGTGAAAGGTCCTAAATGGCTAGAGGGGGGGGGTGAATAGTCTAAAAAAATATTTCTACAAATACACTAGAGCAACTTTGTTAGTCAACTAAAAGGCAAAATGCGTTTTGCTCTAGCTCTACTTAAAAGGCAAGCCACCTACCAACAATTCTAGTTGATTAAGATCACTAGGCACACAATGGCTATGTCTCTACTAACACTAACTAGAGAGCTAATTACACCTAATTAAGCTAAGCTACTCAACTATCAAGACTACCACAAGCTCTACACAAAGATAACTATGATTGTAAAACAAGGTAGAGGCAAGGTGATTATACCATCGTGGCAAGAGACAATAGATGATCAATCAATCAAGAATACCAAGAGATGACACCAAGAATTTTACCAAGGTTCACTTGCTTGCCAGCAAGCTACGTCCTTGTTGTAGCGATTCACTCACTTGGAGGTTCACGCGCTTATAGGCATCACATGTGATAGGTACTGAACTATTTTAGTACGGGAGTTGGCCCGATCTTCACGACAGTAGGTCACGATCAAGTTAACTTGCAACAAGGCAGCAGGAATAAAAGGGTAACTTGCTGGAGAACAACGGAGTAACTAGCTTTATACCTGACCAAGGTTGGATGTGACCAGACGACGGGGAGAGAGACACTGAAACCACGAAGACTTCGACTCGATCTCCGAACGACCACAGAACCACAACCGGAGCTAATCCACACAAGGCGGGGCAGCCATGCTGGAACTCACAAAGCACGAACTAGTGGATCCTAGAGGAATCTCTTCACAAGTCCAGGAAGAACAAGGAAGAACAAGGGTTTGAGTAAACACTCGGCAGCTCGGCTGCAATATCACTGGAATTATCAAATCATCAAAAGGTGTTTTTCTAGTAGCCTCGAGGTGGTATTTATACTACGAGAAGTCTCTTAAGATAGATGTGAACTGAAGAAACCACGTTGGGAAGGTGGAAGGTCAACTGGCTAGAGCTTTTATGAGGTGGTCTTCAGTTCCCGCGCATCTTCTGGGCTTCTGTACAGTCTTCATTATTTTGGTCATAACTCCTTTAGTTTTGCACGGGATCCTTAGCTTCATGTAGACTGTTGAGCTTCGAAGCAGTCTTCACTAAAACTGGTTGGACGCCACGCTGGATTGACTCAAATGTAGCTCTTCTCTCTGATCCATCCTTGATGTATCCTTGTCTTCCTTCTCGGAGAACCTGAGTAATAACAACATGCACGACTTAGGTAGCTTGAAATTACCATCAATGTTTAATTGGAATTCACAAAGTAGCGCGTGCACCTCTTGTTGTATCTTTTTGGCGCGACTACGAGTGATTGGTCTAGTAGGGACTTGGAGTGGTGTATCAGCTGGTGAGGTGGTCGAAGAGGTCACCGAGGTGGTCGGAGAGCTCGCCGAGGTGGTCGGAGAGGTCGCCGAGGTGGTCGGAGAGATCGCCGAGGTGGTCGGAGAGATCGCCAAGGTGGTCGAAGAGCTCGCCGAGGTGGTCGGAGAGATCGTCGAGGTCCCCGACGCTGGCGTGGTCACATCATCCTGCCCCCCTTGAAAAAGAGTCGTCCTTGACTCTTCCCATCCAAAGAATGGAGATAGGTCGGCCACATTAAAACTGGTACTCACACCATAAGTACTAGGTAGATCAATTTCATAAGCATTGTTGTTGATCTTGCGTAGCACTTTGAATGGACCATCAGCTCGGGCGTGCAACTTGCTTTTGTGTTGTTCAGGAAATCTATCCTTGCGTAGATGCACCCAAACCAAGTCTCCTGGTTCAAATAACACCTTCCTTCAACCTTTATTGGCGTGCTTCTCATACAGCTTTGTCATCTTTTCAATCTTTGTCATCTTTTTCAATGTTTGTCCGAGCTCTATCATGAAGGTTCTTGACAAACTCGGCTCGCTTGCTTGCATCGAAGTTTACACGTTCCTACATAGGTAAATGCAAAAGATCTATGGGAGCAGTGGGTTTAAACCCATATACAATTTCAAATGGACAAAATTTAGTGGTCGAGTGTACTGCCCTGTTGTATGCAAACTCGACATGTGGCAAACTTTCTTCCCAAAGTTTCAAGTTCTTTTTGAGGATAGCTCGTAGTAGCATTGATAGAGTACGGTTCACAACTTCAGTTTGTCCATCCGTTTGTGGATGACACGTCGTAGAGAACAGCAACCGTGTTCCAAGTTTCCCCCACAAAGTTTTCCAAAAGTAACTAAAAAATTTGGTGTCACGATCAGAAACAATAGTTCGTGGCACCCCATGTAGTCGTACAATTTCTTTGAAAAACAATTCAGCGATATGTGAAGCATCATCGCTCTTGTGGCATGGGATAAAATGTGCCATTTTGCTAAAATGATCAACCACAACAAAGGTGGAATCCCTTCCCCGCTTGGTTCGAGGTAAACCAAGAACAAAATCCATGGAGATATCTTCCCAAGGCACACTAGGGATAGGCAGAGGAGTGTATAATCCATGAGGATTCACACGAGACTTAGCTTTGTGGCATGATTTGCAGCAAAGAACATGTCTCTCCACATCTCTTCTCATCTTTGGCCAAAAGAAGTGGTCGGTAAGGACTTGTTCTGTCTTCTTGGTTTCTTCCGGGTTGGTGCGGTAGGCAGCACGGTTTGGGAGTGAAGCACCGGTCACAAGATCAATTTGAGGTTCGATTCCTCTCTTAGGTGGTAGTCCTGGTGGCACTTCATCTGGAAACACATCTTCATATTCCTGTAACACATAAAAAACAACACTAGGCAAAGTAGAGGGTAAGTCGTTAGTGACAAGAAAATTGTCCTTGTACAGGAGCACATAGAATACAGCATTGGGTTCACTCAATTCTTTTAAATCCCCTTTCCTAGCCATCATAACTAAACCCTCTTTTTCTGGTGTCTTGGTTCTTTGAGGCTGTGAGGTTTTATTTGGCTTTGGAATCTCTCCCTCACTATTTTTGTGGGTCATTCGTAGGTGGTTCTCGCTCTCTCGCTGTTTTCTTTTCAGATCATCTCTCACAATCTCCTCCAGTGACAAGGGAAGCAAAGTGATGCACTCTCCTTTGTACATGAGAACAATCTTGTTGGCGCGACCACAAATCTGAGCATCTCGGTCATACAACCAAGGTCTTCCTAACAGCAATTGGCATGCTTCCATTGGAACCACATCACACTCCACATGATCATTGTACCGCCCAATGGAGAAAGGAACGGTCATAATATTTGTTACAGCAGTGCACCACAATCATTTAACCATTGCATCTTGTATGGAGAAGGGTGGCGCCGCTGTTTCAGTCCCAATCTTTCAACTAATTCTTGACTTGCAATATTATTGTAGCTGCCATTGTCAACAATGATTTGACACAACTTATCCTTGATCATGCCCCGGGTGTGAAAAAGATTGTGCCGCTGATTATTCTCTTCTTGGACAGCAGTAACACTAAGCACTCGGCGAGAAATGAAGCAATTGTTGTCGCCATCATCAGGTTGAATTTCATCACCTTTATCTTGCATAATTTCTTCATCATATATTGGAGCTTCTTCCTCAAGTTCGCTTTTAGATTCCCATTCACCTTGCTCATTTATAATCATGGTCCTTCGACTAGGACATTGAGCAGCAATATGTCCTCGACCTTGGCACTTGTGACAAATAATGCCTCGGGTATGGGAAGAAGAAGCAGCAGCTGATGCAATAGAAGGGGTTGCTGTGCTTGTAGCAGGACGTCGCTGTTCTTGCTGAACTGCAGGTGAAGAAGCAGTAGAAACCGTGGTCTTTGCAGCACCAATGGATGGAGAAGGCCTAGTAGCAACTCCTTGTGATCTTTCCCCACCAATAAAGGTACTAGACTGCTGCCGACGCCATGGAGCTGAAATTGATTGGCTCCCATAAGACCTTCTTCGTCCCTCTTGCTGAATTTTTCTCTCGGTGCACATAGCTTGATCAACAAGGTCTTGCAAATTATGATATGGAAACATCTCAACAAAACCTGAAATTTCTTCATTGAGACCATTCAAAAATCTTGCCATTTTTGACTCTTCATCTTCTCTAATTCCAGATCTCACCAAGAGTAACTCCATCTTCTTGAAGTAGTCATCAATAGATTTTGATCCTTGTCTCAATGTTTGTAACCTATTGCGGAGGTCATGCTGATAGCTTGATGGCACAAAGCGTCTTCTCATCACTCTCTTCATCTTAGCCCATGTGTTGATATGGTCACATCCCAACACACGTTGATTTTCTTGAACTTGGTTCCACCATGTGAGAGCGTAACCTGAAAACTCAACAGAAGCAAGGTTGACACGCCTCTGATCAGAAAGATTATGCACTCTAAAAATCTGATCACATTGCTCCTCCCATTCAAGATAAGCATCAGCATTTTCTTTCCCTGAAAATTTTGGAACACTCAACTTTACACGAGCAATGCTATCCAGATCATCTCTATTGCAACGACCATGATGATTTTCCCCATCATGACCAGCACCACAACGATGTTCATGTGGCTGTCCAAAACGCCCATGGTGACCAAAAGGATTTTCATTATCATCAAGTCTCGCCTCATACTCATCATGAACCTCATCTTCATCTTCAAATCGTACACGACATCCATGTGCACGACGGCCACCACGCTGATTATCAAAACCAGCACGGCGACCACCACCATGTCCTCCATGGCCATCGCCGAAGCGATCAAATCCATGGCCAAAACCATAATTCTCATCACCAGACTCCTCCTGATGATTTTCTTCATGACGACGATGTGGTCCTCGACCTCCCTCCGTGGGAAGACGAGCGTCAAGCATCCTCTCCATTGCCTCCATCAACGAGTTTACCATGTGGCGCACCTCAGCCCGTGTGACAGGGGGCTCCCCATCTCCATGGTTTCCACCATGAATACTCGAATTGGATCCTGCCATGTTAGACTAGTTGCAAGAAAAAGTGGAATAGGTAAATTTGTGAAAACACTCGATCTCACCTTTTACTTACCCAAGTTCTTTCTTGATCTCAAGGATCGTGACAGTGCTGGTGTGGCAGCTTCAATAGAGGTGGTAGAGAGGTTGTAAGGATTACGAATCGAACGTCCCAGTTCAGGTTTTTGGTGGAGCTATAGGTGGCTAACAAGGAGGATTACGGTACTGCCAAACAAGTGGTTTGATGTGCTCAAAGATACGACATTGCTGCTAACAAGATCACCACCAACTCAAATATGTAATCTGAAATTTTCAGCAATACACCACAACACAGATCCTTTAAATTCTTTTCACTTCTCTCTCTTTTTTTGAAACTAATCTTTCTTTCTTCCTTTTTTTGATCTATTTTTTTATAACACCGACAGCGGTAACGAACGACACAACTCAATTTTTATATAAACGGTGGTGACTAGCAACTTGATGAACACAAAACACAACGTAATAGTACCATGAAAAGGTTATAGGTTTTTTTGTGTGGCTTTGGACTATAGGATATGAATAAACATAAATATATGAAGTAGATTAAACAAGGATAATGATGTGGATGACGGCAAGACCTACCGTGTCAATTCGAAGCTCTGAAACCAGATGATAGGTACTGAACTATTTCAATACGGGAGTTGGCCCGATCTTCACGACAGTAGGTCACGATCAAGATAACTTGCAACAAGGCAGCGGGAATAAAAGGGTAACTTACTGGAGAACAGCGGAGTAACTAGCTTTATACCTAACCAAGGTTGGATGTGACTAGACGATGGGGAGAGAGACACCAAAACCACAAAGACTTCGACTCGATCTCCGAACGACCACAGAACCACAACCGAAGCTAATCCACACAAGGCGGGGCAGCCGTACTGGAACCCGCAAAGCACGAACTAGTGGATCCCAGAGGAATCTCTTCACAAGTCTAGGAAGAACAAGGAAGAACAAGGGTTTGAGTAAACACTCGGCAGCTCGGCTGCAATATCACTGGAATTATCAAATCATCAAAAGGTGTTTTTCTAGTAGCCTCGAGGTGGTATTTATACTACGAGAAGTCTCTTAAGATAGATGTGAACTGAAGAAACCACGTTGGGAAGGTGGAAGGTCAACTGGCTAGAGCTTTTATGAGGTGGTCTTCAGTTCCCGCGCGTCTTCTGGGCTTCTGTGCAGTCTTCATTATTTTGGTCATCACTCCTTCAGTTTTGCACGGGATCCTTAGCTTCATGTAGACTGTTGAGCTTCAAAGCAGTCTTCACTAAAACTGGTCGGACGCCACGCTGGATTGACTCAAACGTAGCTCTTCTCTCTGATCCATCCTTGATGTATCCTTGTCTTCCTTCTTGGAGAACCTGAGTAATAACAACATGCACGACTTAGGTAGCTCGAAATTACCATCAATGTTTAATTGGAATTCACAAAGTAGCGCGTGCACCTCTTATTGTATCTTTTTGGCGCGACTACGAGTGATTGGTCCAGTAGGGACTTGGAGTGGTGTATCAGCCGGTGAGGTGGTCAGAGAGCTCGCCGAGGTGGTCGGAGAGATCGCTGAGGTGGTCGGAGGGGTCGCCGAGGTGGTCAGAGAGATCGCCGAGGTGGTCGGAGAGATCGCCGAGGTGGTCGAAGAGATCGCCGAGGTCCCCGATGCTGGCGTGGTCACATCAACATGCCTAACGCGCAACCGGGTGCCGCACAACCAACATAAGATGAGGATCCACAAACTACGAGCCCACTAGAGTACCTTTTGGCTCCCCACTAGTGAAAGGTCAAGAACCCCTCACAAATCCAATCAGGATGGCCATGAACAATCACCAACTCATGCCGATCACCAAGAGCTGCTCCAAGCTGTCTAGGTGGCAGCAACCACCAAGAGTAACAAGTAATCCCGTAGCTCACACGATCACTAGTGCCACTAGATGCTCAAACATTATGCAAATGAAGGAGATGAGTGGGAGGTGTTTGGCTTAGCTCACAAGGATGTATCAATGATCAAAGTGTCTAAGAGAGTGAGCGAGAGTCGGCCAACATCTATTTGTAGAGCACCCAAAGGTCACATACCCGTTGAGCGCAAAAACTCATCTCTGTGTATTGACCGGACTCGCTGTTGCAGTGATTGGATGCATCCGGTCACCCTAAAGATGCCATGTGTACTAGCCATTGCCACCCAATGGCTCCTTCACACGTGCTCAGTCAATCAGTGACCGGACCTGACGATCAAGTGACCGGACTCACCAGCCCCGCATGTTTGATCATGATGCAGAGAGGTCCAGAGACGATTTTTATCGACCGGACGTGTCCGGTCAATGGTGACCGGACTCACCTAGTGTCCGGTCGCTCCTCTACTGTTGTTGCCCCTTAGTGAACAGTACCACAGGCGCTTCCGATCGAGCCAGCCACTGAGCCATCGCCTAGGGTCACTGACTGGACGCGTCTGGTCACCCCGGAGGCAGTGTTCGGTCACACTCGGTGACCCCTTCTCTTCTCCAGTGCAATGTGTTAACTCTACCAAGTTTCATCACTTGTGCACGTGAGTTAGCATTTCACAAACATGTTTTCAATGGATGTTAGCACTCACTAGGTCCTAATGCAAATGAATGGTGTTAGATCACCTAGTGGCACTTAAACAACTGTATTTGCGTCGAGATCACCCCTCTTAATAGTATGACTATCTATCCTAAACCCACTCACCCACTTGGTGTCTTGAGTGGCAAAATAAAATGGCCCTATCAAACATACCTTTGCCTTGAGCCCATTTTGTTTTTCTCTTTCTTCTTTTCCAAGTTTGGAGGTTGATCATCGACACGTGTCCACCAACATCATATCTTGCTCCACCACTTGGTCTTGGACCATCCTTTCTAATTACACACTTAGCCTTGAGCCCATTTTGTTTTTCTCTTTCTTCTTTTTCAAGTTTGGAGCTTGATCATCGAGACGTGTCCACCAACATCACCATGGACTTCATCTTGCTCCACCACTTGGTCTTGGACCATCCTTTCTAATTACACACTAAGGTACAAGGATTAGTCCTAATGTGTTTCATCAATTATCCAAAACCAAACTAGGGCTTTTAGCTAGTAGCCCTTAACTCAAAGAGGGAGAATAATTGTTTTCATGAGCAACCTTATTTGCATAGGAGAGGCGATCTTTTTGGGTGGACTAGTTTTCCTAGCAAAGCAAAGGAATTTAGAAGTTTCAAATACCTCCTTGCTCAACAAGGGGGCAAAGATATAAGGATTATAGGTCCTAAGGATGCAAAGTCAAAATAAGCCATAAAAAATGATGAATAAGGAAGAAAATCAAAGAAGATTCAGATGAACATAGCCTCACTAGAACATATGGTGAGGAGAAAGTAACAACAGCAAAGATTTGTGTTGTTGAGAATAAAGGATAAAAGAACGAACTAGAAAGTCTGGTTCTTGAAGAAATAGATCACTAGAGTATTGCAGAATAGAGTGTAACAATAGAAGAGTAAGGAAACAAAAGATCCAATTGTAAGCATCGGAATATTGACTAGAATGATGAATAGTGGCTAGGATCAATGTGTCTAATGGATAGTGGAGGAAAAGTGTATATATCAAATGTTCTGATTAGTACAAATGTTGTACACCAAATCAAACTAGTGAGTGCAGTTATCTTCGGTCGTTAGGCAACGATTTGTTGGGATTGTTGAGCCTATTATACCACATCCCTTGAGCACTGATGAGATTGCAAGAGTCCATTAAAGACTAGAGAAGTGATTCTACTTGATAGTATAGTCTAGCCACAAAAGTGCTAAGTGATCAATTCTAGGCAAAATATTAGCACATATGTTAAGGCCATTAGTGAGACTTAATTAGTGCTATTGTCCTAGAGGAGAGTGGGAGCATTCGATTTGTTGGCGATTCAAGGCATGTTTGTTGAACCACCTATTTGGTTGGAGCGTTGATGATATTTTTTTTTGGATGAATAGACCCTTCCTCAGTGAAGAAGCTCTCTAGTGGACACAACATCAAGGTGGCCTAAAATAAAGATGAGGTTATGCTTACCATTGTGGTACCTGGCTTATTTAGCTTGGTGGGAGCCTTTTGTGGTGAATCCAAGAACTTGACCCAGAGAGACTTGATGGCTAGGAGCATATCCTTGGTGGACCTCCAAGGTAGACTAGGGTAGCAAATTATCTACCAATATCACAAGATAAATCTTTGGTCCCATGTGTTTGGACATCGCTTGTCAACCTTTGCTTGTTGCATTATTTATATAGAATGTTTGCTTATATTGAGCAGAATCTTAAGGATTGACTCTTGAATGCAAAACTAGTTTTTTGAAAGAAAAATGGTAGGAGCTCTGCCTTGCATTGAAGTAAGAAAGCTAGAAGGTTTTGCGTCAGTGGCACCCACGCCTCAAAAGGCTATGGGACAACCACAAGCTCTTGAGAGAGCCAACCCTCAAAGAAACAAAAACAAGATGAAAAGCCCCCAAAACTAGCTTTGAAAAGCACGTTGTCATTGATCAAAGTCCTCTTTTGTACGTAGCACAACTGATATAGGCGTGAAGCAATCATTTTGGAAAATTCGTCGATTCCTTTCTTTCCACAAATTCCACATGATGTAGATGCATAATCTGTTGAAGCGTCGTCTTTATCTTTTGGTATTGTCTGTACTGCAGCTTCCGACCAATCTTTAATGCTGATGTAATTGTCAGCTTGTACATGCAGAGGTAAGGAGAAATCTCCCCACACTAGCACCCTCCTCCAAACATCAATTGCAAAGGGACAAGAGACACAGATGGAGGCCAGTTTCCTGTTTCCCTGAGAAAGCACACAAGAAGTTTGATGTGGCCTTCCTCTCTTTGCTAGATTTCCTGGCACCCGCTTGCTCTCTCTTTTCCTTTCCAAAGGAATGACCTGCCAATCCAGTCCAAATCTTTGCATGCCCATGCTGGTAGAGGGAAAATAGTGAGGAAGTAGGTAGGCATGGAGGACAAAACTGAAGTGACCAAAGTAAGTCTGCTAGCCTTGTTACACCTGGCAATCTCTTGCCAATCTTTTCAATTAGAGGCTGCACATAGACTCTTTGAAGTGCACATATGTGTAGTTGGCATCCATGGAATGGTTTTCTTTTCCCCTTGTAAAGGCTGCAAGATGTAATTGTGGTCTAAGCTCTCACATCTTATTGGATGGACAATGCTCTTGTCAAAATTGGTGACGAGCCCTGACACCTAAACAAAAGTAAGAAGGACACGTTGAAGTGCCTCTCCAATTCATCTCGCACTAGGTTCCAAAAGATGGCTGCATCATCATCATAAAGAGAGGTTCCGAATTTGGCCATTTGAAGTGTTCATCGGGGGTGAGGACACCATTCTGGGTTGCCAAGTCTAGGAGTTTTTGCAGCGGATCGATGGCAAGGATAAACAACATTGGCGAGAGAGGATCCCCTTGTATGACTCCTCTTTTGTATTTAAAATTCTCGTTTGGTTGCCCATTTAGGAGGGTCCCTAGAAGTTGATGTCCTAAAGAGCATGGAGATCCATTCCCTCCATCTCGGGCCGAAGCCAAGCGCTTCAAGGTACTCAAGGAGGTATGCCCAATTTACTGTATCGAAAGCTTTGTGGATATCCAATTTGAGGAAGAGCGAGGTTTTTTTTTGCTCTGTGCATCCAGTGCACCATATTCTAGGGTGTAGAGGAAGTTGTCTTGGATGCATTGCTTTTTAATAAAAGCACTTTGACAAGGGGAGACCAATGTTTCAAGGTGCGGAGCCAACCAATTTGCCAATAACATGGAAAAAAATCTTTGCGATGCTATGGATTAGGCTTATTGGTCGGTAATCTCCAACCCTAAGTGCATTCGCCTTCTTGGGAAAAAGGATGGTATTTGCCGTGTTTAGGAGCTGTAGGCTATTTGAATTCATGTGGTATAATTGATTGAAAGCTAAGAGGAGATCTTTCTTGATAATATCCCAGCACTATCTAAAGAAAGCTCCTATGAAGCCGTCTGGCCCTGGTGCTTTGTCAACCACCATCAGTGGCCGCCATGCCCCAGATGGTTTCTTTTATCTCCTCTTGGGAGAAGGGAATCCCAAGCGAGGAGAGATCTCTAGCACTATATCCTAGAGAAGTCCAGTTGTAGGTGGTGGTTCTGTTTTGTGAACAGGTACGGTCAAAATGAGCCTGCACCTCTGCTGCCTTTAATTTGCTTCTTGTGAAAATACTAGACCACTTTCAGTTTGCAAGCATTAGTTTTTCCTTCTTCTAGAGTTTTCCCTGGTTTGGAAGAATTTGGTGTTTGCATCCCCAAAGCAGATAAATGTTAGCCTAGAGTGTTGTTTTAGCCTTGCTTTTTCTATTTGTGCTAACCCCAAGCTACGAGTCTTTATCCCCCTCCGCAGCTCAAGCTCTTCTTCAGCGGTGAGTTGTCTACTCTCCTGTGCCAAATCAAGCTGCAAAATTTAGTTGCACATTTATATAGAATGTTTGCTTATCTTGTTGAGCAAAATCTGTAGAAGATCCTAGATTAGTTTTAAGTGATCCAATTGATCCCTCCCTGTCTTTAGTCATTCGACCATACACACGTGACATGTTTATTTCAGCACCTCGACAACTATATCAATTATCTAGTAGCACCTACATGCAGGGATATATACGTGGGTTGTATTTGGAGTTGTGGCTAAAAATGGGAGATAAAAGGAGATAGATGTGGCGGTAGTTGAATGGCGCCACGGAAGATGCGCGTGATGCCTTCTTCCCTCATTCTATGTCGCCCCAATTCCACCTTTGACCCCTTTCTCCTTCTCCCTCCTCATCACTTAATCACCTGCAGGGAAAAGGAAAAGGTACACAATATTAATTCTACATATCTACCAGTAGAGAAGATTAATCAAGTTCATATGAATTCATGATTCAATTGGTTCTTCGTTGTCTTGTTTGGGATTCATTTGGAGTTTTGTGCAGTAGATGTTTTTTGACATGCATAGGCGTAGACTCAATTTCTGGTTTCATTTCTTTCTTGAACATTAGTTTTCTAAGAGCTTAGGGATTTCCTTATGTGATCTCTCTTGTTGTTCATTTGTTTGTTAATGTCCTAACTCGTTCTACTTTGTATACATATGATTGTAATGCCCATGACAACATAGGGCATTACAAATTGTTATTTGGGGTAGGTTGTGGCATTGCCTAATCGTCAATTTCATGAGCGCACATGTACACTCCATAAAGAAGACACGGATGTAACCATGCATTTATCTTGTAATGTTGCAGCAATTCCTTTCATTACCTTTTCTTCTTCAGTTGGCAACAAATTTGAGATGCAATAATCCAAAAAACATTATTGCACCTTGTGCCAGCATTGACCTGTAACATTTTCCCTCAATTTCGTCTTGCAGGGTGTCGGAGCACAACTAAGAGCTAAAACTCTTAGCTATATATTTTAGCAGTATATACATAGGTATAGTGCTTTTAGGTCAAGGGGTGGAGTTCTCCCCGTTTGTTTGCAGGAAGAGCTCCATCCTCGGTCTACAAGATCAAATCAATAAATGGCCTCCACCCCACAGTCCTCGCCATCAAGGTCCAAGCAATCACCACCATCACAAGCATCAGCTTCGGCACCGAAATCATCTACAAACTCACCTTCACCACCAAAGGGTGAATCGACTTCATCTCCCGCATCGAAATCATCGTCACTCTCACCGCCACCACCACCGAGAAAAAGTGGTAGTTCCTCTTTTAGCTCTAAAGATGGGAAGAAGAAGTCATCTTCGTCGTCGTCATCAGATAATACAAGCGCTGTGATCACCGGCGTGGTGCTTGGGGTGGTGGGCTTTGCCCTGTTGTTGTCCATAGTGGCGTGCGTGTGCTGCGCTAAGAAGAAGAAGAAACGTCCGCCCCCAATGAACATGCCCTTCTACACCGACGAGAAAGGTGACGAGGGTTGTTTGCTTGCTTATATATATATTATTACACACAACTAAACGACTGTTGATTAATTGATGCATATATGCATGCATAAATGCAGGCAATGTGTAT
Source organism: Miscanthus floridulus (assembly GCF_019320115.1). Classification (NCBI taxonomy): domain Eukaryota; kingdom Viridiplantae; phylum Streptophyta; class Magnoliopsida; order Poales; family Poaceae; genus Miscanthus; species Miscanthus floridulus. Next base: position 98,506,047 of record NC_089581.1, read on the forward strand.
TACCCCAACGCTGGTCTGCCGCCCATGTGGCAGCAATATGGCAGCAACGGCAGCATCCCTCCTCCGCCGGGATGGCACCAGCACGGCGGCGGGAACCCGCTGTCGCCATCGCCGGGCTCGATGGCGGCGCCCCTGAGCGGCGAGATGTACTCGTCCGGCCCCCACGGTCCTCCCCTCCCTCCACCCTCACCCAACGTTGCGCTGGGGTTCTCCAAGAGCTCCTTCTCGTACGAGGAGCTCGCGGCTGCGACGTCGGGCTTCTCGTCGGCGAACATGCTGGGGCAGGGCGGGTTCGGGTACGTGTACAAGGGCGTGCTCGCTGGCAGCGGGAAGGAGGTGGCGGTGAAGCAGCTCAAGTCCGGCAGCGGGCAGGGGGAGCGCGAGTTCCAGGCGGAGGTGGAGATCATCAGCCGCGTGCACCACCGCCACCTGGTGTCGCTCGTCGGCTACTGCATCGCTGGCAACCAGCGCATGCTCGTGTACGAGTTCGTGGCCAACAACACGCTGGAGCACCACCTGTATGCCAAGGACGGGCCCGTCATGGACTGGAACACCCGCATGAAGATCGCGCTCGGCTCCGCCAAGGGCCTCGCCTACCTCCACGAGGACTGCCATCCTCGGATCATCCACCGCGACATCAAGGCCTGCCAACATCCTGCTGGACAACAACTTCGAGGCCATGGTGGCGGACTTCGGGCTGGCCAAGCTCACCACGGACACCAACACGCACGTGTCCACGCGCGTGATGGGCACCTTCGGTTACCTGGCGCCGGAGTACGCGTCCAGCGGGAAGCTCACGGACAGGTCGGACGTCTTCTCCTTCGGCGTCATGCTGCTGGAGCTGCTCACGGGGCGCCGCCCCATCGACACCACCAACTACATGGAGGACAGCCTCGTGGACTGGGCGCGCCCGCTGCTGGGTGCCGCGCTGGCGGGCGAGACGGGCTTCGCCGAGCTCGTCGACGCCCGGCTGGGAGGCGAGTACTCGGCCGTGGAGGTGGAGCGCTTGGCGGCCTGCGCCGCCGCCAGCACCCGCCACTCGGCCAAGCGCCGCCCCAAGATGAGCCAGATCGTGCGCGCGCTGGAGGGAGACGCGTCGCTGGAGGATCTGCACCAGGACGGCGTCAAGCCGGGGCAGAGCGTGCTCTTCTCCGGCGGTAGCTCCGACAGCATCTCCCGACTAAGGCAGATCGCCTTCGACAGCGGCGAATACGGCGACTACACCTCGGACTACAGCACCGACTCCTCAATCGGTGGCCGACCGCCGCGCAGGCCATGATTTGATTTGTCAAAACTAACAATTTACTAGCACAAAGTAAAGCTACAGTCTACACATATGTGTGTATATATATATACACATTGCAAATTAGATTGAACGAGGGAGATTGAGAGAGCTCTTAACTAATTTGAGGGAGATCGATAGTTAACCTATGGATGCAAGCGATGATAACATGTAGCGTGACTGCCGTATCTGGCTTCGTGTTGGTGGGTGAGCCTCGTTAATGCCCGGCCTTGACTGCACGTAGCGGTGTGAATCAAAAGTAAATCCGTAAAATATGCTCAAAGCAGAGTTGAATGTCAAGAAAGGATACCCGTACATACACTTAGTGTTGGAGTTGTTCTAAATTCACTCCAGGATATAGGCCGGGCTTCTGACGGAGCGAAGCGGAGGCCCGTCGCCGGAGGCTTGGGCCGGAGCGTAGCGGAGTCTGAAGCCGACCCATCAGGTCTCGCCCCTGTGCTCGGGGGGTGCGGGGGGCGGAGCCCCCGCGGTATGGTACGGTATATACACCCTTGCTAGGGTTTCGTGGAGACTTGATTCTCTTGTAAGCCGCCATAGGTGTGTAACCCAAAACTCTTGAGATAGTGAGATTGTTGCTGGCTGGTGCCCGTGGTTTTTCCCCTTCACATCGGAGGGGTTTTCCACGTTAAATCGTGTCTCCTCTGTGGCTTGATTCTGTACTTCATATTCCTATACGTCGTTCTTAACACTTAGCCTGTCTATAAAATTTTTGTAATGGACGACGTCGGAGGGCTTCTTATAATGTTTCCAATATGTCAAAAATAGTACTTGATGCCTGACTACTACACTGCCTCTGACGTAAACTTGACAGCTTGCACTGGATCTTGTGGCCTTCTGTTCCCCTCAGCAACAGAGATGGGCATCCTCAATTCTCCCATTGATTTGCTCATTTTGTCAAGCAAAATTCCACGAGTTCGAGGCCTCGGCTTCCTTGCTCTTCTCGGCAATGGTACTACATAGTGTTCATACATTCATATAATTAGAAAAATAACATGGATATCAAATAGCTAGTGCGAATTGATTGATAGACATTTGTAAGGTAATACCAACCTTCGTAACTTCCACTATTCTACGGGTGGGGGGAGACAGGAGTTTTCTGAGAGAACTCATCTTCGGCATGCCTATCATCATCTGGCCGTGAACAGTCTCTCACTAGGGCTAGCTAGGGGGGCGCTGTCCCAATAAATGTCTCTAGTCAATTCATGAATTTGGAATTGATCCCTGGGTACATGTGTCGGTGGTGTTAGAGAATTGTGTTCATCTTGTGTTGATACCTCTAGCCTTTTGCTAGCGGCAGCCTTCCGAGTACAAACTCCATGAGTCAACTCTCCTGGTCATGTTAAATTCACTCGCTTGGACTGCCTTCGCCTAGGACTCATGGCGGCGCTGCCTTTTGTCCGGTTGGCAGAGCCTCCTCTGTGGCTTATTCGACCCAGACTCTGAAATTGGAGATACAAACTTAAGCAGCAAGTATGTACAATTGAATTGCTATCCAAATAGTAAAACATTGCATTGCTACCTACACCCGCTCCGAACTAAATACAAGATAGAACAAGCACCTCAATTGTTAGGGGCACTGGCTCATTTTCTAATAAGTCTGAACACTACAAGAATTGTGTTGATCCATGACAGTTTTTTATGACTGATTTTTTTTCGTCATAGATTTACAGAACCAGACATGGGTCCTCTTGAAGCCCAACTTTGGGTCTAGATTCTGTGACGAAATTGATGTACCGTCACTGTTGATATCTAACACTCGTCATAGTGCCTCTTTGCCACATTTAATGCCACCATGGCATGCTGACATGGCCGTGGAGCCATTTGTTAGTTTTCTCTGTTATCAAAAAATTATGCACCAATGGAGAATCAAACTTGTGATCTCTTGATTCTGATGCTGCACACAAGACCACTACAATATTGTGCTCTTATGTGTTAGAATCTAGAAATTAGTTTTGTTTTACTCACAATATTATTTATTTCAAATTGTTAAACAAAGCCGGATGGAAAAATAACTAAAACAAAAGTTATAGATCTCGATGTGTTCTACAACTTTGTTGTTGACGATGTTATCATTTGAAATTAGTTACTATCCCAAAATTCTTTTTAAAGTTCTCTTATTCAGAAATTTAAATTTTGAATTACACAAATGAACTCGGATGGAGAAATGATCAAAACAAAAGTTGTAGATCTCGACGAGGCCTACAACTTTTTTGTTTACCACTTTTTCATTTGAAGTCATTTAGTATACTAAAATTCTATTTGAAGTTCTCATATTTTGAAATTCAAATTTCAAATTGTCTAAGCAATGTCGGATGGAGAAACGATCAAGACAGAAGTTGTAAATCTCCATGAGTTCTACAACTTTGATGTTGATGCCTTTTCCATTTAAAATCATTTACTTCCTCAAAATTTTATTTAAAGTTGTCAAATTGTGAAATTCAAAATTTCAAATTGTTCAAACTAACTCATATGGAGAAAGGACAAAAGCGAAAGTTGTAGATCTCTGTGAGTTCGACAACTTTGTAGTTGGCTACTTTTTCATTTAAGATAATTTACTACACCAAAATTCTATTTGAATTTCTTTTATTTTGAAAGTCAAATGTTGAATTACTGGAAAAAGTCAGATGGACAAATGACCAAAATAGAAGTTGTAGATCTTAATGAGTTTTACAACTTTTATGTTCATGACTTTTTAATTTGAAATCATATACTCTCTCAATATATTGTTTCAAGTTACCATTTTTTTAAATTGTAATTTTAATTTTTTCATACAAAATCACATGAAAAGATGACCAAAATAACTTAATAGAGTGTGATTTTAGAAAATTTTAGAAAAAAAGATCATCGCATTTGAAGTTAGTATGTGTGAGAAAGACTTGTTACAAGTTGAGCCAGAGATTAAAAAAAGAAATCACACTTGTTACAAGAACAAGTGTGATTTCTCTTTTTAATCTCAGGCTAAAACTTGTAATTTGTCTTTTTTCCTTGTACTAACATCAAATGTGATGATTTTTTTTCTAAATTTTTCTAAAATCATGCTCTATCAATTTAATGTGTTCTTACAGCTATTATTTTGGTCATGTTTTCATGTGACTTTATTTGAACAATTGAATATTTGAATTTAAAAAAATGACACCTTCAAACAACGTTTTGAATAAGTAAATGATTTTAGCTGAAAAATTCATAAAAATAAAAGTTTTAGAACTCATCAAGATCTACAACTTTTATTTTGGTCATTTCTTCATCAGACAAATTGCCATTATACATTATCATAAATTGACATATCTCTCGTATAGTTTATCTCGATGGGTTCTATAACTTTGTTGTTGATGACTTTTTCAGCTAAAATCATTTAGTATTTGAAAATATTGTTTGAAGTTGTCATATTTTAAAATTCAAATTCAAACTGTCCAAACAAAGTCATATAAAAAAATGACCAAAAAAAAGTTGTACATATCGATGCATTATACAACTTTGTTGTTGATAATTTTTCCATTTGAAATCATTTACTACCCGAAAAATCTATTTGAATTTCTTATATTTTGAAATTCAAATTTTATATAATTTAATCAAACTCGGATGGAGAAATGACCAAAACGAAAGTGGTAGATCTCGATGAGTTCTACAACTTTATTTTTGTAACTTTTTCACATGAGTTCATTTAGTATCCTAAAATACAATTTGAAGTTCTCATATTTTGAAATTAAATTTTTTAATTTGTTGGGCTTTTGAGGCTCCCAACTTGAGCTTGGGCCTTGTTGGGCTTTTTAGGCTCCCAACCTTAGCTTGGGCCTCACTTTTGCTTTTGGGCCACTAAAACCCACAGGCCTATTAAGGCTGTGGATGATCATAGCCGTTGATCTAAGATGGATGGCTGAGATCTGGTCGGCTAAATACGAACTCATATAAAACTTGACCAAACCCTAATGCCCTCACTCTTTTGGCTCCCTCTCCTATTCGTCTGCGCCAACCCGGCGCAGGCCACCTCAACGCCGGCCGCCTCTCCCTCCCAACGCCCGCTACCTCCCACTCCCATGTCGGCGGCGTGGGCCAACGCACCTCTCCCTCCCCTGCGCAGGCCCACCCCCATGTTCCTCCCCCATGCCTTACCCTCCTAGGCGCACCTGAAGCAGCCTTTGAAGCACAGCACTTGAATCCATGAGCGCCTGCAGCGGCTTCTGAAGCGGCGCAGCACCTGCTGGTGCCCTCAGGTGACGGCACAACAGCTGCTGGTGCCCGTAGGTGAAGGGCTCTAACACGTGCATGGCTAAGGGCGGCATGGATCCGGACGTTGGCGCCGTGGTTCCAGGCGGAGGCAACCTGACGTCATGAACGAAGCTGGTGAGATCCTCTTCCTTCCTACCATTTTGGATTGGCTCCTTTCCAACCACTTGACGAATAGGATTAAGGTTTAGTAGACAAATAGGATGCAAGGTTGTAGACAAATAGATTACAGGTCGGATGAAGAATAGGATGCAGTAGCTGGCAACATCCAAATATTATATGAAATAGAGATAACTAGTAAGTGCATAGGCAAAAAAAGTCATGAAATAGAAATAACTGGTAATATTATATGAAATAAAAAGTTTCTAGTAGATCCTAAACAAGGCAGTAACAGAAATTAGCATTTTAATTTTCACCCATATAGAGTTACAGGTAGTTTTCACCCATATAAAATTAGCTTACAAAATCAGCTATTGTTTCTTTCTATCACATGCTTAATCAACTAACGATGTCTTCCTAGTTGCACTAGGGTACTAGATGTCTGATTGGGTACAAATAGCTTTGATGAATGAACAAAAGCTAACAACCACCTGCTGTTATTGCTGTGTTGAAGTAACATACTTGCTGAAGTAACAACCACATAATTGTTGCCTTCAACTTTTATGAAATGCTATTTTTTTCTTTTCCTTTGAATTCAGTTTCAGCGGAGGCAGACGTTGCAACATTCGTTAGCAGCCAGATGGTTCCCTGTTCAGCTAGGAGAGAATGGTATTGCTGCATCCTCTAGTTGATATATGGCATTGTAAGTGCACGACTATCCTGAAGTATAGCTCGGAGTGCACATAAAAATTGTTATCTGTGGAGTATGTTTTACTGCTGCCCTATCTTCTACATATAAATTTGTGAGTATGTTTTGCTGATGCCCTTTTCATTTTCAGGACAAAAAATGGTGGTACAAACAAGAAAAAATAATTATGGCTTCCTCACTGAGTATGAGAAGCAAAGGTTGCTAGCATTGCAAGGAATAAAAGGGTTCTGGAATCCTATGATGTCCTTGACATGAGCAGCAGCAACACCCGTCCAAGAGAAAAAAAATGTGATTTGTCTTATAAATATACACAACTACTAATATTCTAAATTGTTCCATTCTATACAGTATAGTAATCTAGTGTTAGCCATTCTCTGTACTGTCTTACTTGTATCCAGCGTTATAGTTTTTGTGAGCTCACTATTTTTTTCATAAATGCTTCCAGTACTTAATGCTCGTTATATCAATTGTTTTTTATGTGCCCCTTGCTGCTACTTCAGTTTTCCTCATGCCTATCACAAAATTGCCCATCACTCTACCTATTTCAATTAACTTCACTCTGCCTATTTCAATTAACTTGCTGGATTATTTAAAGGTGTTATTACTACCAAGTTAGACATTGTTTAGTTGTGACTAGAAATGAGTCATTTGATTGATTAGCTGGATCATATCCTACTGTTCTCTCGTTGTTGCTAGTACATGAGTTTCTATGCATATCAGCATCTATCTCCATCTTTCTCTATTCTGATGAAGCTAAAAATTTTACAACTGTTTGGCCACGTATGTGTAGGGATTCATTGAAAAGGCTGACCGTTCATATGTTTCATGGTAGGAATGAGGAGTGTCCTTTGATGCTGTAGTGGGCAAAGTGCCATGGTGTCTGTTGGGTATTGTGATGTGGTTTTGGATAGGTTGTAATTATGTTCTATGAGATGTGAAGGTTGTAATGTGTTCCGTTTATGTGCTTGTTGATGGTCACTAACATCAATTATAAACTGTCAACATAACCTACATTTATATTTGGGGAAATTGGCTGGCTTCCCCATAGTGGTGGTCGTTTGCTGGCGGACACCCAAAGTGGAGCTGTATGCTAGAAGACACTCTGGTTTGTTGTAATTATGCCAGAGGACACCGCGGGCCGGTTTCCACCGGTTGAGGAGAGAGAAAAATTCAGTTTGGACATCCGGTGCCCCTGATTCATGTTTGGGTCTAGAGGATGACGCGTAGGCCAGGGCTGGTGGGTTCGGCCTGCCGCACTATTCTATGATCCAGCTATTGCACTATGCTATGGACTACACGCTCCCACTCTTGGTTCATGCGAACTACGTCCATAGATGGAAGAGGTGGAGGCACTTCCGTGTGGGTCCCACGAGATGAAGTGTCACCGGCTCATTGGCCTGGGTGACGTGGACAGGTGCTCGGCTTTGGATGCCGTCGCGTGGGTGCCACCCTAGCCCACCATTCCCTATATGTGCGGTCACAAATGAGCGAGCAGAGTAGGGAGGCAGCGGTGGCATAGGCGAGCGTGGCTCCGGTAGCTTCTTAGACGGGCGGTGAGGAGTTCGGCTCCCGCTGTGTTCGACTCTGGCGTGGGGAGCTCCATGGCCCGACACGGTGCGGGCCGAGGCTGAGCATGCCGGAATGGAGAGAGCGGGAGACCAGAGTATGGCGGGCAGGGAGAGCAAGGATGAGGAGGAGGCTTGGCTGGGCGACGAAGCAAGGCAGGCGCAGGGCGGCGGTACTGGTGGCGTTTGGCTCTGGCAGCTGGGTGAGAGGAGGTACGGCTCCGACGGCTATGGCTCACAGCGAGGGCCAAGGCGACGTCGTGGGTCAGTGCGACGCAGCTCCGGCGGCGGCGACTTCGACGCTGCGGTGGCCCCAACAGATGCGAAGGGAAGGGGCGAACAGAGGGAGCCAGAGCCAGAGCATGATGTCGAGCGGCGGCCAGCCGAACGGCGACCTCGGTGGTCAGCTTGCGGGTCTCTGCTCGGGACGGACGTGCCAGCGTGAGAGCTCCACTGCCGCCTTTGCCCCAACCATGGCTCAGCTGCTCACCGGCCTTGTCTAGCCCCTGCCCTAGCTCGGCTGCTCCCAGAGGAAGAAGGAAGAAGATGACGAGTGGGGCCCGCTCTTAGAGGGAGAGAGTGGAGCGGACGGTGCAGAGCGCGGTCGCCGCTGTCTTCGCCAATGCGCTGGCACAAAAGCTGCTGAACCTGGTCCCCAGCCTATCATGGGCGCTGCTATCCAGTTCAGCGGCGTGGAGGCGTTCGACATCCCATTCCAGTTTAGCGGCATGGAGGCGAGGCTGGAGGAGCTAGACATCGATGCACTCCGGCACGTCCTCCGCGTGCGGTCCGGCGAGGCGCTGGTTGTCAGCGTGGTCGGGCAACTGCATCGCCTCCCGGTGGTCGATGATGCCGGTGGCAGGAGTAGGCATGTCACGGGCAGCAGCTGCCTAACCCCTATGCAGATCATCGCACGGTCCAGCCCAAGCAGCTTCGGTGAGCTGTTGGAGCGGGAGATCAACACGCGGGCACCGTGGTGGAGGCCACGGTGTCGGCGTCGGGCGTGGAGGCCCGCACCATGCTGGGCGCCGCCGAGGGCGTCATGGATGACCTGGTGGCACTGGTGGAGGAGAAGGCCAACGCCCGCGCCGTGCGCGTCAGGATTCGGGCCCTATTCGCGCTGTGCCTGGCCAAGGAGAACCGTCTACGCGTCATGGCGGCGGGCGCCGTGTCGGCGCTAGCGGGGCGCGTGGCGGAGGGCGACACCAGGGAGCTCGAGCGCGCGCTGGTGGCCATGGAGCACCTATGCCGTGCCAAGGGTGGGCATGACGCCATGGTCACGGGGGCCGGGGGCGGGGCCAGAGGCGGGGCCACGGCCGTGGTGGCGCTGGTGCGCACCATTGCTGGGTCGAAGGCAGTGTTGGGCTGGCATTCTTCACGTGGTCTGGCCGGGGAGATATTTGCCGGTAGCCATGGTAGGGCCACAGCGCAGGCGGCGGCGGCGCTTCGTCCAGCGTAGGGGCCGGTTAACCAGACCAGGCTTGGGTCGGTTATTAGCTAGTCCAACCAGACCCAAACATGGCTCAGGGCACCGGATGTCCAAACTGAATTTTTCTCTCTCCTCAACCGGTGGAAACCGGCCCGCGGTGTCCTTTGGCATAATTACAACAAACCAGAGTGTCTTCTAGCATACAGCTCCACTTTGTGTGTCCGTCAGCAAACGACCACCACTGTGGGTGTTCGCCAGCCAATTTCCCCTTTATATTTAATTCCATCACCAAACATAGGTATAGGGGTTTAAACTAATGAATTTCATGAGCTTTGGTAAATATTTGTATGTAGGAGGATTTATCTAGAAAACAGCTTCTAGAACCACTGTCATACACTCCAAACAAGTAAACCGATGACGACAAGTGATTCAACTTGCGAAAACTGCGAAAGACAACTCTAGAATGTTCCAGAGGACATCACGCTAAAGCTTGCTCCAAATGGCCATGAAAGTGGTCTGGCCGGCCCAAGCCCTAGGCCAGTCGGCCTGCTTCGGAGTCTGTTTGCCCTTCGCCGCATCGAATGCGTTTTCAAGATCTACATCGTTAATTTAAGGTGGTTTATAGTCGGTGCATCCAACGGTGATCAAGGGAATTGATGTGGATTGATGACATAGCGATTCTTTGCCCCCTACTCCACCTTGGCCTATATGTAGCAGCCCTAATCCCCTATAGCCATCCTAAAACCCTAATTCATATTATGAGGATCAGAGCCAGCTATGAAAAGAAGATTAGTCCTCCGTAAGATCTAGTCTCCTAAATAATAGTGAGATAGAGAGTGAGAGAAGAGTTTGGAGTAGGTGCCAGCATGTCGGTGCTCTCTATGGCTTTTATCTAGGTGGATCCAAGTTTTACTTGAGCTTGCCTTTGAGATATCTCTGTTAATCAACTTCTGATTCAAGTAAGCATCTTGTTTATATTGTTCTTCAGGTTCATAACTTTCTTTTGAGTGCTTTATTCTCTTTCTAGGGGGAGTAGAGTGTTAATCATAAGTGTAAGCATGGTGCTTAGACTTAGGTTAATCGTGGATGCACCCTGTATTTCCGAAGGTGGTAGATCGCGTGAGTGACATAAGTTCTATATAGCCTGTACTATATAACTTCGTTGATAATTTGTAGTCCACCTCCCGTTAGTAGGCGCATGTAGGACGCGGTTGTGAAGGAAAGCATCCTCTACTAGTGTCTTTCCCAGTAATATCTCTAGTTGAATAGTAAGAAACATAAGCTTACCCAAGTCAGAACTAGAGAACTTTAGTTATCCTTTCTATGCTGCTATTTATCCTAACATTGTTGCTACCCTTAGTTAAGTTAGACCGTAGTTAGTCTCACACGTTTTCCTGTGGATACGATACTTGGAATACCTCCGGGTGAAAGCTACAGCGTTATCCGTATGCTTACGAATTTATCTGTGCATTAAATATACCAACAAGCATTTCTAGCACCGTTGTCGGGGAAACGGTTGCTGAATTAACTTCAAGCCTAACTTAATATTTTATCTTTTACTTTTTAGCATGGATTCCACTCCTATCTATGAATATGCTAAACCCACGAGCGCAAGCCTAGAGCCACTAAAATCTTCAAAGCCCATCCTAACACCTAGCTATGAGCTGTGCCCATGTTTTATAAAATTGATTTGGGATAAATCCTTCTCAGGAGAAGGCAACAAAAAACCCATACTCACACCTACAAGAGTCGGAACAGACCTGTGCATGCTTGCATATCACTGGCATGTCTGACAAAACCATAAGATGGATGTTGTTTCTGTTCTCTTTGATGGGAAGAGCTAAACAGTGGTATAGTCAAACTATGGGAAGTATGCAAGAAGATTAGGAATCGTTGTGCTCTAAATTTTATTTACGTTTCTTTCCCATCTCTAAAGTAGTCAGCCTTCAAAAAGAGGTTCTAAATTTTAGACAACTAGAAGAAGAATCTCTTGGTACATTGTGGGATCGTTTGAACAAACTCATCATCACTGGTCCGGACCTTGCCATTCAAGACCCTGTACTTCTTCAATATTTTTACATGGGTCTTAGCAAAGACTCCATGGAATCCCTTGATGTAGCCTCTAGAGGAGCTTTCCTTCATCTGTCTGCTTGTGAAGCAAGGTCTATGCTTGATAGAATTAGTGGAAAGACTCCCTACACTAGCATTCATAATGAACTCCTCGAGGAAGAGAAGGAATCATCTCCTGAACAAGAAGAGAAAGTTTGGATAGCCAAATCACAACCACTTCAATCCCAAGGTTTACCTATCAATCCCGAACCATCTATACCCCAAAATCGTAACCCTCCAAAGGAAGAAGAAATTCAACTTTTTGAAATTTCTTGTGAGGATGATCTTTTTGATGCTGATTTTAGGAAAAGCTTAAACTTTTTACTACATAAGAAACCTTCGAGTGAATATAATTCAATTCCTCTCGAGAAGAGATCTCTTAGAAAGTGTCCTTATTTCCATGTAGAACATTGGAAAGAATTCAAGGATGGCATGTCTAGTGAACCCATAGAAGGAGAGCCCAGTCATTTAGAAGAAATCCCTATCTTCTCCCCTTCTATACCCACATTAGATGTCTCATTCAAACCCATCCTTGATCCCAATGATTTCTTTTATGCTCTTTCTCCTTAAACTTATGATGATCCTAGAAATCCACCAAGAAACCCTAAGCATGGGAGTCATGAAGGCCACAAGGATGACCCAAAAGAGTAAGGACAATGGCTGGAATGTATTAAGAACTTGTATGCCGTTGCTAAAGAATGGATGGACAAGGATGAAGCCTTATGAGTAGTATCCAAACTTGGCTTAGATCCAAACGGTGAGCTTAAATCAATCTCTTTAATAAACATGACTCATCCAAGTTGAGGAGGCCTTAGACGAGATCAACCTGAGAGCCACCAATCCATGGGAAATCTTGGACAATAAAACGTCCAATGAATGTCATAGGCATGGAATGATGGAGATAATATTTCTGCATATGGACATTCATGTAGAAACACCCTTAGAGCTTGAAAAGGAAGATAACATCAATTAGCATGGAAGTTATTTCATGAACACCTCATCAAATCCATGCTCGCATGAGAAATCTCCTGAATTAATTGGTCTCTCCAACATTTCCACACATAAGATCTTCAACCCCCTCATTCTCCTTGTTCATTAAGGCTTTGAAAGGGTGGTTGTAGATGCATATGTTTATCATAAATATTGCAGATCTCGTTGTGTGAATCTTGAGATAGGTACACAAAAGTTGATGTTGGAGGGGAAACCACTTCACCAACTTGAGTGCAATTAGAAGATTTCCCAAGGACGAGCTTTTGTTCTAAAGCAAGCAATTTTAGGAGATAACATGAGCTTTCACTTTTTGCTATAATGCCCTTGTGAAGTGAGCATAGAAACATAATTGTAAAAATATTCCCTCGGGTATTTTTGTCACTAACCATTCTAGGTTTGAAGCAAAAAGAATGAAGGATGGTGACTCAAGGTATGTGCAACCAATCATCATGCAACACTGAATCACATCCATCCAAACTTGACTTTATCTTGCAAAATTCAAGCCTGGGGATGGGCTTCTTTGAAAAGTCTTATGCCATGTTGCTAATTCATCTTGGTTGTCTCTACCTTTAAATCATGCTCAACTTGCTAAACAACAATCATGTTCATTCATCTCTATTTGAATAAATCTCTATAATACTTTCATGCTACCTTTATTTATTATAGTATGTGTAGGTTTTGAAGTATTTTCATACACCTTTTAAATTAGGCATGGTGCTTAGTTTAAACTATTTTCCTGAATTAAATTAGACACGGTGTTTAGTTTTATTCTTGAACCAAGAGGTGTGTTGATTTTAATTCTAAAGGCTTTTTAAATTAAGCGTGGTGCTTAGGTTAAAATGCCTTACTAAAACAAATTAGACATGGTGTCTAGATTGATTTTTGAGCTGATAGTATGCCTTAGTAGATACTAGATATTTTGTTGGACTAATCCTATGCAGGAAACTTTTAATTCAATATTGGTAAGTCACGAGATGAATTCAAATCGGAGATGAAGGAAGACACAACTCACTCATCATGGATGGAAGAACTGTAAGTACCAAAGTTCATTCACTTTGTCTTTTGTTGCATGTTACCTTTGCCTTGAGCCATGCTTGTATAAAACATGATCTCTATACTGAAGTAATCCCAACATCATCTTTTCATTAGCATAGAGGGAATTTACAAAATTGTGAACAAACAACCCATGTTTCAAAATTGTATATTCCTTTGGGCATGTGTTGTCCACTAATCCTTTATAGGTATAAAACAATTAGTGAGGCAAAAGGTCTAACAAGGTATCAGAAGATCGAAGAGTAGAAAGATGGCATAACAAAAGGATGAGAAAGAAAGGGTGCAATTTTGAAAACAAGAAACTCATGAACAGCTCAAACTGTGAGACTAGCCGAACAAGGAAAACTTCAAGCAAAAGGGTAGGACCATCACAAGTCATCTACCATTCGTCATGTGGTGTCATCACGCTTCAATGATGAAGGTAACATCCTAAGGTAAATGGTCATTATTTAAATAGTTTTCCTTGATTCTGGTAGGCACAAAAATAAGAAACAAACATGTTCGAGTTACTACTTATTTGATCCAACCTAATTAACTCAACACATTTAGTTCTTTAAGCTTGTTCCTATCACCACTTTCTTGATCTCATAGTCTTAACGAAATGAGTTAAAAAAGTGCACATCCTATCTCTAGAAAATGATAATCATAATCATATAAAGTTCGATAAATTATGTAAAGATAGACAATCCTTCCATAGGTTAAGCAACTCAATCTTTTCTGCTAGATGAACTTAAATAATCTTTTGGTCTTATCACCAATGACATAATTGAACAAAGCACATAAACATCAACTTCATCTTGTTCAATGTGCTTAAGGCTAGAGATGAATAAGTAAAGTTTTGGTTCTGTTGGTGTTCTCCCATCAACAGACCCCATGCACTTGATCTCTACCTTGTCTTATAAGCAGGACACACTTCAAGCAAAGTGTAAGGAGAAGATAGTCGTCTCCCAAATTTCTATAAGTGAGGTCCTGAATCTGTCAAACCAAAATCAAAACTCAAAACCAAGACGGGTTTGGTGGAAGGAGATGATATCACCATTAGAGGCACCACCACAAGAATCCTCCTATTTAGAGCAAACCAAGGAACTCGATCAATGAACTTCACAAAGATAAGTACGGTTCCAAGGACTTACAATACCGAACCCTCACCAAAAGAGCTAGCTTGGGGGAGAAGCACTCCCGTGTATCCAGGTAAGTATTCTTTTCCTTTTGTTTAATTCTAGTTTCTTTTTAATAAAAAATGATGAATGAAATGAAATAAAAATATATATATAGCTATAGTAATAATATGTGATCTAGTGAAATTGAAAACGAAATAAAAAGGTGTGTCTAGTTTGCTTTAATTTGTTTTTAAGAGTTATTAGCAAATAAAGAAGACCCAGAATAATCTCTTAAATGGAAATGATGAATAGTTGCTCTGTTGTAATTTCTTTCAAGTACCTAATTTTCAGCCTTGAATTCTCCCAAGTTTTGGATAAGATTGTTTTGACATAAGGATTTACTCTGAACTTGAAACTCATGGGTAGTGAATGCTTGATCTAAGCCTATGTAATTGACGGATATAATATGAGAAGGTCTGAGCTACTATTTATCTTGTTCCAAGTGACATTAAAGTTCTGGATATTTATCTATTGAAAAACATAAAAATGCTACATGATGAGTTCCTATATGACAAAGCTTGAATTCCTACCAGAGCCATACATGTTATTTAGGCTAGGAAAACTTCCACATATATGTTGCTTGCTTTTGCATTGAGTTTTGTCAAGCTTTGTTGACTCTCATGAGAGGTTTGTCATGCTCTTAAAATCAAGATCACGTACACACCACCCAAATATGCACTACTCCTACACTAGGGGTATGCGCAAGAACATGCCTTCCATTTAGATCCACCCAAAAATGTTCTACTCCTACACTAGGAGTGAACATAAAAAACATGCTTGTTAGGTTTCCCATCCACCAAATAAATGCTCCAAGTTCTTGTTTCTATCTCTCAAAAGTTTTGTTGTAGAAAAGAGACATGGGGCTATGCAAAAGTTATTCATAAAAAAATAAAGAAAAAAAGAAGAGATGATAAAAAATGGACAAGTGTCCGTGATATTTAAAATAATAGGTACTTAGATGCTCGCCTAAAAAAACAAAAGATGAATAAGATAGCCTCTGTTCTCTAGTAAATGTTTTCAAGTTTCAAAGGAGAGATATGTTTTCAAGGAGCAAAGTAGAATTAGGTTGGCCACCATATATATCCACCATATATCCATACACATGCACATCTTGATTTGATTGTATGACTCAACTCTCTTTGGATCCGTTGTTTGACTTTACAATATATGCATTGCAAGTATGCTCTAGCTTTCTCCCTACCTATGAACTCCACACAAGCTTTAGTAGTAGGAAGAGAAAAAAAGGCATAACATCATTGTTTCCTTGGTGAGGATCCACAAATACCACATATATTGAGAGACTTGAGAGTATCATACAATGGAATCTCTGAGTTTTATTTTGAAAACTTATAAAAACTCCTAGAACAATGGTGAAACAAAGAACTTGAGATATAGTGCTTGACTTGACCGTTCTATCTTTCAATTGCTCAAGACCCAAGTGAAGGCTAAGAGGGCCCATAGTTGAAGGTAATATGGGTAAGTTTAAAAGTCAGATTATTTTATTCTAATCTAGAGGAGAATTTTTGATTGAACGCATGTGTACTTTTGAGGAGTGAAAATATTATGCAACTCCTAATCCATTGCTAAGTTTAGCTTTGCTTAGGGACTGGCAAAGGTTAAGCTTGGGGGAAATTATTGACGGTCACTAACATCAATTATAAACCGTCAACATAACCTACATTTGTATTTAATTCCATCACCAAACATAGGTATAGGGGTTTAAACTAATGAATTCCACGAGCTTTGTTAAATATTTGTATGCAGGAGGATTTATCCAAAAAACAACTCCCGAGACCACTATCATACACTCCAAATAAGCAAATCGATGACAATAAGTGATTCAACCCATGAAAACTACGGAAGACAACTCTAGAAGGTTACAGAAGACACCATGCCAAAGCTTGGGCCAAATGGCCATGAAAGTGGGCCAGCCGGCCCAAGCCCTAGGCTAGCCAACCTGCTCCAGAGTCCGTTTGCCCTCCGCCACCTCGTATGCGTTTCTAATATCTACACTACTAATTTAAGGCAGTTTATAGTCGGTGCATCCAACGGTGATCGAGGGAATTGACATGGCAATTCCTTACCCCCTACTCCACCTCGGCCTATATATAGCAGCCCTACCCCCATGGAGCCATCCTAAAACCCTAATTCATATCATGAGGATCAGAGCCAGCTATCAAAACAAGATTAGTCCTCTATAGGATCTAGTCTTACAAAAAATAGTGATATAGAGAGTGAGGGAAGAGTTTGGAGGAGGTGCCGGCCTGTCGGTGCTCTCTCTATGGCTTGTACCTTGGCAGATCCAAGTTCTACTTGAGCTTGCCTTCAAGATATCTCTGGTAATCAACTTCTGATTCAAGTAAGCATCTTGTTTATATTGTTCTTCAGGTTCAAGACTCTCTTTTGAGTGCTTTATTCTCTTCCTAGGGGAAGTAGAGTATTAATCGTAAGTGTAAGCGTGGTGCTTAGACTTAGGTTAATCATGGATGCACCCTGTATTTCAGAAGGTGGTAGATCACGTGAGTGACATATGTTCTATATAGCCTGTACTATATAGCTTCGTTGATCATTTATAGTCCACCTCCCGTCTGTAGGCGCACGTAGGACGTAGTTGCGAAGGAAAGCATCCTCTACCGGTGTCTTTCCATAGTAATGTCCCTAGTTGAATAGTAGAAAACATAAGCTTACCCAAGTCAGAACTAGAGAACTTTAGTTACCCTCTCTATGCTGCTATTTATCCTAACTTTGTTGCTACCCTTAGTTAAGTTAGACCATAGTTAGTCTCATATGTTTCCCTATGGATACGATACTTAGAATACCTCTAGGTGAAAGCTACAACGATATCCAAGCGCTTGCGGATTTATCTATGTTCGTTAAATATACCAATCGTGCTGATCTGGACCTAATGATGAGAACTGGTGTTAATTAATGATGATTGGTAATTAATTTGGCTGTTTATGGATGAAATATTTGTATTTTGCTATCAGTCATTTCTAGTTAGGCTGAAATCTTGTAGCAGCCCAATTTGAGTCGGGCTACATGGCCATTAAAAGGCTAAAAAAGGCCCCCAAAATCATCTCGGCCAAAAAAAATCAGACGGTCGTAAAATGGGCCAAAAGTTCCTGGAAACCTAAATTGGGCCACAAAATACCTAGGCTAAATCCGACGTGGCACCAGTGACACGTCAGTGTACACCTTGGTGAACACATGGCATTTACATGGCGGCTCAAATCTGTGATAGAAAAAATCCTACGTGGAAGCTAATCCGTGACGGAAAATTTCATCATAGACTACTAGGCTCAGCCCGGCCCAGAGTTTGCTGAGTGGACTTCTAGGGGATCCATGATGGTTGAAATCCATCATAGATGGCTCGTAGCCAATCTGTGACGCTCGATACATGACAAAAAAATCCATCACGGATGGCAATCTATGGTGGATTTCGGGGCTTTTGTGACGGAAACAATCCGTCATGGATCAACAGAATTTTTGTAGTGGAATTTGTTTCATCTGTATCATCAAATCCCTCAACTACCTCCCCTGGTTCTTTCATGTTCCTATGATTCTTTGTGATTTATGCCTCCCGCTCTCGTTCAAAAGCATTTAGTGGTTGTTCACCTAGATTACAAATGTATTTATTAACTAAAGCTTCAACCAAATGTCAACATAAGAGAGCAAGAGTCTACAAATAAGTGCCTAACTAGTAACTATAGCTTATACAGAAGTCATTAATCCAATAAAGCACAAGTCAGCTACACTCAACTATAGAAAATATGTAACCCCATCGCTATCTATATATCCTTGGTTCAGCCACAACAATACATCACACATCATCAAAGGAATTTGGGTACCTCTTCCTCCACGTACCCTGGCTACGCTTCATCATCGGCATTGCCATCTTCTCATCGTAGTCATAGAACTAGTGTGGCCAGTGTTGACGAAGGGGGTACTAGATCTAGCTCCGCTAGGGTTTGAATTGGCTGGTCGTGATAGGTGCCGAGGTAGGGGATCTGGATCTAGGCTATACCATAGTCGACGCGGTTCTTCCACCGTCAGCTGACCTGCTATCGATGAATTGAAGGGGATCTAGCTTTGGCTAGGGTTCAGAAAGATATGAGAGAGGGTGCAACTAGAGAGTGCAGATTGAGTCGAGCTGCTGTGCCATTGGCGCCTAGGGTCTAGAGTAGGGTGGCGGAGTGGGTGACTAGAGAGTGGAGAGGGAGGCCATGTGACTAGGATTTAGAGCTGGAGAAGAGACGATGCGGCTAGAGAATGGTGCTAGAGGTGGAGATAGTGACTCTTTGTGCTTTTATGTGGCCATCACATTACCACAGATGCCCTTGTCTAAAATCGATGATGTGGTAAATCTATTTTCCGTGCGAGGGGCAAAAAAGAGACATCTAATTTTTGTGGCGTGTTGGCCTGACTGCTCGGCGTGGTGCAGAATCAAAATTTGGGCGGGCAGATCGTGCCGTTTGCTCAGTAGAGACAAGAATTTTTTTCGTGTTTTACTAGGAAATGATTACGATAAATTGTTCCTTACCTAATATCCGTCTTTTCATTTTTTCTCCCGTGCACCTGTTTATATATCCAATCAGTTAGTTGTTGCCTTTTTAGTTTTTCATAAAAATATAAATAAACATAAAACTAAAAGTGGATGATAATAAATAATTAAAAGATCCATGAATTTGACATAAAAAATTACCAAAAAAAGAAAAAAAATAAACTTGCTCGTTGCAGCTTGTTGCGCTGCATCTACCTTTTTGTGTGTGTGTCACTTCATCTATGGCTGTTTGAACTAAGGCCTATAATTTGAAAGCAAGGGGAAGGTAGGTCCAGGGATGGAAAATGCTCCATAAATAACTAAATGGGTTATTGATATTCCCATGGATTTCTCAACCTTGGAAAAAGTCATGGATTCTATGGGGATTTGAGTTTCTAGAGAAAAAACATCCTCCTCCTCGCTAGTGCTCTGGCGATTCACCGACTCGCCAGACTCATCGCTGGATGAGTCACCGTACTCCGGATCGTCCTCCTCCTTGCTTGAGTCGCAGTCGGTGCTGTACTTCCCATCGCTCGAGTATGTTTCCATTGCTCGTCGCCGTTACTACTCGAATCGCCAATGTAGTAGTCAAGGGGTTGACGCATTTCCTGCTCTTATAACGAGAAAGTTCACCACTCTATGTATTTAACACGTCGAACTTTCTCGTTTTCAGAGCAGAAAACACGTCAACCCCTCCACTACTACTATGACTGCTCGTATTCTGAATCTATTTTATTAGTATTTAGTAATGCTATGGGGACTCTACGTCTTCTAATGTTTGTTAGCGTCTACATCAAGTATAAATATCCTTGTTGGTCTCTTTTAATTTTCACTTGCAAGTTGCTAGCCAAGGAAAGGAAGCAGTGTTACAACTTCATTAGCAGTTGTTGCCCATAGAACAACAGTGATCATCCTTGTTGAGGTGAGTTTTAGTTTCTTTGTCATTTTATTCTGTCAGGATCTCAATCGAGGCTAAGATATGGCTTAGGCAATATTCTGTTGCTTTGTACTAGTTCTTACTTGTTCAAGGTGTAGTGTTTCTTATGTGGTTTTTTCTAATGATTTTTTCCTTGTGTTTTTTGTTCTGTATACAGAGAGATGTCATTGTACCACAACACCCATATTTACTCCACCAGCAAGCTTGCGCTTTGGTAGCTAGGAGTGTCGCTAGGTATCGTAGAAGGGGTGCTTGTTGCTTAGGGACATCATGTTCATCAATAGCCCCAATGGATCTTTGTTGAAGCTACAACTCGTTATATGCTTGGTAAAGATTGCTTTGTTACAATTGTCGAAGACTATGATAGTGCTGAGATTTTTGTCCATGTTAGGAATTTTGAGCAAATGAACTGACTTAGTAGTGTTACTGTATTTGTGGGAGGAGACTATGTCATCTTCACTCATGTTGATCGACTAAATGCAATTCGTCAACCATCTAACATGAGTCCCCTTGGTAAGATGTTTTATTTTAGACATTACAAATTAGAGAAATACTACATAATGTACTTTTGTATATAATGGAATGAAGTTTTTATGTTGGTCCAACTATATTTATCTTCCTTTATTTCTTTCATACTCCATATACTTTGGGCGATTCTTATTACATTGAGTTTGTTTTATTTGGTCAAATTTGATAATTCTGACTCCTTGATTTGGGACGGAGGGAGTAGTTGAATTTAAATTTGGGCTGATCGCAACCATCAAAGGATGGATGCACAACTGTTGAATGTTTCTTCACCCTATAGACAGAACGATCCATCAAAATTTTCATTAGACACACACTAGTGGAGCGATAAGGTTTATCACAGAAGGTCCAGCGGTTTTGTCGGTGCGGAACCCACGGGATACCCCGCAAGGAAGGGAGAAGATCTAGTCTAACTAGGATTCTTCCCCTGTAATCTTAGTAGTAGTATTATTCTGTAATCCTACTAGGAACTCTCATTGTAAACCGACTAGGATTCTGACCTCCTGACTATATAAAGGAGGGCAGGGTTCCTAGGGATGGGGGACTGGAACAACGCAACACTTTACAAATTAATCCAACGCAAAGGCTAACACCGACTGGACGTAGGGCTATTACTCAATCACGATCGAGGGCCCGAACTAGGATAAATTGACTGTCTCTTGTGTTAACTGTCGAGTTCTACATACGCTGAAGCCTGAACAAACTGCCCCGGGTACCCCCATGGCAGGCTATCGGTGGTGAAACATTGATAGTTGAGGCTTCTAGAGCTCTACCATGAAGTGCTCAGGGGCTTGTCGATCCTAGGATGTTTTTGCAACCAGAGATAGGACCAGATGCTGACCACACTCCAAGTTAAGCCGAAAAGAAGAAGCTGAAGATGTCCTAAGTCTTTTCAGTACTAACAAGAACACAAAGTTTGTCGAGACAACGATCTATACCGAGTTGTTTACAAGTCACAGATGAAAGCCAGACAAGCACTCGACAAATCAAGGAAGTCTGTCAAAACATCAATCTACATATACCGAGTTGTTTACATGGCACAAACTAAAGCCAGAAAAGCACTCGACAGATCAAGAAAGTTTGTCAAGACAATGATTTACCTAAGCTAGTTTGTTTATGAGACAAAGGAATACAGACAAAGAAGACACCAACAAAAAATAAAGAATCTCCATTCAGTCTTCAAGTATAGTGTTTTATTATAGAAGCTAGAATACAAAGGTCGATTACATCAAGCATTGTCATCAGGAGAAGAAATATCAATGTTAAGATTATGTACAGTCTTCCTGGCTAAATCATCGACCTTAGGCTCCAACTTCTCAACAGCATCCAGATACTCTTGACTCTCGGCTTCATCAACAACCTTGGACAAAGGAAACTTTGGAGAAAGAACCCGAACCTAGGAAAGAACATTCCTGGTACACAGATGGGCACACCTCTTCATGAACTCCTAGAAACGGGTCGACACTTGGGGAATGAACTGAGCCCAAGAATGACCATCATCTACTGGAGTCCGGAGAAGGTTGGCTACTAACCAAAAAGACTTCCACAAAGCTTTCTAGTTCTCAGTAGCCATTGCCAACTTGCCAGTCAAGTCCTCAACGGTTTTTTGGGCCTGCACAAGATCTCTATCAGCTCCAAGCCTAATCAACTTAGCAAGCATGAGTTCTTCTTCAGCTCGAGTAATTACCTCCTTAGCCTTATCGTGGCTAGTATGAATGAGTGTCTTCATCTCCTCGATACCCTCTGAGAGCTTCTGCTTTCCAACTCGAAGAGCTAGACCAAGCAACAAAAGACAAGTCAGCAGAAAGGCAAATTTGAATACAAAGGGAAACAAAAAAGAACTCACGATACCATGGCACTCTTTCTTCATGGCCTCCACATTTTCAAGGCCTCTTGGGCAGCTGCATCCCTCTGCTTTTCTACCTCAACCATCTAGGCACGGAGAGCCTTCTCCTCCTTCTGATGCGTCTGATGCTCGGTCTCCAACTTGGCCTGACAGAGGTCAAGCTCTGCCTTTAGGGTAGTCACCTCAGAAGACAACTTTTTCTTGGTTTCAGACGAGAAAAAGAAGCCGGTATGATCATGAGAAAAAGATTGAGCAAAAAGAGAGAGAGAAAAACAAGACATAAGGACAAAAGAAAAACAAACATCCAAAGAAAGAACTTCAGAAAAACTTACCTAGAGCTTTTCCCCAAAAGAAGTCGCAAGGGTCGACAAGCTTCCCCAGGCAGCGGTTAGCTCTGACAATCGATGAGTGGCATCAAATTGCTGCACCACATCATCAGCCAAAAGCAGACCACCTGAAGCAAGAAGAGGAGAGGGAGAAGCCGGCCGATGCAAAAAGGCATGACCAAGGCAATCTCCTAGGAAGCCACGGCCAACCCCTCAATTGAATCCACCGCCATGGCCACGGTCACCTCAGGAGTCAGCAAATCAGCGGCTGCGTACTCTGTCCCCATCACAGCCACCTCGACGACCATGCGTTCCAAGTCCTGAGACTCAGTACACAATGGCGCACTAGAGGGCTGACAAGAAGTCAACTGAGGGTTTAGGGAAGACGAATGCCTAAAAGTTGACAAGGAAACTCGTCGATAAGAATAAGAAAAAAGGAGAACAGAAAGAAAGAAATAAAACCAGAATTCACTCACTCAGCTATCTTCTTCTTCATAAAACCAAAAGAAGACCTCACAGGGGGAACCACAACGGCAAAAACATCACCGCCACCCTACGACAGGAGCGGCGCGGCCGGTGCTGGAGCCCTAGAAGAACTCGAACCCGATGACCGCTTACTACAAGAGAACAAGACCAAAGTCAAAACAAAAAGAAGGGTTCAACAACAGGAAAACGAGAAAAGAACTCACCGACGAGTAACAAGGGCGACATCATCATCCTCTTCTTCCTCACTCTCGACCAAGGCCACCATAGCACCAGCTGAAAAAGGACAAAAGTACTCGGTCAAAGATAAAAATAAACAACAAAAGGATAGAGCGTATTAATATGCTCACCTAAGAGCATGCTAGCTACAACTGGAGTACCTGGACGAGTACTCGACTGGTGAGACTTCTTGGCAGCAGATGGAGCATAAGAAAAGTGGATCAGCGAAATTATGCCCCAATTCCTATAAAAGAGTAAAACAACAAGACAAGAAAGATTAAGCAAAAAGTGGATACGACAAAAGACATTCAAAAGTACCCGCATAAGAAAAGAACAACTCACAGCAGGGGGTGGGTTGTTAGCACTGTACTCAAGGACAGCAAGCGGGATGACGCTTACTCCTTTCAGCATCTTCTGAAGACGCTCGAGCACCTCCTCATCAGTCAACTCAAGGGCAGGGACCATACGAGAAGGGTCCTCTGCCCCAGAGTACTCAAAACCATAATGTTCTCGCTCCTTCAAAGGTTGAACTCGGTGGCGAAGAAAACTAGAAATAATCCTGAAGTCAGTCAAGCCTTGCTGTTTCAGAGTGCAAATCCCCTCAAGAAACGGCTTGATCGTCTGGAGCTCAGCCGCCGTCACAAGATTCTTTTCCCATCGGTCATTAACTAAGGGACCAGATCCAGAATGAATGAAAAGAGGAGGAATCAAGTTGGCGGCATAAAACCAGTCAGCATGCCAATCCCTCACAGAATCAACTAGGTCATAGTCAAAGAATTTGCTCTTAAGACCCTGATGAAGCTAAATCTCACAGCCACCAAGAACATTGGTGTCATCGCGGCAGGGTTGTGGCTTCAGGTGAAAGAAGTAACGAAAGAGAGAAAGAGAAGGAGGAATTCCAAGGAAAGTTTCACAAAGATAAACGAAAACGGAAAGATGAAGGACAACATTGGGAGCAAGATGGTTCAGGCTAATCCCAAAATTGTTGAGAAATCAGTGAAGAAAGGCAGAAGCAGAAAGGCAGAGACCGGCACGGATAAAGGAGACGAAAAGAATAATCTCACCAGGACTTGGAGCCGGGACCCGATGCTCGCCTAGAGCTCTCCAATCAGCAAACTCCTTGCTCTGGAGCAGACCATCACTCACGAGCTCGTGCAACTGGTCCTTAGTCGTGGTCAAAGCCGGCCAGATCTTCTAAGCAGCCCTCATGGCCATGAATTCTTGATTTTCAATGACGGAGAGCGATGCTTCCTAGTCGACAAAGGTCGCCTGGGACTTACTCACCGACTTCTTCCTACCCACATACTAGCAAAGGCAATGGGGCACTAAGAATCAAGAAGGCTCAGACGGCAGTGCTCAGATGACGGCAACAATGGCGGCGGCGGAAGTTTGAAGACTAGGGTTTCAAAAGAAAATTAGGGCAGTAAGGAAGAAGAGGAAAGGCCTTTAAATAGATTTTACACCAGTCCATTTAACACGGCATGAGGACGCAACGGTCCATTTACCGACACAGCTAAAATGACGGATGGCTCAAATCCACACAACGGTACAGTTCAACGGGCAGATTTCAGACTTATCCATCCAGCACCATGGCGGAGTTATCATATTACTACAAAAAGAACTCATCAACAATAAAGCAAAGAAGGGTTACCTCACAAGGAGCGCAACAACCCGGTCCTTATAGAAAGAACTCAGAAATCTCATCAACAACCGGGACATCAGGAGAATAAAAAATGACAACTCAGAAGACAAGATTCTTTCCATTATAAATGGTTTCAAAAAATAGAAGATTACACATCTTACAAGACCCAACGAACTCGGTACTACAACAAGCAAAGTAGCAAAGAGGAATCCAGACACGGCTAGGCTCTAGAACGACTACGTGTTCCAAATTGCTACTCGGTAGAACAAACCGCACCCGGCTACATTGTTTTCTTCAAAGGACAGACACAGTGCATCCAAGGTGGAAATCAGCAGCACGGCGGGACAACATGGAGCAGAGAAGGCCGGCAGGCATCTGTCTACCCAAGTTCGATGTGATGCTAGATATGGTGTTGATCTGCACCGGACAGTCTCAGGGCATGCGACGAGGATCAACCCAAAACTGCCAGATGAAGGATCGCATCCCACATCACAAGACTCCCTCCATCTACCGCCACGTACTTCCAAGTACAATGCTGCTGCAGGATTAGCCTACCTCTAATCCCTATCACAAGACTCCCTCCAGCTACGACAAGATACACAAGAACGGCAAAATACGCCCAGAGGCTGCTCTACTTCACAAACTACCATATTCATGACTACAGAGATTTCAGACCACGCAACAAAATGCTCGATGAATCAAAACAACACACAAGGAGGATATTTATAGGCCAAAGAAGCGGTGCACCTAGACCAGGAGCACCAGTGGAACAAACCTAACAAAGGACACAGTGAAAAGACATAATTCAATGAAAGAGGAGTCAGGCGTGAAGGAGCAGTACTCGAGAATGAGCATATTTGGAAGAATATACCAATACTGTACAACTCATGAACAAACAACATTTACTATCAACCACCACCATACAACTACATCTAACAACAGCAGACCACCAGAGAACATGCCAAGAACCTGTATCCAAGTTCTTTTTGATAAAAGAACCCAGCAAGAGGCTCGGGGGCTACACTCAGAGAGTGCACTTTTTCATTCAAAAAAGCGCACATCACTCAGAAGACTTCCTCAAGACAACAGTTTTTCAAACGACATAAGATTCAAGACCCTCCAACTTTTTGTTCCAAATAGCAAGAGACTCGGGGGCTACACTCAGTGAGTGCACTTTTTCATTGAAAAAAGCGCACATCCCTCAGAAGACTTCTTCAAGACAGACCACTTCAAGGCCACACGACAAAAAGAACCCAAACATAGCTATATCCGAGCTCTTTTCGACAAAGAACTCGGGTATATGCTCAGGAGCCCTTCGACGAAGAATCGGGGCGATTTCAAGAAAAGACCCTCTAGCTCCTTATGCCAAATAGCAAGAGGCTCGGGGGCTACACCCAAATGGGAGTACTTTTTTCTTCAAAAAGGTACACACCACGCGAAGATCTCACGAAGCGCTACATGGTTTCGCTCAAGAAAGCACTCGGACGACGCTTGTTCCTGCTCGACAAGACTTGAAGGAACAAGATGAGGCTTCCAAAACTCAACCATGAAGTGCTCGGGGGCTTGTCAGTGCGGGACCCATGAGATACCCCGCAAGGAAGGGAGAAGATCTAGTCTAACTAGGTTTCTTCCCCGGTAATCTTAGTAGTAGTATTATTCTGTAATCCTACTAGGAACTCTCATTGTAAACCGACTAGGATTCTGACCTCCTAACTATATAAAGGAGGGCAGGGTTCCTAGGGATGGGGGACTAGAACAACACAACACTTGACAATCAATCCAATGCAAAAGGCTAACGCCGACTGGACGTAGAGCTATTACTTGATCACGATCGAGGGCCTGAACCAGGATAAATCGACTGTCTCTTGCGTTAACCATTGAGTTTCGCATACGCTGAAGCCCGAACATACTGCCCCGGGTACCCTCGTGGCAGGCTATCGGTGGTCAAACATCGACAGGTTTGAAATCGTGACTACTTGAATTGTATTGATGAACGACGTGTGACATCCGTTTTCATCTTGTAGGCTCCTAGATTCCTACGTAGGTGCATGCGCATGGGTGGCGTTAGCAGGTAGTTCTAGCAAGGACGTCGCCTTGCACCTCGTTGCATTGATGTGATGGAGCAAAGCCAAACCACCCACCAACGCTAATGCCACAGTGGTCATGGGGTGTGAGGTGGTTCCATGGCCCCCAAACTATAGAAGACAAAAGGGCATGAAAGGGAAGGTTATCTCTGCTGCCTTCTATGATCATCTACCTTCCCTGCCTAGCTCTCCTCCTTCCATCCCAAAGCTTTTGCCCTCCACCCTACTATGCCCTTTGCACCATCGACGCCTCCTATGAGGACCATGATCACGCAGTGGATGAAGTCGTCCATTGACCGCAAGGCATTCGACCGGCTACGATAGAAGGCAGTGATCCCGGATGCCACCGACACATTCGGATGGAGAGTCCCACCGAGAACTAAAGTGGAGCCAAGGCCAGAGGAGAATGAGGTAATCTCTTTCACCCATTTTCACTCTTTTGGGTTTGGGCTGTCGGTGCACTGTAACACCTCGGGTGTTTAAAATACTAAAACCTGACATGTCATCATATGCATTGCAAAGCATTTGGCATTTGGTGAAAACTTTGAGATGCATACACTAAAACAAGTTTATATTCATGTGGTATGTGTTGAATTGTATTGTTTGACTTAAATTCAAAGTTTGTTTGGATTTTTGAATTTTTCGAGAAAACCCCGCTTTTCAGCATTTAAATCCTACCCTGAAAATCCATTTCAACATCTAAGCATAATTTGGGGTTGATCCCAAAAGCAAAAGTGTAGAGCTTGGCAAGTTATACAAAGTTTGTTTTTGGAGTTTTTCAAGTTGTTTAGAAAAATTTTGAGTAATTCAAAAAGGCGTAATTCGTTAAATTTCCCTATTCAAATTCGAAAGTTCATTTCAAAATCTAGACCGAATTAGGAGATGGTTATAGAAGCAAAGTTGTAGAACTTTTGATTTTGAACAACTTTTGTTTTTGGAGATTTTTGAGTTGTTATGAAAATTTGAGAGTAATTTGTGAATTTTGGCGAATGGCAAACTTGTAATTACTGTGAACAGTGTCCACCATCGAGACTACACCGCCGGCGACCTTCTTCGGCGTTCCAGGCGTGTTGTGGCCGTCCTTGGCGTTGCGCTGGCACGGAAACAGCTCCGTCGTGGCTTCCTTGAGCTTCTGAGTCGCGTTATAAGAACCGAGACGCCGTCGTCGTCGTTTTTCTTCCTCCTCTGTTTTTCCCGTCGCCACCACCGCAGCTCCGTCGAGCTCTCACCGTCGACTTAGCGCCGTTGCTGTCTCGGCAAAGCCTGTCCCAGCTCTGCCTTAACCGTACGCGTCCAACCGACCCACCAATTCAGTTTATCTCCACCGGAAACTCGCTGTCCATGTCTTTCTTCTTCGCGGCAAGCAACTCCTCCGCCGAGCGCGATTCGCCGCGGCCAGAGCTCCACGGTGCATCTTCGTCCCTGGTTTTGGCTGATTCTATTTCGTCTCGATGCTGTAGTACTCAATCCA
The DNA here is from genome assembly GCF_019320115.1 of Miscanthus floridulus. NCBI lineage: Eukaryota > Viridiplantae > Streptophyta > Magnoliopsida > Poales > Poaceae > Miscanthus > Miscanthus floridulus. Next base: position 98,534,761 of record NC_089581.1, read on the forward strand.
TAGCTGGTTGCTCATTTTGATCACTGCAGTCGCCGATACACCATCGCCGATGACGTTTTGCTCCGCCGTGATCACCGTGATCGTCGTCACGCCTCTTCGTTGCTTCTCCGACCTCGCTCCTTGCTTCAACGCGTTCGGGGTGAGCCACTGGTGCTTCCTGAATCCCTTGTTTGAGCTCTACCGGTCGCACACCGCTGGCGTAGCGCTGCCGTGCCACCGCGTCCGCCATGGTCGACGACGAGCTAGTATAGGGCCGTAATCAGTGCTGATAGGGACGTCAATCGATGCGCCTAGACTTGGTGATCATTTTGGTACGTTGGTCGTCGCCGGTGATCTCACCGTCGGCGAGAAATCGCCGGTCAGAGCCGTCGCTGCCGTGGTCAACGTCGGAGGTTAGGGATGACAGGTGGGGTCGGGTTGTCAGTGACTCAGCGTTCAAATGGATTTTTCTATTTTCAGATTTGAATGAATAGTGTCTGTTTTTGTTATTTTTGTGTAGATTTATTTAGAGCTCCAAAAATTATAAAAATTTTTGTGTGACTTCTCTATGATGTATAGTATTTAAGAAAAATATGAAATAATGTTTTTCAGTAATTTTTGAATGTGATAAAAATTGCTCAATTTATTAATAAATGGATTTCCATGATTTTTCTAGGCTTATTTATTTATCCAAAAATTTTGAAATTTGTTTTGCCACTTAGTTATAATGTAATGAACATTTACAAAAATTTTGAGCTCAATTGGAATAAGTTGATTTATTTCATAATTTTGAATTAAATAATTAATTCATAAAAGCAAATAGTAACCTTTAATGATTTAGGTTTTGTTTGAAATTTTGATTGAGTGATGACCTTGGATCATTAGTTGATAATGATCCTTGGCAATTGATTGGGTGTTGCGAAAAAGGTTTGATTAGTTTGACTTGCAACTGTACCGCGAAGGAAAGTTGTATTCAAATTATTAATTTTGCATCCATCATCGAGCATCATGTTTCGTATTCCACATCATGTTAAACATGGCATTGTTATTACGTGTAGTAAACAAAGGTGAACACGTGGTAGTTAATCAAGTGGTTGAGGAGGTTAATCCGTCTGTTGAGGTCGGATCGAATACTTGTGAAACGTCGCAGGAACCGGACTTTTCCGTCAACAAAGGCAAGCCCCGGATGCATAAAACCCTACCTTGTGTTTTACAAATAAATTTTGCTTTTGCTTTCCGTTACTACATTAAGTGATTAGGAGTTAAGTAAGAGCCTAATTGGTGCATTACCATCCTTGTTATTCCATATTTACCATATTACCAGTTTTTAAACTCGTATATGCCTAGTTTTGCTTAGCTATGCGTAGAACGATGAAAGTCGGGTGATTACCTGCCACCTGCAAGTTTTAAATGGAACATTGGTTAATTATGTTAGCATGTGATATGGGAATGTGGAGTAATAAATCTAGACCGGGCGGACTCGGTGTGTGTGAGCCACAAGACATGGAGGTCTTGTGAGCAGGTTCTTTCCGCCTGTGTCGATTAAGGCACGTCCGTTGTTGAATTGCATGAGGTGAGAATTTGTAGTACTAACCACATACTCCGGTAAGCCTGAACTTGGCGATTCTATTACGAGAATGGCTACTCGCGCACTGGGAGTGGAGAGATGGCGGGAATAGCGTGTACCCACGTGGCTATGGGCTGGATTGGTGGAGTACTGTATTCTCGGGTGGCGCGGACCCGTTCTTGTTTCAGAGGATCTGAGGGTAGGTTGGTATATGTAGGTCGGGGACCTGCATATGTCGTGTGGTCTGGAAGCCCCAGCTGGGTTTATAATCGGTTCGAATCGTCGTTGCTCCTCGGTTATGGAGACTCAACTCACTGTTCATCATCGTAGTATTAATAACTGGAACTTGAGAATGGTTGATGAAGGTGTTGGATATGAAGTTTCATGATCTCATTACGGATCGTGTCATCTTTGTATATGATTTTATGAAGTTTAAATTGTTGAAATAAAGAATTTTGTTAAAGAGCTTTTACGCAAAATAACTTTGATTATTGCTAAAACCATACCTTGAATCCCTGAGCCTGCATTCCTGAGTTATCAGTTCTTATTTCGGTTAAGTCTTGTTGAGTACTTTTGTACTCAGGGTTCGTTGACCCTTGTTGCAGGTGAGTCTCATGAGCAGATCTGTTGTGGATCGTGCTGCATGACAGTTGTACCTTGTGATGACGATGAGAAGTAAATGTGTGGCCCTTGGGCAGGGCAGCCTCATTGTGTGTTTTGTATTATATTATAATGCCGCTCCACTATTTTGTTTTGTAATAATCATCGAACTTAGTTATGAGGTTTGAAACCACTGTTTTGTAAATTATGTTATTGTAAGACTTCTGCTGTTTTTACTCTGGTGTAGATATTTGAATAAATGTTGTAATACTGCAATGACTCTATAACGTGATCCTGCTCGGAAATCGTGGATGATTCGGGGTTCCCCGAGGACACCCGACAGTCTTTTTAAGTTATTGGAAACGTATGCATAAATGTCAAAGGTCATCGGACAGTGACAGGTGCATGTGGGCCCTATAACTTAGGAGGTTCTGCCACATGCACCCCTTACTCCGGTGGTTGCTGCACTACTATAGGATTCGCCTCCATGACTTGACCCCATAGGGGATCCTCCACCTCTCTATGTTCATCATGGCGTGTGAGGGCTTCCTAGGAGTCTTTGCCCACTATGAGCTATGGCGGTCTTTATTCAGGGTGGTTCGCTCAGCGTCCGGGGGTGTCTATCTTCCTCGAATGGGGGCCCCTTAATCCAACTTCATCCCAGAATGGAGGATAGCTACCTGAGCCTTGACCGCTACCCTTCCATGGACTTGGGGTGGGAAAAGTTGTGGCTCTACATCCTCAATGAGATCTCGCCGCTACTGTCTTATTCTCCTAACCCGCTGCGTGGTGACCTCCCAGAGTCGTGGGTGAAACTTCCACCTTAGGAGGACATGTAGGATGTGCCCTACTTGTTGGATGTGGTCAAGGACCTAAAGGATCAGGGATTGATGAGGCCGAGGGTGATCCATACCTTCATCGGCTATCGGGTCCTCCACTTGAAGATGAGGCACCACCCCTAATGGGAGTTCTAGGGCCTGATGGACACTACAATCGAGTCGAGGGTCACCATCCATGAGGATGACCTAGACCAACTGGTGATGGATGTTATGGGAGTGTACATGCAGGATTATGGTAGGGGGAGTCCTCGGAGGCCTTTAGTGTCGGCCATCCTCCACTGATAGACGGACCTCTCATCGGTGTGGTCTCACAGCCACCAGTTCCTCCTTATGAGGTGATTTTTTCATGTACCATTGTTCATGTTGTTTCTCTTCATTAAATTAACTAGAGTATGCAAGCAATGCTCACGCTAGTATTTGTGTTCATGCTGCTTAATTTAACTAGTATTTGAAAATTGCCTAACTTCTCAATAGGTGGACATGGGCATGATGACATCCTCAGGATCGTTGGCCCTAGAGCTGGGTTCTTCGTCTATGGTCGCACTCGAAAAGTGGCCCTAGGAACCATCCCCCGGTCATTTGCCTTCTCAATAAGATCACTCACCCCCTTATCCTGTGGGCTTGAACTTAGCTTGCATTGTGCAGAGAGACATCCCATCGCCACACGCCGCCGCCGATCCTATCTGTCCCCGCACTGTCTTCTAGTGATGAATTGTCAGACAATGAAGAATACCTTTAGTTAGAGGAGTCTTACCATAAGGTCGCAGACTTGTACTCAGGGGCTAGTTTGGACGCTAATGAGCTATGCTATGAGCTGAAGGCCGCACACACTGCACTTGGCGTCGCCCACCAGGAAGCCACCTACGCATAACATGAGAAGGCGATTGCTGAGGAGGAAGTCTAGAACCTACTTGTCGACGCGACTACTGCCTATGACGCCGCCTTCCCAATGTAGACAGCGGATAGTTCAGTTGCTGTAGAGGAGCACCTCCGAGCCCTACTGGCCCGCCTTTGGGTCGTGGTGTCTGAAGCCATTCATCAAGGTGCTGCCACGACGCTGGCCACTACCCAGCTTCAGTTTGGCGCAACGGTAAATGTCCAGGTGGTGCAGCATGCTTTTTCGCTAGGACCGGATGACGAAGATGATATCGATGATCTATTCATGAGCGTCGAGCCGGCCGCCAACGTCGTCTTAATGAAGGTGAACGTGGACAAGATCCTACATGCCTGCCTTGACCCTTGATCTATGGGCCATATCAATAGTACAAGTCATGACTAGGTTTGTCTATGGAATGATCGTACGTGATGTCTTATTTGCATGCATGTCTGTGTTAACTTTTGTTGAACTTTATATTAGGTGGGTTAAACTCTATTGAGTGTGGTGTAGGTCAGGTCCTTTGGCCTTTTGTTAATTGGTTTCTTGCCCCTATTGGCTACTTTTGCCTACAGATTTTTTTTCTGGTTCTCTTTCTGATTTGTAATATACTAATGGTGTTTGCCCTTTCTGATCAGAGGATGTGGGTGTATATATGTTGAAAACTATTGCCTATAGAGTGCACTTGGTCACAACATTTGTATCAGTAGTAGTAGTCATGAGTGGCTTTCCCCTACCGTCGATTGACATTTATTCTAACAAGAATCATGCTTACAGATGACAACGAGTTACCATACCGCGGATGTGTACTCTACAACAAATGATCACAACTTTTCCCCCGACCATGTCCCTCTAGTATATTCAATGAAATGATGTTTACCTATTTCTTGTAAACCGTTTGCTTGCATGATAGTCCAAGTAGCATAAATTTGAATAGGCCAGACATGTAGCTCTTGTAGTCAGCTATGAGTAGAACTTTTGCCTGATCGGTGGTGCTACAAATAGGAGCTGCACCGTCTATGTGGCTGCATGCTTGAAGTAGCAAGGTAGTTGGATTCTTGAAGCGATAGCTTCAAACATAGCCGAGGGAGTGCAGACGATGAGAGCCTATGAAACCATGTAGCCATCTCTAGAGAGCTACGACCCCTCGGCTACTGCGAGCCTATGACTACTTGGATTGGATTGCACTCTATACTTCACCGGATGATAGAATGTCCGACTGTCTAAAGTATTCACTACTCGGATATTAGTAATGACGAACGTCGTGCGGTCGCATCAGAAGCCTATTCTAGCCCTAGCGTCCTTGTGTGCACAAAGCCTGGCCTCACTCCCATTGTTTCGCTCCCCCCTTTGTAGTCGATGGAATACTTGCTAGATGACCAGTGCCCCATTGCTCGCTCTATGCTGTAGTTGCCACCGGTGAGTAGGGATCGGAGGAGGAATGGAATGGAACTTAGTTTAGTTCCACTCTAATCCACTTCAACACATGTGGATTGAGATGAATACATTCGCATCCAAACAAGGCCTTAGAAATTCAATGAAAGTACTCATACAAAATAGGTTTCCATGTAGAACGTGAGATGTGTCCGGTACGGTCACATTTACAATGCTCGGACTTTCTGACGTGTGCAGTAAACTTTGAATCGCTATGTCTGTGTTAACTTTTGTTGAACTTTGTATTAGGTGGGTTAAACTTTGTTGAGCGTGGTGTAGCTTAGGTCCTTTTGTCATTTGGTAACTTGTTTCTAGCCCCTTTTGGTTGCTTTTGCTTGTAGATCTCTTTCTTGTTCTCTTTCTGATCTGTAGTACACTAACGGTGTTCGCCCTTTCTAATCGGAGGACATGAGCATATAGATGTTGAAATTTTTAGGAGCCTAAGACAGTCCAACCCTACAAAATATAGATGATCCGAATCACTATGAGTCGATGACCAATGAAATAAAATGATGGCAAATATTAGGGGCCATCCAACTAGTCCATAAAACCCAACTATCAGGGGCTAACAACTAGTTCTAGTCTATAGAACCCAATAATTAGTTCAGGATACAAACATGTATGGACTAATAACACAACTAATTGGCTAATTTTTAGTTGGCTATTTTTTAGCCATGGCTAACTAGACATAGTGCATCCAAACAGGGCCAAAGATAGTCCTATACTAAGAAATCTTGATAGGCCGGATAATTGTTTTGATGAAACAACAAAATACAGATCGTGTCAACTCTTGCCTGAGGTCACCGCATCCATCTGCCATTCATCTTGCACACCTCCACCTTGAGCTTAGCTTCATCATCCTCCTGCTCCTCCTCCTATTCCTCATCATCGTCATGGTTGTAGGTGGCCTCATAGATCACGCTAAAGAAGCAGATGTCACCGACGCTGAGGTGGTTGCTTGCGTAGAACTAGTCCCACCCATACTTGAATGACTTGCGCACTTTATTGTTCGTGATGGTTCTATCCAAGCCCATGAACTAGGACTGCCCAGCCATCTATAGCTCAATGACTTGCAGCTACTGGTAGCCATGCGCTACCTCAAAGTCCATTAGCACGTTCTTTGCCTCGCACAAAAAAAGATTGATGAGAAAGATGACACTGGTAACTTGTGATCGGTACGTTCTGCATCTCCTGTGAGTGCTCACCATATACTTAGCTTTGAGGTTGTACTTCTTCAGGATCACTGCAAAACTCATTGGCTCCATGATAGGTAGGGAGAGCTGACTACCACTGTCCTCGAAGTCATGCGGGTACTATTTGTGGCTTGTGGTAAGGTCGAAGACCTTGATGTTAATCTGTGACCGGCCATCATGCTGCAATACAAGAGAGAACTCGTCGTGGAGGTTGAGGGTGTGGGCAAACTACTTCCATGCTTGGTGGAGGTACAAGTGGCCGCCGTCGATGTTGTCGGAGAACACCTCCACCTTCCACTGGGATAGGCTCTGCTCATCATCTAGGCAAAGCTTGAGTTTCTAGCGACCTCCAATGGCTTAGGCCATCATAGCCAGCAGCTTCTGCGTGCACAATGATCAACATAGCTAGATAGATGGACAAGTTCATTCCCAAAGGCAAAACCCAACAGATCGGATTCAACACATAGAAAATGGGCACTTACCAATTTTTCTACATACATTCGAGGAAGAAGGATCTTCATGCACTATAGGTCACTCTGGCTTAGTCCTGCCATGTCTTCTTGCAGCCTCATCATGCCAATAAGGGAACTTGACAGTCTTAAGGAATCCTTGTTGGTATTTCTCTATTCTCATTCTCCTCTCGTGGGGGCTTTCTTTTTCTATGTTTCTGGTGTTGTCACAAATGCAAGGAGTGCACACACTATTGGGGCATCAGTGGAAGAGCTAACATGTATAGTAAAAACCAATGCCGAGGCTCACTCCATCTCATCAGCGTAAATGGAGGAGACATGCTCTATTTTGATCAGTGTATGGTTAGGAACATCAATGCTCCTGCATCTCTAGTCAAACAGGCCTTCTATGGTATGACAGGTTGCGATTCCTAGGGCAGCACGATGGTACTTGAGGCGAAGCACACCGGTTGGAGAAAAATCTTTATCTTGCCTTGCCCTAGAGTCCCTATGATGGTCTGAGCATTGTAAATCTAACTGAGCAAACACATCTCACTCTTCACTCTCCCCCTTGACTGATGTGACTGCTTGTATTGGAATCAAATAAGTATAGAAAATACCTATCACAACCGCACCAGTCATTCAAGTCTCAAGCATGTCAAAAGCTCTTTTTCTCGACTCACTTCTTGAGTCCAGCTTTTCTACCACATTTGCTTCACTCTAATATTTACTACGCTCATAAGAAAGTCTGAATGCGGCACATTTGATCTCGTCGGACACTATACAATACAGAGCTATGAGTAAAACTATTGCCTATGGAGTGCGCTTGGTCAATTTGTATTAGTAGTAGTAGTAGTCATGTGTGGATTTGATTTGTGTTGAACCCAACTCATCTTATTTTTGTGCATTTGATAATATTTGTTGAACATGCAAGAACCATGCATCAAATGTTATTTTTATTCTGAATTTTTATGCTTCATAGGATCACAAAAGGTCCGGCCATCTAAAATCTTAACTACCCAGATCGTGTAATTGATGAACGATGTGGTCCTACATTCTCGTGCAGGTGCGCGCACGTGGCTGGCATCAGCAGCCTATTACAGCAGGGGACGTCACCTTTTGGCCCATCGCATTGACATGATGGGGTGAAGCCCCACCGCCCACCCACATAAACATCTCAGTCGTGGGGTGGTTGACGTCCCCAAACTATAGCAGCAGAGACAAGGGGTGAGAGGGTAGGTTATACACATGTTGCCTTCTCTCTCCAGAGCTCCTGATTTCATCCCAAAGCTTTTGCCTTTCACCCTACTGCGCCGCCAATGCCTCCTGCTAGGACCATGGCAGAGCCGACGAGGTCATCTATCGATGTGGAGGCCCCAGAGGCCTTCCACATGGTAATCCTCCACCGACCGATGGACCTCTTGTCAGCGTGGTCTCTCACCTGCCAGTTCCCCCTTTGGAGGTGGAGCATCACTGTGCCGCTATTCATGTTGTTTATCTTGATTTAATTAGAGTATGCGAGCAATGCTCACACTAGTATTTGTGTTCATGCTATTTAATTTAACTACTATTTGGAATTTGCCTACTATCTCAATAGGTGAACGTGGGTGTGGTGGCGTCCTAAGCCTTGTTGGCCCTAGAACCTAGTTCTTTGTTCACGGTCATGCTTAGAAAGCGGCCCTGCAAGGCATCCCCTGGTGGAGGCAGCCACCCGCGATTCCATGCCATGCTACACCGATCAGTTCGATAAAAGTTGTTTGCCTTCTCAATCAGATCGCTCTCCCCCTTATCCTATATGGGCTTCCATGACTATCCAAGCTCAGCTTTATTCCACTTCCTCTATGCATGCCTCCATGCAAGGGCCTTGATCTCCATCGTCCAAGCCAAGATGGTTTGATCCAAGGATGGAGAAGGGATGTCACGCGGATCGCTGATGTGGCACCGGAGTAGCTCCTACTCCACCTCCACCAATAAATACCCCCTAGACCCTCACTCTCACCCCATGACACATTAGAGTAAACCACTCTCTAGTAGCTTTTAGCGAAGCTTTGTTGTAGTGCTATGAGATTAGGGAGAGAGTGAGTGGAGTATGGAGAAGCACCGGGCCTGTTTGGTGTCTTCTCCAAGCTATATCTCGATGGATGAGCTCTTCTTGTAAGTGACTCATCTGAGATCTTTATAGTATTTGATATTCTATCTCTACTAGTAGTTATATAAGCCTTCTTACCTATACACCGCTTTACTTCAGTAGAGTGCGCTAACCTTTCTAAGGGATCTTAGTTGCGCGAGGTTAGAGTAGTAAGAATAGAGTGGACATGGTGTCTAGACTATATCTTGCCTGTGTAGACCGCTTGTCGCATGGATTGTTATTGGTAGCTAGCAGGTGGTTACAGCCCTGTCTAGCCTTTGCATTCCACCACATGTTGTAGACAAGTTCTTAAAAGGTAGGGCTCCAGTAAGAAGGTAGCCGCTTCGGATAGGGGTTTTGTCTCCTATTGTCTCGCCTATCATCTCCTATAAGTAAGGTGGGTGAAATGCCATGTATAACTACTATCTTTACTAGATATCATAGCTATCTTGATCCTCTCTACCCAAGTTCCATAGGCTATTTTGTATCATCATAGGACGTTCTTGATCCTTAGTTAGTTCACTTCACGTTCCCTGTGGAAATACGATACCTAGAATACTCCTAGTGAAGGCTACATTGACTACTATACACTTGCGGTTTATCCGTTTGCCACTTTAGGTGTCAACAAGCCTTCTGGAGCTGTTGCTGGGGAACGGTAGCTGTCTTAACTTAGAATTGAGTCGTCTGAGTTATCCTTCTTTTATCTTTCTTTTATTTTTATCGTTTCCACACCATTAACCAAACATCCATCTGTTATCTTGCCACTCCAAAGGGCGCTTGTTTGGAGCCACCACCATCATCACAACCCATTCTTTCACCTAGCTATGAGCTTTGCCCTAGTTTCATAGCAAAGATTCAGGAACAATCTTTTGCTGGGGAAGAAGATGAAAACCCTTATACTCACTTGCATGATTTTGAGCAGTTGTGTTAGTGCCTTCACATTCGAGGCATGACACGAGATACCTTGAAATGGAAGCTATTCCTATTCTCTTTGATGGGAGTAGCTAAACATTGGTATGCTCGATACATAGAGAGTGCACATGGAGAGTGGGAAAGCCTTCAATCCAAATTCTGCTTTGTTTTCTTCCCTATCTTTCATGTTGTTCATCCTTGAGTAGAGATCCTAACCTTTAAGCAAAAGGAGAAGGAGCCTCCAGGTGCGGCATGGGCCTGTTTCACCGATCTAACATCCTCTAGGCCTAATCTTGCTATAACCGAGCCAACATTGTTACAACACTTTTACCTCAGTCTTAGCAAAGATTCTGCACGATTCCTCGATTTAGCCTCTAGAGGAGCATTTCTTCATTGTACCATTGGTGAAGGGAAAAAGTTCTTGCCAAAATTCTTGAGAACACTCCCCACAGTAATGTCTATAATGAACCTCCTAAGGAAGAAAAGGAATCCATCCCCAAGCAAAGAGAGATCTCAATAGCCGAATCACCACCAATTCCATCCAAAGATTCTGCCATCAATCTTGAAGCACAAATACCACAAATATCAAAGGAGGAAGAAATTTACCATCTAAATTGCTCCTTCGATTATGAGGCTATCTTCTTTCTGATCTTGTTGATCTTGGGAACACCATGAACTATTATTTTCAAAAGAGACCTTCAAAGAAGCATCCATCAAATCCTCCGAAGAAAGGATCTCTTAAAAAATCTCCCAAATCAGCATTTTCTCACGCCTCAAATTCCCATGTGGTACATTGGAAAAAATCTGAGATCTCGGGTGCGCTTCCAAAAGGAATTTCAAGTGAGCCCATAGAAGTAAAACCTATCCTCTCCCCTTCTATGCCCACATCTGATAGGTCCTTCGAACCCATCTCTAAAGCTATCCTTGATCTTGTTGATCCCCTAGGTGCTCTTCCTCCTATGTCATATAATGACCTGATCATTGACTCAAGAAATCCAAAGGATGAGCTTAAGTCAATCTCTCTAATACCCATGGTACATCCAAGTCTTGAGGACTTAGAATGTCATGAGGAAGAAAGTTCTCACCCACTCCTTGAGATAAAGATTTTACCAATGAGCATGGAAGTTATCCCCTAATCTTCCCATCAAATCCATGCTCATAAGAGGAATCTTCCAAATCAATCCTTCTCTCTGCCATGACCACACACGAGATCTACAACCCCTTCATCTTCCTATTTCTAAAATCTTTGCATGGATGGCTGTAGATGTGTTTGTTTATCATAAATTTTGCAAATCTTGTAGTGGCTTGGTTTGAGTTCTTGTAGTAGGGTCCACAAAGTTTGGTGTTTGTTGAAAGGAAAACCACTTCAACAACATGATGCAACTTGTGCCTAACTTTAGTGTATCTAATGAAACTTTTGGTTCTGCTAGTGTGTTGTCACCAACAGAGCCCCTGCACTTGACATTCTCTCTGTTTTCATAAGTTAGCACATGCCTTGCACCAAGTGTGTGGGGGGTTGGTCAACCCCCCAAGTTCACCTTATCATGATGTTGAACCTACCAAGGAGTCATACATTATGACACAATTTAGCACGCCAAAAGTGGTGCTCCAAAGGCTACATTTGGGCATCGGGGGACAACCTAAAGAACACACGGACAAAAAGTGTTAGTGCAAGAATACGTACTTAGAGGTAAGAATACACAGGGAGGCACCAAAGTGGCCAAAGGCTCCAAGGTGGGGTTGACCGACCCCACCATGGGCCCCTAAGCCCACCAGTCAGCGTCCACTCCATTGTGACATACTCCTTGACTGGTTTGTCACGTCTCCTCCCTCTCTTTTGGTGCATTTCCTTTTACATTTGTTTATTTCCCTTTAAAATAAAATAAAAATGCTCCTTGGCTTCACCACTCATGTTCTTGTCTCTAATTGAATGAATCTTGTTTATTCTTTCATGCTTCCTTATCCTATTATGAGTATACTTTGGTTTGGGTGTTCTGATATATCGAACTCCCATATGCTTTTTAAATTAAGCGTGGTGCTTAGGTTAAAATAGTCTCCATTAATCAAAAGAGACATGGTGTCAAGTTTGATTATTGAATCAAAAACATACTTGTATAGAATTTGGATGTGCATTTGGACTAACCCCTGCAGGATGACTTCCAAATTTTGGTGGGTAAGTCATGAGATCATTCATAGAGACAAATCAAGTTATAAGGTACCCTTCAAACAATGTTGCACGTCCTTGCCTTAACCTTGCTTAAGATTTGAAGTTTTGGTTAACAATAAGGGAACGTCATGTTCTATGCTAATTAAAATGCTAAAACCAATTTTTCTATAGCATAAAAGATGACCTTTAGCTCTATGACAACACTACCCTTGCTTTGAAATCTGTATGTATCCCTTTGGGTATGTGTTGTCCACTAATCTCTTGGAGAAATGGAACAATGAGTGGAGCAAATGGTCTGAACATGATGCCATTATTCCTAAGGGTAGAACAAAGAGATGGCATTACAAGAGGATAAAGATGAAGGAGTTTAACCAAGGAGGCAAGGTCCTCATGTTCAACTCAAGGGTCAAGCTATTTGGCCATGGGAAACTAAAGAGCAAGTGGGAAGGACCATTCCTTGTCATCGATGTTGCGACCCACGGAGCCATCTTGCTCTAGGACGATGATGGCAACATCTTTAAATTAAATGGCTAGTGTCTTAAAGTTTTTTGTGAGCATGAACCACTAGAAAAAGTTGACATGTTAGAATTTATCATTAATCCTAAATTAACATAACTAAAATCTATATGTCTTCACTTCTTGTTGCTTTTGGTTAGTTTCTGCACTAGTACAGGTTGCACATAACTAGACTTGTTTCTAGGCTAAAAACTAGCCTAGGGAGGCTCCATAAGCAGGTCTGGAGACCGCCCAATGGACGCATCCTTGGCCACCATTTAGAGAATATGTAGAAGAGAGTAAGGAGAGTCCTAAGCTAAAGCCACTTGGTCTGCTTTCACCAGATCTAGGTTGACCGACTGCCTCGGGGAGCCATCTAGCTTGACTCAATCTCTAAAGATGTTGCCCAATGATCACAATGCACCCTCAGTCATAATCCTCATGAAAATAGGGGTTGTGAACGTTGGCACGATCTCCTTTTAACCTGTCCTCCCCTTGTCCCTTCTTCCACCTCACCTCCTTCCACCACCAGCTGCTCTATTTCTCCCTTGTGCCTTCCAAGCCACCAAGAGAGCCTCCACCATGGTCCCAACTCATTATCTTGGCAAGATGCCCATTGTTCCCTATGGGGAAGGCCCTTCCAACCCTTTAAACACCCATCTAGAGAGCCAAACTACCATCATGGCCGTTGACACACTAGAGGTGGAGCCCTTGGCCGTGATCCCACCGACCAAAGGCTACCAGGCACCATGGGGCATTAGGCGACCTCAATAGAGGTTGGCCAACCTTGCCCTAGCCCTCCAACCGTCCTTGTGCTGCTTCTCGGTCTCTGACTCCACGCAGAGATCACCATCTCCTCGGGGGATGTGTTGAGTGCAGAAGAAGCTTCAGGAGTTGCTAGAGTCCATGACCTCCCCCAAGATGGTTCGGTGGACACATGATCCACCATCGATTAATGGACCACCGGGGCAATTTTAGGATGATGATCATGCCAGAAAGAGTGATGTGGAGAGGCTCCTTCGTGTAGTTTCTACACTTTGGAACAATAATAGGGTTTTAAAGTCTCTTGCACTTGCTGATAGACTAGTGCTCGGAGATCTTCCCATCCATCTGAAACTTAGTTCTAACTCTAATCATAAAACTTGTATCATCATTAGCTGTTCTTTGCATGGCTATATTTGAACATGCCGACTTGATATAGGAACATTCTTTTATTCTTTGTTTTCCTTTTATCCTTGAGGTTGGCCCAGATGTGTGTCCACTATCCTTGATATACCATTTTTACTCCAACCATGAACTACTGTTTTACTAATGCAAGTATGTAATCTTGTTCATGGTCATGCTAGACACTTATACCTTGCCCTCCTTTGGGAAAATATAAATAATGATACCTGAATACTTCCGGGTGAAATGCTACAACGATAGATCCATGCGCTTGTGGATATTTCTATAATAGTTAAGAACTATCATAGTTGATGTTTCTTGGTGGCGTCACTAAGGTTAACTCAATCTTAGTGATGGTGCTAAGAAATATAAACAGGCATTTCTGGCGCCTTTGCCAGTGATGGACTTAAAACCTCCACACTTGGTGATTGCGCTAAGAATTGCCAACAAGCATTTCTGGCACCATTGCCGGGGATAGCATAGGTGCAAAGAATCTAGTAGTACATGATCATGAGCACATGCATGTAATGGCAGCCATAGTTTATGTAGGATAATTCTACTTGTTTTCTTCCCGTTGTGGATGAAAATAGGATAGTGTATGAGTGGTTTTGATCTACCAAACAACTACACTGATAATCTGGAGGGACTCCTAAGGAAGGGCCAGTCTCATATCGCTTCTTTTTCTACTACTCTGTTGGCAGTTGAACTAGTCACCCCCATACCATCCGCTACAACTGAAATGGCCAAGTCACTCCGCTACTACTCCAACCCCATTGTTGCTAACGTGCCCATTGGGCCCGCTGTCAACATGGGTACTAGAAACTTTGAGCTGCGCACTGGCCTCATTACGATGGTGCAAGCAAACAAATTCTGTGGTTTGCCTAGTGAGGATGCGAACATGCATCCGCAACACTTCCTAGAGCTGTGCGACACCATCATCATCAAAGACGTCGCACCAGCTAGCATAAGGCTTCTTTTGTTTCCCTTCTCCCTCGTGGGGAAGCCGAAACAATGGTTCTATAGGGAGAAGGAAGCTATCAACATGTGGGACAAATGTTCTATGGTGTTCCTCGTGAAGTTTTTCCCCATGGGCAAAACCAATGCCCCAAGGGGGAAAATTTCAAACTTCTAGCAGACTTCACTGAAATCTATCCCCGAAGTGTGGGATAGGCTGCATGATTATATCCAAGCCTGCCCACACCACAGAATGGAGAACTGACTTATGCTCTAGAACTTCTATGAACGACTTACGCCCATGTCAAAGGGGCACATAGATGCTGCTACTGGACGAGCATTTCTCTCCCTCACCATTGCTGATGCCATGGCTCTCATTGAGAAAGTGGTGGCCAATCAGAGCTAGGGAGGAGAGGAACAAAAACATCAAAAAGGCATGCATACCGTGAAGGAGACCGATATGCTTGCCGCAAAAATAGATCTGTTGTTATCAAGACTAAACAAAAGGACCCACGAAAAAGAAGCTATGAAGGCCACCGTTCAGGCCACGGACTCTCAAATGACTTGCGAAGTCTATGGTGAGGTCAGACATTCAGAGAATAACTGCCCCGAGACCCATGAAGATGCCGCCTACATCAACAATGGGTTCCGACAAGTAACAATAATGGGTGGAATAGTCAACCCCTCCCGCAAGGAGGTAATTCAAACTTTAACTCAAATTGCAATTCAAATCAACCTTCCTTGAAAGACCTAGTTCTAGGTCAAGTTAAAATTAATGAAAATCTTACTAAAAAGTTAATTTATAATGATAAAATGATTGAAAATATTAATTCAAAACTTGAAAATTTATCCTCCTCTATGAAAAACCAATTAAGTTTTAATGAAATGATAGAAAGCCAAATTGCTCAAATTGCTGCCGCTATACTTGTCAACCATTCAGGGAAAATCCTGGGGCAACCCAAGAATTCCCCCAAATTTGTTCATGCAGCTACAGAGCAATGAAGGAGGAGAAGTCTTGCTGATGGACTATAAATGTTGAGCCCTTACCGAAGGTAAATCGGTAGTTATCTTTTAAAAATTCAAAATTTCAAAATTTTAAAAATTCAAAATTTGCTTCAAAATAAACTTTTTGGAAAAATAAAATAAAATCATTTCCTAATAGTATAGATTTTTTTGTTATCATTTCTCATTTTTAAAAATATTTATGAAAATTCAAAACATAATAAAAGTTTTGTGGAAAATCAAATTCGGGAGCAAAAGTTTGAAACTGAGGGAAGCACCAACGGCTACCTCACCCAGAGAGCCGTTAGAAGCAGCCAAACAAAGGGGGGACCAAGCGGGCCCACCTCTGGTGTGGGCACACCAGGGGTGCGGCCGCACCCTGCCTGGCACCACTGCTGCTGCCGGTGCTCCAATAGCTAGGAGCCATTGCTCTCAGCCCCTCTCGGCTGGTGCCTGGCGCTATAAATCCCGAGAGCTTGGGTGTGAGCCCTCACTCACCCTCACACTCTCCATTTTCACTCCCTCTCACTCTCACTTGCTCCAGCACTTGCAAAAATATTTTCCACAAAGCTCAAGTGCAAGGAAACTCTGTAGAATTTTTCCAAGCTCATCACCACCAAGCCAAGCTGGCGGGTTGTTCGATTTGTTTTCACTAACGTTACCCCACTTGGGAGTTTCATTGTTCTTTTTTGCCATGGGCAAGTTCAGGAAGAAGCTCGCCTGTGCTTTCAAGAAGGCCATGAGAGCGAGCTCAAGTCACTCTCATGAAAGATCAAGTGCATGCTACACCGAGCCCAAAGAGAGCCCGATGCATGAAAAAGAAACCAAGCCAATAGAAGAGCAAGAAGAACCGATGGAGGAGGGTGATGATGATCCACACCTTGATTTGGAGGGAGACCAGGAGATGTAAGCGTACAACCTCATCAAGAACCACATGTTCATCCACATGCCGGCATATGACCCGACCTCCTCCAAAAGATAGGTATGGACATCGAATTTGCCACCATCTAGAAAGACGTTGGATGGGAGAATGTTGCACCCGTTGATGAGCTTGGTTCTCGCCCCTTAACAATTCAATTCTTATGCTCTTTGCAAGAAGTTGAGGGTGGGATTACTTTCTGTCTTTTTGAGAAAGAATACTATCTTACATGGAGAAATCTCAGCTCTCACTTAGGCTTTAGTACAAAATGCTCAATTGACTTAGATCATGCTCTCAAAGGTTTTAATCGCCATGAATTTTGGAGAATGATTTCTAGTCAAAACGTAGTTAGCAAGTTTCAACCTCAAAATATCAATATTCATCATCCTACTTTGAGGTTCATGCATCATTGGATTGCCATGACTTTGTTTGCTAGGCAAGACATAAGATTTGTTTATCATGCCGAATTGTAAATTCTCTATGCCACACTTAAAAAGATTAAAATTGCTCTTGTGAAAGAAATGTTTAAACATTGGTTAGAAACTTTCAAAGCCTCTACATCTATCTCTTGCATGCCCCTCATGACTCATATTGCCGCCAATATTGGTGCATTGGATGGACAAGGTGTGACATACATCTCTGCTCCACGCATTGATATTGATGAGCACTACTTGATGTAAGGGCATTATAACAGAACCGCCCAATTTATACAAGATCAAGTACGGCTGTCCCCGCTAACACGTTGACACACACATACTTTCACTCATATAAACCCGGTAGTCCGCCGAGTGTCCCGAAAGACCTCGGTAAATCAACATCACAACCAAGATCGCGTGATTAAGCAAATACACATCACATACATAGGGTTGCAGCGGAAATAATATTACAACTGGGTTCACAATTAAAAGTACCAGTTTGGGTTTCAAAATCGATTGGTGAAAACAACATAGCTTTCAAAAGATTACATTAATATATGTTCCAAATACATTGCTAGCATAAGTGACATCATCCAACAAAAGCATATAGATGAGAAGTAACTATAGAATCACCGAGCCACCGGCGGTTAGCCACCATCTTCACAGGCCAAGAACTTCACCTGCAACATGGTGGGATAAACCCTGAGTACGAGAAGGTACTCAGCTAGACTTACCCGTCAAACCAGAATAAAGGACACCAAGGATCATGCAAGGCTTATGAGGTGGGCTAGCTTGACACAGTTGCATAAAAGAGCTTATGATTATAGTAACCAATTTAAACTTAGCATCAAGCTTAACATCATCTACCTGTCCACTAGATTAGCACCTGTACTAGAGCACTCACTTATTAGGAGCAAATAATATTAACCATAGCAGGTATAATAAGGCTGTCATCATCATATCATCATTTCCGAACCATTATGTTATTAAGTGTATCTACTTTGGAGATAAGCCCGTCAAGTTCTCACTAACCGGGAGAGACGGCGACTCGAATCGAATTACAACTCAGCTGAGGGGGTATTCCTAACTCTCACCCTGGCATACTTTGCAAGGGTAGCCGTGGGTCACCTTTGGGACAACTCAGGAACCAACTTCGCGGGTTCGATCAGCGCCAGCACTCTCAGGGATTACCCTTCTGCCAGGACGATCAGGACTTTTAAATCACCTGCCCTTGGACTCACGCCTACGGCTCCCTTCCAAGGCGCACTTTATACTTATCGACTCCCGGCCTGAGGTGAGCTACTCGGCTTCACGGTCGGTCTTTGGACATGGCCAACTAAGAGAGAGGCATGCGTTCAACATGAACAGGAAAGGCTCCAAGATTCAGTCCTTAATCGACATAGACGGAGTCACTGCAAACCAGCAAGCCTCCGCCCGGTCTTCATTTCAAATTAAGACTGGTTCTTTTCCACGATAGCAAATATAGCCAACCGTGCCATATGTATCTTCCTATATCTCGCAGGTGACAGGAAATCACCTGACTTCTACCGTGTTAAAGCAGGGCTAAGCACTACACGAGCCTGAGCTACATAGGATTCAGGGTATCAATATCTGGACAAGGATTGGATAACCAATGCAGCAAGTGTTTGCATCCAACACCTAAACTTAATGCAACAATATATATATGTAACAATAATACTTTAACTGCATTTCGGAAATTAGGAGGCTTAATATGCTCCTGGGCTTGCCTGGGATCTGACACAAGTCAGTTCAGTTAGCTTGCACCGTCATGGGGACATCTCCGGTCCTAGCACTTGCTTAGTCCTTCCATCTTCGGGATATATCCACCAAACGCTGTCTTCGGGTTTGGCTCCAACATCTCATCCTTCACGTGGTTCATCTAGCGCACCTAGATGAGATGCAAGATGCAAGTGTATGAATACATGGAAGTGCAATAGACGATGCATCACATGCAGTAAGTAAGACAAGCACAAGGTTACATTAACATGCACAAGCACTTCGCATTGCCTACTTTAAATATCGCACAATTTATCATCCCACGATAGCAAAGAAGACGACAACACCAAGCATGACACAAGCTTGCCAAGATCTCAGGTACTCTAACTCAACCATCATCAAAGGTATGAGCCACACTTAGCAATATACAAGCAAACAACTATAATTGGAATCTGTCAATTTCTGGACATGCAAACAGCAGCTACAAGATTTAGCTATAACTGGAGTTACACAAATCCAAATGACTTACAAGAAGACATTTTGGAAATCTTATTAAATTATCTACATTTCATCTATAACCATCACAGCATGATTCATAAGTTAAGTAGGTCGAAATTATACCTTTACAGAAACTGGTTCATACAAAACAGAGAGCAATCAATTTTGTAACCCAACTTTAAATAGTTATAACTCTTAAACTACTTGGCCAAATGACACCAAATTTTAATAGAAGCTAGATACATGAATTGGCTACAACTTTTGTATAAACAAGTTTCACAACAAAGCACATTATCATGAAGAACTTTGCTAAGCTCCCAGATCTATCCATAAACCACATCGGCAAGAAAATAATTATTAACTTATGTTGCAAATTCATAATTGGGCAAAACCAACTTTACCAACATTTCACACATGACTAACTAACATCAGAACACCTAGTGTTCATGACCAAATAAATTCTTTTAATGCATTTCTTAATTTATTTTAGATAACAAGGTGACTTAATGAACATATACCAAAAGTATATAATAAATTATACAAAAATTACAGTGGCTCACATATCCTCTCAATAGTCTACTGTACAAATTTCACTCCATTTGAATATGTATAGCAACCTCTATGAAAAAGACAAGTCGCTAAAGCAAGAAATCATGTGAGAGCAAGATAAACCAATAACTCACTCATACTTCATCCAATACTCATGAAATTTTTACCACACATCAACTATCACATGAGTAGCATGCCACAAAAATTTCACTTCATTTGGAGCCATAGATCTGCAGTTATGGAAAATAACAATTTCAACTAGCATTACAACCTTACTGCACAAATCTATTTTTACCACAAAATATTGAAACTAAAACATGTTATATTATAGATCTAATGCATAGAGAATTTCACAAGGATTCCAAAAAGTCCTCATTTGCTATTTTACGAATTTTCTATCAATTACTATGAATTTTCAAAGTTCCAGCGATTTAAAACAAATAGGTCCAAACGGCACTATTCATATGAGTCACAGACTATGCAGTTAGGCCCCTTCCCTTTGTCGAATTCAAGCACCGGGTCCCTGATGCAAATCACAGCAGGGAGGTCGTCGGGGACGACGATTTCGGCCAGAGGATGCCATGCCGGCGGCAGCGGAGGAGGGCTGCCTGGCCTAGCCGCGGCCAGCTATGGCCACGCCTGGCCCTGGCCAGCCCAAGCTGTAGGCAGCAGCAGTGGCGCAGCAGCCGAGCAGCAGGACGGCACTGGCGGACGGCATTGGTGGCTGGAGGCGGGCGGCCATAGCGGTGAGCAGCGGCGCTCCAGCGACGGACGGCGGAGGAGGAGCAGCGTGGCCGTCACGGGATGGAGAGGTTGGAGGAGGGAGCGACGGCAGCTGTGAGCTCCCGGTCATGGTGAGCGAAACGGATAGGAGAAGGAGACTGAGCAGAGGGAGAGAAAGCGAGTAGAATGGAGAGGGAGGCGAGCGCTCGGGCTCGGCCTGTTCACATCCGATCGGTGCGGTGGCGGACATGCAAGAGAGCAAGGACGCCACGCGGCGTTGCGCGCCTGCGGCCGGTCTGCCATGAACGTGTGCAAGCACAGCAAGCCAATACCACTGCGAAATTACGACTGAAAGTCTAACTTTACCATCCTCTATCTCCTGATCCAGTGGTCATTTGATAACAGAGCAAGAGGCAAAGTTGTAGGTCTTTGCGAGGTGAACAATATTGCTTGAATCGAGAGCTAACTCGGACTGTATTGGAATATACGAAGGTCCGAAGGAGGACACCCCAAACTGAATTCAGCAGTTCAGTTTCAGACCCACTGAAACTCGATTTTCTCCCCTCCATAACTCTCCAGCTGATCAATTATTTGATCAACCGATTGCACTGTTTCTTAGAGCTAAGTGTGTACTACAATATTTCTTAAAGGAGTCTCATCTAATTCTCAACGGTTTTGAAACGATAATTCGCTAAAGATAGGTACACGAAAACTGAAATACGAAAATTCAGTCATCCAGACTTAGCCGATTTTCGAACCCTGAAAACAGCAATGGATTTGATATTGTGAGCGGCATTTGACTAAGCTAGGAACTAATTTAGCTCTTGAGCATTAAACAAAGTTTGTTCTACTCCAATCAAAATTCAACTTTTGTTTAGGTTTCACTGCCATGCAAACACTCTAAGCCATAGTTCAAACCAAGTCAAAGTAGCATCACGGTAAAGCTTAAATTAGAGATTTAGACCAATTGCGGCATTTTCTTGACATTTGCCCAACATGAACCTTTCATGACTTTTGTTGTAGAATTCATCTAGAGTCATTTGGGAAAGGTTTCAAGGTTTGGTTGACTTCATAGGTTTCCATCCACTTGATAAAGCAATTCATGCAAAGATATGACTTATCATTTCATGTGACTTTTTGATTCCAAACTTCATGAAACTTTTCCAGTGATCAATATAGAGGGATATTGATGTGAGACACATGAAGATATTCCAATACCACCAGCGAAGCATATATCTTTAAAAGGGCCTATATGTAAAGCAAGGGTGCAACATCCGAGTTTAGGTTGGGGCTCATTTCCATAGGTTTGACCTTGACATCTCCATCACCACTGAACATGTCATGGTTGAGCCTAAACCCATTGCTTAACTGGCGACAAACACCTAGGGTGTTACAGCCCTCCCCCCTTAAAGGAATCGCGTCCTGAGATTCGGTGCGAAAGACTTTTAAGGGAAGAGAAACATGTTACCAGTTTCCAATATCAGCGGTAGCTTTAGGCTACATAGCATTCAAGCATTAGAGGGACCAAATTGGTCAAGACAGCTTACTATACTTGTTCCTTGTAGTAAATTTTTGTCAAAAGAATTTCGTTCATTGGCTTCCATAAAGCATTGTTACATTGGGAGGAATCCAAGATAGCACTGTCCTGCGTACTTCATCCTCGATGTACGAAGAGTGATACAAGCGTAGACTAAATACTTGTAACATCTACTTCCCTAGTGGATATAGCATAGATCTATTGACTTTACACTAGACCACAGTCTGTTGACAGATATTCCTTGCAACGGTGCTATATTTGTTCCCAAGGTTTGAAAAGCAGTTCTCTATTAAAGTGGCTTGAGCACAACTTCTCATAAAGGATGTGATCATAGATGGGGTAAACATCCTTTGAGGGTATGAGAAGCTAGTTAACCAATATCCAAACTGGTTGTAGTGGTGCAATCACTCAGATGTCAACTGATGAAAAGCTACATAATGTTCCATGTATGTAGTGCTCTTTCTTTGATAACGACACTGTATTATCTGAGTCTGTTGAGTGAGTGGTAAACGTAATAGCTGACTCAGTTGGCTCAACGTTCTCGATGATCATTCCTTAGGGAGCCTTTGGATCCAAGTTGCAACAGTGATCTGGGTTGAATCTGATGCAACCTATTGGGTAAAAACACATATAAGGTACCAAAGGCATGTCAGCATTGGAGAACCATTGACGCAGAAGGATGTTAGCGAGGCTTGGAGGGCAACACAAGTTGCAAGTAATCACAAAACTAGGGACTAGTTCACTACCAAGCAGGTTAAGTACAATTTGCCTTCATGGTGCAGTTGCACAGCAAGTTGGGATGACTTGCATCGTAGCAAAACCAGCTTTCTTAAACTATATTTGACGTCGTGGCTTCCATTCTTAGGCCAATCAATATTTCAAAAACCATAATCCAAAAATCTATGGTTTGACACCTTTCCAATTACTTTCGAATTGCAAGGGCACAATTTGACTTCTAGAACACCTTGACTGCTCACGCATTGCTGATCTAAGAGGGCAAAAGCAAGGCACATAGGGGTGCAATTAGTCTTCTCAAGGGTATGGAGGGTTGTCTAACAGCAAGACATTTACAAGTTGTACTTTCTTGGCATGAATTACAAACACAACCGTCTAATGCAAAGGATGATCGCAGTCACATCGAAATTGCAGATTATGTACCCTTTTGTTTTCTATCCATATCTCACAAATTACTTCTCCAATATGCACAAATTTTGGTGGGCATGTAGATCCATGGGCCTTCTAACTACTCACCAAAATTCAACTCAACCGGACACCGTTTGACCATCCAAACAATTCATCTACCAAAACTGCTGCGTTCGGAAATGGCAGCAAACCGAGCCGACAAGATATCTCTCAAATCCGATGTTTTACTCAACCAATACTCAAGACAACTTAAGACATTGAAGGGTCCTAAGCAAGGAATGAGATCACCAAGTTTGGGGTCAATCCAACTTCATTTGAGTCACTAATCGCCGGCTTGAAGATAACCGGTTTAGTGCCACAAAATCTGGACATATTTCGTGTTCTCCCTTTTCATCGCTCCACACATTGAGGTGTGTGTTTTGCACTCTCTAACCTTTCTCATAGCAGCAACAGTCTTTCTCTAGCTGAAGATAGAGGCTATAGTCTTCCTGACATGTTTCTTAGGTAACAATTTCCGCCGTTGATCTAGACACCAACTTGACGATGCACAAGCATTGGACTTGTGGGCTATTTTCACAGGGCGCGAAGCATTACTCCACATGGAGGGCATCCCTATATAGATAAGGAACCGTTTCTGAATATTCTCTGGCACTTCATCCAATAGAGCCTTGAACAAACCTGTTTGTGGTACCTAGGGGCACAATGATGCTGATCGAAACTAGGCACATGCTTTCGCTAGCTCCTTACGTAGCCGATACAACGTCTTGTACTATCTGTGTGATTGTCCAAGATGGAATTGACTTGATAGCATAGGTTTTGGAAAACAAAGTAGTAGTTGCATTGCTAAACGGCTTGCTGTTACATTGCTTAACATTGCTCTACGAGACATAGCCTTCGTAATTAGCAAAAAGTTGTCACCTAGCTGGAGGTTAAGCTTTCGACTAGTAACTAATCAGTTGTCTCTCAACACTAAAAGTTCTAAATCTGCACTCTTGCCAACAATAGTTGCAATCGAGGCACAAACAGACGGTCGCCATTGAAGTCTGCAGATAAGGAGTCACACTAGAGATGTTGATTTCGACTGTGCGATCAGCATGCACATAATAATCAAGACTTGGATAGCCAGGTCATAATCATAATGTGACGTTCGATTCTTATCTGACTAACAACTTGTCCAACATTAATTGTTGTGTGCCTTTCTGATCCAACAGTGATGACATAAGTTGTTCAGTAGGTGACGGACGTCAATACTGGGACAACCAAGTGGAGTCACTTGTCTACCACCTCTTGTAGTCGGTTAATGTTTATGTCGATGACTAGTTCTTCAAAGGTTATCCTTTTTGTGACTTCAATCGGAAGCTCTACTACTTTCAGTCTGATATAGGGATCTTCGATAAGATATGGAGAGATAACCAAGGAAGAGCTCACATGAAAATAACACATCGGTGTAGTTCTGCAATGGATCATGACTAGAAACCTCGATACCAGCGCGCACCCAGCAGCACAACCATGCGTCGGCCGCCCACAAGGAGGCCCTAGGTTCCGTCGCGGCACCGTAGATCGCTAATCGTGGCACCATTACTGATCATACAACCAAAGTGAAATTTCCAGTGGCACCAATTAGATTGTAAGAACAAGCATTGTGCCAAAAGAGGGATAGCAAACAAGGATAGTCACAAGGTTAGGAATCAACAAGGAGGCGATCAGAAGATCAAAACACAGCGCAAAAGAACATAGCCTAATTGCCGAAGGCAACTAAGCAGGAGACTCTTGCTTAATTTCCATATACACCTCGTGTCCACCAAAGTGATTACCAGATAAAGATTAACATGAGATTTGGTCCTGTCGAGCAGCAACAGGAGATCAAGACTGATAAACATCCAGAGACTTGAAGGAGTTGGAGACAAAACAAATGAGATTCAAGGGACAAAGCCATTGCACTGACTAGGGATTCAGTTGATAAAGCAATGACATGATCTGTGCAGAAAAGGTTCCAAAGCCAGGGTAGATAGCGATTAGCGTTTCAATAGCTCACCAGTAGGAGAGAGAGCAATAAGGTCCAACAAGGATTTTTGAGCAGGGTCCTCCCACATAGGAGCGGGACAACCACGAAACATGCAAGCATTCAAGGGAATTAAGCTTGGGCCTAAGGTCAAGCAAAGGCATGGATAAAGGTCTTCGTAGCACAACGTTCAAGGCTAGCAACCACGTGTACAGGCTCAGGTTCCTAAGAGAGAACTTAATTGTAGACGACAACCCTAAGATTACCAAAACTTGGACGCTGCTCCAGGATAGCGCTCTTCCACACTCATATGCTTACCGAGGACAAAAGGGTGACAACTACGGCACTACCTAGATAATGAGCATCCACGCCTACATCATGGTCTTAAGCGAGCATTTCGAAACACTCAATCCAATTAGCTTAAATGGCTATTACGAAGCACAAAGCTCGTACATAACAAGTAGTCACCTACAACAACACCACTACACATATCAGGCAAAACATGATGGTAAGGCACTGTTATCTTTTGTTTCCTTTTTACTGAGTAGGTGGATATCTCTACAAAACAAGTTTTACTTACATTTAGCAATTTAGTTTTCAAAGGGGTGAACTTTTTGTTAACTATTAACTCGTCATCTATTTCCTTTGGAAGCCAACATACGAGGCAAAGCTAATCACACACTAACTTCAAGCATAGCTATTCAAGCAGCATGGGACAAGGCATTTTGGCTAGCTTCACACAGGGAAAATAGTGACATCACATTGATCACAAGTTACTTAGCATTAGAACAAGGTGAGGGAAGCATATTTATGCACAAGCACAATCATGATGCATGCTCCTCCTATTCGTCCTCACAAAATTGCCAGCCTAAGGTGGCAATCACGCTCTATGTCGGTGGCATAACACGTACTCTCTCGATATATAGCTAGTCGTCAGCTACATTCAATCTACACATTCATGGTTAGCGTACCTGCAGGCAAATTCATTGCAGCCCATCCCCACAAGAGATAAATAAGCACACAATGAAAGCAGTAAACTAAGATACTCTCCATATATGCATCCCCAGATGTATATACTTCGATATCCATAGCTACCCGATAAATATACCCGCAATTAAGTACCTTCATATATACATGGGTGTAACATGTAAATATTCTAGTAACCATAGCTAACTTTCCCCTAGATCGACAGTTGGACGGTCATGCTCTCACAACTCCCACTTACCAGAGCGTAAAGGTATTTTGATCCATACATTACCACCCAAGCAGATGGCATCCATACAATAGCACGCCATATGGATGACGAAAGTAAAAACCCCCATGTTAGTACTTAGATAGCCACCTAATAGTCCTTAACTGGGCATAAAGGAGGATGTCGCTAGCATAGTTTTGCAAATTAGTTTTGACAAATTTGCCTGTAGCTAGAGTTTTAGTTAAAATAGGCTTTTTAAAACCAAAACTTTGTTTTTTAAAACAATGTATATGACAGTATTATGCTTAATCTTGCTCTGATGCCAGCTGTAACAGAACCGCCCAATTTATACAAGATCAAGTACGGCTGTCCCCGCTAACACGTTGACACACACATACTTTCACTCATATAAACCCGGTAGTCCGCCGAGTGTCCCGAAAGACCTCGGTAAATCAACATCACAACCAAGATCACGTGATTAAGCAAATGCACATCACATACACAGGGTTGCAGCGGAAATAATATTACAACTGGGTTCACAATTAAAAGTACCAGTTTGGGTTTCAAAATCGATTGGTGAAAACAACATAGCTTTCAAAAGATTACATTAATATATGTTCCAAATACATTGCTAGCATAAGTGACATCATCCAACAAAAGCATATAGATGAGAAGTAACTATAGAATCACTGAGCCACCGGCGGTTAGCCACCATCTTCACAGGCCAAGAACTTCACCTGCAACATGGTGGGATAAACCCTGAGTACGAGAAGGTACTCAGCTAGACTTACCCGTCAAACCAGAATAAAGGACACCAAGGATCATGCAAGGCTTATGAGGTGGGCTAGCTTGACACAGTTGCATAAAAGAGCTTATGATTATAGTAACCAATTTAAACTTAGCATCAAGCTTAACATCATCTACCTGTCCACTAGATTAGCACCTGTACTAGAGCACTCACTTATTAGGAGCAAATAATATTAACCATAGCAGGTATAATAAGGCTGTCATCATCATATCATCATTTCCGAACCATTATGTTATTAAGTGTATCTACTTTGGAGATAAGCCCGTCAAGTTCTCACTAACCGGGAGAGACGGCGACTCGAATCGAATTACAACTCAGCTGAGGGGGTATTCCTAACTCTCACCCTGGCATACTTTGCAAGGGTAGCCGTGGGTCACCTTTGGGACAACTCAGGAACCAACTTCGCGGGTTCGATCAGCGCCAGCACTCTCAGGGATTACCCTTCTGCCAGGACGATCAGGACTTTTAAATCACCTGCCCTTGGACTCACGCCTACGGCTCCCTTCCAAGGCGCACTTTATACTTATCGACTCCCGGCCTGAGGTGAGCTACTCGGCTTCGCGGTCGGTCTTTGGACATGGCCAACTAAGAGAGAGGCATGCGTTCAACATGAACAGGAAAGGCTCCAAGATTCAGTCCTTAATCGACACAGACGGAGTCACTGCAAACCAGCAAGCCTCCGCCCGGTCTTCATTTCAAATTAAGACTGGTTCTTTTCCACGATAGCAAATATAGCCAACCGTGCCATATGTATCTTCCTATATCTCGCAGGTGACAGGAAATCACCTGACTTCTACCGTGTTAAAGCAGGGCTAAGCACTACACGAGCCTGAGCTACATAGGATTCAGGGTATCAATATCTGGACAAGGATTGGATAACCAATGCAGCAAGTCAGTTCAGTTCAGTTCAGTTAGCTTGCACTGTCATGGGGACATCTCCGGTCCTAGCACTTGCTTAGTCCTTCCATCTTCGGGATATATCCACCAAACGCTGTCTTCGGGTTTGGCTCCAACATCTCATCCTTCACGTGGTTCATCTAGCGCACCTTGATGAGATGCAAGATGCAAGTGTATGAATACATGGAAGTGCAATAGACGATGCATCACATGCAGTAAGTAAGACAAGCACAAGGTTACATTAACATGCACAAGCACTTCGCATTGCCTACTTTAAATATCGCACAATTTATCATCCCACGATAGCAAAGAAGACGACAACACCAAGCATGACACAAGCTTGACAAGATCTCAGGTACTCTAACTCAACCATCATCAAAGGTATGAGCCACACTTAGCAATATACAAGCAAACAACTATAATTGGAATCTGTCAATTTCTGGACATGCAAACAGCAGCTACAAGATTTAGCTATAACTGGAGTTACACAAATCCAAATGACTTACAAGAAGACATTTTGGAAAGGTTATTAAATTATCTACATTTCATCTATAACCATCACAGCATGATTCATAAGTTAAGTAGGTCGAAATTATACCTTTACAGAAACTGGTTCATACAAAACAGAGAGCAATCAATTTTGTAACCCAACTTTAAATAGTTATAACTCTTAAACTACTTGGCCAAATGACACCAAATTTTAATAGAAGCTAGATACATGAATTGGCTACAACTTTTGTATAAACAAGTTTCACAACAAAGCACATTATCATGAAGAACTTTGCTAAGCTCCCAGATCTGTCCATAAACCACATCGGCAAGAAAATAATTATTAACTTATGTTGGAAATTCATAATTGGTCAAAACCAACTTTACCAACATTTCACACATGACTAACTAACATCAGAACACCTAGTGTCCATGACCAAATAAATTCTTTTAATGCATTTCTTAATTTATTTTAGATAACAAGGTGACTTAATGAACATATACCAAAAGTATATAATAAATTATACAAAAATTACAGTGGCTCACATATCCTATCAATAGTATACTGTACAAATTTCACTCCATTTGAAGATGTATAGCAACCTCTATGAAAAAGACAAGTCGCTAAAGCAAGAAATCATATGAGAGAAAGATAAACCAATAACTCACTCATACTTCATCCAATACTCATGAAATTTTTACCACACATCAACTATCACATGAGTAGCATGCCACAAAAATTTCACTTCATTTGGAGCCATAGATCTGCAGTTATGGAAAATAACAATTTCAACTAGCATTACAACCTTACTGCACAAATCTATTTTTACCACAAAATATTGAAACTAAAACATGTTATATTATAGATCTAATGCATAGAGAATTTCACAAGGATTCCAAAAAGTCCTCATTGGCTATTTTACAAATTTTCTATCAATTACTATGAATTTTCAAAATTCCAGCGATTTAAAACAAATAGGTCCAAACGACACTATTCATATGAGTCACAGACTATGCAGTTAGGCCCCTTCCCTTTGTCGAATTCAAGCACCGGGTCCCTGACGCAAATCACAGCAGGGAGGTCGTTGGGGACGACGATTTCGGCCAGGGGATGCCATGCCGGCGGCAGCGGAGGAGGGCTGCCTGGCCTAGCCGCGGCCAGCTATGGCCACGCCTGGCCCTGGCCGGCCCAAGCTGTAGGCAGCAGCAGTGGTGCAGCAGCCGAGCAGCAGGACGGCACTGGCGGACGGCACTGGTGGCTGGAGGCGGGCGGCCATAGCGGTGAGCAGCGGCGCTCCAGCGACGGACGGCGGAGGAGGAGCAGCGTGGCCGTCACGGGATGGAGAGGTGGAGAGGTTGGAGGATGGAGCGACGGCAGCTGTGAGCTCCCGGTCATGGCGAGCAAAACGGACAGGAGAAGGAGACCGAGCAGAGGGAGAGAAAGCGAGTAGAATGGAGAGGGAGGCGAGCGCTCGGGCTCGGCCTGTTCACATCCGATCGGTGCGGTGGCGGACATGCAAGAGAGCAAGGACGCCACGCGGCGTTGCGCGCCTGCGGCCGGTCTGCCATGAACGTGTGCAAGCACAGCAAGCCAATACCACTGCGAAATTACGACTGAAAGTCTAACTTTACCATCCTCTATCTCCTGATCCAGTGGTCATTTGATAACGGAGCAAGAGGCAAAGTTGTAGGTCTTTGCGAGGTGAACAATATTGCTTTAAGAATCAAGAGCTAACTCGGACTGTATTGGAATATACAAAGGTCCGAAGGAGGACACCCCAAACTGAATTCAGCAGTTCAGTTTCAGACCCACTGAAACTTGATTTTCTCCCCTCCATAACTCTCCAGCTGATCAATTATTTGATCAACCGATTGCACTGTTTCTTAGAGCTAAGTGTGTACTACAATATTTCTTAAAGGAGTCTCATCTAATTCTCAACGGTTTTCAAACGATAATTCGCTAAAGATAGGTACATGAAAACTGAAATACGAAAATTCAGTCAATCAGACTTAGCCGATTTTCGAACCCTGAAAACAGCAATGGATTTGATATTGTGAGCGGCATTTGACTAAGCTAGGCACTAATTTAGCTCTTGAGCATTAAACAAAGTTTGTTCTACTCCAATCAAACTTCAACTTTTGTTTAGGTTTCACTGCCATGCAAACACTCTAAGCCATAGTTCAAACCAAGTCAAAGTAGCATCACGGTAAAGCTTAAATTAGAGATTTAGACCAATTGCGGCATTTTCTTGACATTTTCCCAACATGAACCTTTCATGACTTTTGTTGTAGAGTTCATCTAGAGTCATTTGGGCAAGGTTTCAAGGTTTGGTTGACTTCATAGGTTTCCATCCACTGGATAAAGCAATTCATGCAAAGATATGACTTATCATTTCATGTGACTTTTTGATTCCAAACTTCATGAAACTTTTCCAGTGATCAATATAGAGGGATATTGATGTGAGACACATGAAGATATTCCAATAACACCAGCCAAGCATATATCTTTAAAAGGGCCTATATGTAAAGCAAGGGTGCAACATCCGAGTTTAGGTTGGGGCTCATTTCCATAGGTTTGACCTTGACATCTCCATCACCACTGAACATGTCATGGTTGAGCCTAAACCCATTGCTTAACTGGCGACAAACACCTGGGGTGTTACAGGCATCATTTGAAATATGATGATGTAGGGAACCTTGTATTTTTCTTTCTAGGATATACAAATGAGATCTCACTCCCTAACCTGGGATTCTCTTTGTATAAATCCCCGTCACTCACCTTCACTCTTGTCGAACAAGAGGAAGCACGTAGGAGTTCTATTTCTCACAGGGAAACAAGAAGCAGTGCTAGGGACGAAGCTGGCAACTCTCAACAACCACCAACATCGACACCGACACCACTTGTGCCTCAGGCATTCCATATGGAGTGGTTCCAGCCATCCAGATGCCTAGGTTCACCCCCGGGTATCAGCCTAGCTAGGGACACACCCCGCAACCATATGAGGCCGGTGGATCAGGATGAAATGAGGCTAATGACGCGACACGGGTGCTTCACTCGTCTGACTCCGAGGGGCTACCACCACCCGTCCATCCACAACAGTCCACTTTGGACCGTTAGGAGTTGGACAGCATCAACACTCGCCTCGGAGGATTGGAAATACGCACAGGTGAAATTCAAAATACACTTAACACTCATGTGCTAGATACGAGACAGTGGCACCTACAGCAGCAGCAATAGTTCATGGACATCAACGCGCTGCTGAGACAACAACAGGAAGCACAGACGGTCTACTAGCGGTCCATGGGATACAATCCCAGACCATAGGCCTGGAGCTAGCTTGGGGGAGGACCCCCATAGAGGTACCTTATATCTTTTTCATCTTTTTTATTTTTTGCATTTATTTATTAGCATATAGAAAAAATCTAAAAAATTGAAAATACAAAAAAAAAACTGATAAAAATACCAAAAATATGCATTCCACTCTCATATGTGTTTAAGGAATGTTTAGTTTCTCCTAAGTTGAAATGTAAATAGTTGCTCTGTCTACAATTCATCTATGCCTAGGTTATAACTTAGTATTCCCCAAGATTTAAGTTTGTTGGCTAAAAATGTCTCATCCTAAATCTTGAAAACTTGTGGGTTGCAAATGCATACTCCTTTTCTAAGTTGTTATGAGTTATGATATGGTACAAATACAATTTACTCTGACTTTGTTCTAAGACAAACTTCACATCTGGAGATTTTACTTAAAAAATGCTAAAATCAAAAGTTCCTCAATGATTATGAATACCTACCAAGGCCATATGACATTTATACATTCAAACCTTAGTCATATGCTACTTGTTTGAGCATTGAGCTTTGTCAAATTATTATGACCCTTGTTGACATTCTTCTCATGCACCCATAATCAAGACACACGTACACCCACAAATAAAACTGCTGACTCTTACACTGAGAGTTACGCAAAAACATGTTTTTTTCGTCCACCAAATAATTACTCCATTCATTTATCATGTGTCTCTCTCTCAAAAATTTCATATGCCAAAAAGAATAGTATGGGCTATGCTAAAAAAAGAAGAAAAGAAAAATGTCCATGCCAAAAGGCACGAGAGAAAAAAATGAATGCTAAAGAGCATGAAGAAAAGAAAAGAAAAAGAAAAGAAAGAAATAAACATAGCCTATACTTTCAAATAAAAGGCATTTATCCAAAAAAGAGAGTCATGATCCAAAGGAGTACAAAAATATTTAGAATTAGGACTTACATCTCCTTGAGATCTGGTTTTTGACTTAGCAAAATATGTGATGTGATTAGGCCCCACTTTTCATACCTACCCAAAACTCCACTCAAAAGCCTTAGTGGTAGGATATGAAAAAGAAGGCAAAAATATCAAATGCCTTGGAGAGGTTTTCATACACATTGAGCGATCAAGAGAATCATTTGAGGAGCTTACATTTGTTTTACAAAACTCATAAAAAACTCTGGATAGAAGGTTAATCAAAGAATGGATGATTGGTGATTCCATTATAACCGTTCTATCTTGCAACCGTCCAAGAACTTGGAAAAGCTATACGCCGCACAGGGATCAAGGTAAAGGATGGATAAAATGGCAACTTATTTAAATTGCCAAAGAATACTCTGTTATAGGCATGGCACTTATGAAATATATTCGGCATAGAAGCAACTCCTGATCAACAACCAAGTACTTAGCTATTTGCTCAGGACGAGCAAAGGTTAAGCTTGGGGGATTTGTTGGCAGTCACTAACGATCAAATCTGATCGCCAATTAAAGTCCGAAACAGGAGAAATAAACATACTTTTGACACATATGCATATACTATTGATGAAGTTCCACTTGTATTAGAGAAACCATGTTTTGTAGGACACACATTCAAATACAAGTGGAAAACCAAACAAAAGGTGCAATTCGAGAAGTGTAATGCAGAAATGTGCAAGAGAAATGAATAAAGAAACTCACATACACAACTTATATGGGTAGAACACCACCGAGGACGTGACCCAGGCCTAGCCAGTAGCCCACTAGAGCAAGGCAGTGGTGAGCGGGGGTGTGGTCGCACCACCCCTAGCACGCCTCGGCCCCACCTCGCTCTGGCGGTTGCATGCCGCCATGCTATGGCAGTTCCTAGGTGTTTCCTATTTTTCCCACGCCAAACTGTCTTCACTTGACTATATAAGAAGGGGTGGAGCTCATTCTCAAGACACTCACCATTTGGAGCTACATACCTCACCTCTCTCTACTTGTACTCTCTTAGTTTTAGTAGTAGTATTTGGAGCTAGCAAAGCTATCAAGGAGGGATTGGCTCCTTGGAAGAAGAGTGAAATCTTGGTATGAATAATACTATGTAGAGTTCTTCCAAAGTCATGCTCTCATATCATTTATATAGTAGTGCATATGAGCTAGAGTATAGTTGTCTTGTTATAATCATGATATATGAACAAGCATATAGTTTGTGTTATGATCTTAACATGTTCAACTTCATGCTTAATCATTCATATGGTTTGTTTGAGTAGAAGTAGAGCTAGGGTTGAGGTGACGGATCGTTGTTCCTTTGGGTTTGTCCATATTCTTGCTTGTCGATTCATAGAGTCAGAGTGCTAGGGGGATATGGGTAGTTTCTTTGTACATGGGCATGGTCCTCGGGTGCACAGGAACCTTTGGATATGACGGTGCCCCCCAGTTGAGGGGTAGGTGGTAGGTGGTGATAGCCCTGTTCATCCCTTGTAACCCCCACGTTTGGGTATTGTGTAGGAGTTTTAAAGTCTCTCGCGCTTGCTGGTAGACCAGTGCTCGGAGATCTCCCCGTCTATCTTAAACTTAGTTCTAACTCTAATTATAAAACTTGTATGATCATTAATTGTTCTTTGCACAGCAATATTTGAACATACCGGCTCCATGTAGGAACATTCTTTTATTCTTTGTTTTCCTTTTATCCTTGAGGTTGGTCCAGATATTTGTCCACTATCCTTGATATACCATTTTTACTCCTATCATGAACTACTAGTTTACTAATGCAAGTACATAATCCTGTTCATGCTCATGCTAGACTCTTAAACCTTGCCCTCCTTTGGGAAATATAAATAACGATACACTGAATCAGTGTTTTCCTAAACGCTAAATGGTAAACAGTCGGTCACCTACCGTTTAGCCATTATTCGGGCAAAATGTCCCATTAAACGGGCTAAACGGCCAATTAAACGGGGTAAACAGGTGATTAAACGGAAACGGCGCACCATCGTGTAGCGTTTACACGATGTTTAAATGGGCTAAACAACCGTTTAGGCGAACAGTGCCCTGAATACTTCTGGGTGAAATACTACAATGATAGATCTGTGTGCTTGCGGATATTTTTGTAATCGTTAAGAACTATCATAGTTGATGTTTCTTGGTGGCGTCAATAAGGTTAACTCAATCTTAGTGATGGTGCTAAGAAATACCAACAGGTATTTCTGACGCCGTTGCTGATGATGGACTCAAAACCTCCACACTTGGTGATTGCGCTAAGAAATGCCAACAATAGGAGCTTGACCTTGATGATTGTAGATTTTCTTGCAGATATTGTGTTAATAGAAGATCTGTAATCATCTGGTTCTCTCCATACTCGATTGGGGGTGCTTCAAGTTTGCTAGGTGCTCGTTCTTCAAGATTACATTCTTAGAGCATCTCCAAGAGTACCCAATATTTGCTTCCCAAAATGTTTTACAACTCCTAATAAATTATTGGAAGGAATAAAGAAGGCAATCTCCAAGAGTTTCTAATAATTGGCCAATTAGTTGTGTTATTAGTCCATACCTATTTGTATGGTAGACGTAGCTTCCTACCAGAGTTCATCAGTAGACCTTACTACCTTCCCTATGTTCCCTTGTTCTTGGAAATTGGCATAGGAGTAAACAAAGTCCATTTGATGTATGTCACATTGCATGGTGCACTAAAGTCCGACCCGTGTTGTTTCTTAGCGGCTAGACAATCCTACGTGCCGACCTAGATTTAAAAACATGGTCCAAACTTAAAATTGTAACCAACACAGTAACAAGCATAATAGGAAATGGAGAGAAAATGAGACTTGCTTGTATGAACTCTGTAGAAAGAAATCTACAGCGAAAAGCAACCAATAGGGGCTAGACCATGCTCAATAGAGTTTAACCCACCTAATACAAAGTGCAGCAAAAGTTCACACAAACATGCAAATAAGAGTTCACATATTTGCAAGGGCATCTCATAGATCAAACCTAGTCATGACTACTAGTACTACTGATACATCCCATAGATCAAGGGTCGAGGCGGGCGTGTAGGATCTGCTCCATGTTTAGCTTCGCTAAGATGCCATTGGTGGATGGCCAGAGGCTCTCGATGAGATCATCGATCTCATTGTCATCCGATCTCGATGGAAAACCCTGCTCCACCACCCGGACGTTCACCACCTCATCAAATGAAAGCTGGGTGTCGGCACAAAAATGTGTCAACACATAGCAAGTTGGAAGGGTCTGCTCGATGGAGCTAGAGATCCGCCTGAATTCAATGCAGGGATAATCGATCCTGTGTATTCCTCCCAAGACGTGCCAGTCAATTTGATCCTACAATTGACAAGGAGAGAAAGTTTATCAGTAATTTAAAGGGGGAATATGCTGGTCTATGCCCAGACAGTTCCAAGTGTGCCGCTTCGGGAGCAGCCATACGGGAAGAACGATTAAATAGCCGATACGCACAAAAATCGGCTGTTACGGACTGTAAAGCTCGTGGGTAGCGATTGCTTTTATGTTGATAGGTATAGTACACGTATATGTAAATGAAATCATCAGCTAGGTGGATATTACCAGTATAAATCATTGAGCCATTGAATCTAACAAGAAAATATATAACATGCGAACAAATCGACAATCTAATACAAACAGATCTATAGACGCTCTGAATCTAATCAGTTACCACCAAAAGTGAGGTTCGGCCGGATCGATGGCATCTATGATGATAGTAACAAACTAAAACCGAAGAATCCATAAAAACATCCATACTTCGATACAATTTCCAAAAGACCTGCTATTCGTGAAGGATCGGATGAATCAACTAAAATAGCCGATTCAGGTGAAGAGAACTACAAAGTGTGAACAATCGACTATTTCACATGAACAAACCCATGGACTCTTTAGACTCAACCTGCTATCTCTAACAGTGGGGTTCGATCGGATCAATGCAGCCATGAAAAAGACAATGAATCAAACCTTTAAAGTACACAGATCTATTCACGCTTGATAGAATCATGGACGCACACTGTAGGCGTTAATGCACAGGCGATCGGCTATTTAGCTGATGCAGGCATAGCAAACAACTAAGGTCATGCCTAATCAGGAACAAATCTACTAACTAGCATCCTCCAATCTATAGTGCCATTAGTGGGGATCGACCAGATCGTTACAGCCATAATGGTGAACTATAAACTAGATTTAACTAGCCAGCAAACCTCTTCAAGATTATTCATGCCTTAACCGCGTACTATCTGTGATCAAGATCGAAGTAAAAACAGCCGATGAAACATAAACCATCACACAAGGTAAACAATATCGTGTTGTAACAAAACGAATGATGGGCCTAAAGGATATGAGGCCGATCTAAATCAATCTTGACTGGGCAGACTGATGTTGCTGCAAACTAATGGCAATGAAAAACATCAGCAAGATCGGTAACTTAATGAATCTACCAAAGATTGCCGATAACTTAACCTTAATCTAATTCAAGCAGTGGAGGTCGACCAGATCGATGTAGCCGTACTTGAACTAGATAAGAGTCGATATCTTGCTTATACCAGAGTCACAGTGGAGGTCGACCGGATCGATGCAGCCATGCAAACAGAGGTATAAGCCATGACGGTACTTACAGGCAAGCCGGAGGTCGACCAGACCGATGCAGCCCTGCTTGCCGAAGAACTTGCCGAGATATACTCTACTCCTACTCCTAAGGGATGGCCAGAGCCAAAAAATTAAGTAACTTGTATTTGATTGATTGTGTGTCCTTTACAATAGCCGGGGTCCAATATTTATACCTGGAACCTACGCATGAATCCTACTTAAGCACAACTCATCACAATCTCTGGCATGAGAGAAAACATTCCTAATTTAAGATAACTTGGACCCTAATCTTTCCCTTTTTGTAGAGTCCAACATGTTTTTCTTGACGCCAACCATAGCTTTTATCGTTATCTGCTGGCGTTATCTGAAGAGAGCTGATTCCAGCATTGCATTTGAATCAGCTGATATCATCTTTATGCAATCGATTCCTTGATGACACGATCTTGGGAGCTTCGAGTTCCTATAATTCTTCTTTCCAAATTTTGGTGTAAACACATGCCCCCCAATTTTGGGATAAAAGTAATTTTATTCCAAAATTATCATGCATGTACCCCTGATAGGTCCATGGTCATAGGTAGAGAATCTTGATCTAGGGTCTACTGTCTGTCACCATCTTTGCCAGCTTATGAGCCCATGCTTTAAAACTTTACGAGAGCATCACTGCTTCATGGGCGCTTGGATCCATCTTTTAGACCAACTATAAAATGTCTATCCGACTCTGGCGAGAGCAATTCAACAACTCAGTTATGTTTCTCTTTTGCCTGCTTTCTCGAGTGCCTCTGGCTCTGCCGGACCCTCCATGGTCTAATTCCTTGCTATGAGGATCTTGAGTGGTTAGAAGAATTCTTGTGCATAGGGTGATTGTGTCACTCATCTTAGCGCCTTGTTGAGCAAGAGGATCAGCTACTGCGGTTAGAAGAATTCTTGTGATATCACCTGAGTCTTCTCTCCATGATCGCAGAGCTGTTCTAGTATTTGCAAGGGCTAAAATGTGTGGACACCTTCCCCTTGTTCACTTCATCAAATTCACATTGGGAAAACCATAGACTTCTTTCCCATAGTTTCCCAGTCACCAAGAAATTGGTTGGGCATCTTTTAAGCAGGCGGCCTTTCCCCTTCTCCTGATGCAATTTTATCAATGGGCCGATGTGACTCGGTTCATGATGACCTTCGGTCTTGTGGGGATCTGGACTCCCTTCAATCCAAAGAAGCCTTGGTGGGTTGATCGTTGGTCAATGTAAACCTTTCGTATCCATCCCACAATATTTTGTGATTATGGGAAGCAATAAGTCCGAATCTGTTATCTCTTTGTGATCCGTCCCCTGAATTTCTAGAGTGTCAATCCATTTCCATATCTGACTTTAATTCCATAATCCCAGTGAAGTCTATCCTCTCACCTTCCCATGCTATATATACGGGCCACGGCAGTGGATCGAAAAACAACCTGCTTCGTCCCAAACCTTTTGTGTCTTTGGTGTGATTTCTGCTTTCCCATAGGTTTGAGATCATGGAGAATAGCAAGAGGTCTGCTAAGGAGGCCCTCAATGGATCTGCATCATCATGCCAGCGCCTTCATCATCAGGAGGGTGCAACTTGGAGCATAGGGCCGACTCTGCTCAGCCTTTGGGTCATCCTCGTCAACAGCTCGCTGCCAGGTCCCCTGCTATCTAAGGAGGCAGATTGACAATGACGATCTGCTCGCCTCCATCGATTAGGCTGGCTAGAATCTCGTCGACTGTCTCTCCCTCATAGAATAGGCTCTGGCCATGGTTCGATGCTGATCACCTTCCGAAGCCGACCCGGTGGAGGATAGGTTGGCCAAGGCCGATGCTAGAATCATGGGTGAGATGCCAGCCATAGCTTTTCATCTCTTCTTAATTTTGTCTTTAAGATCTTGATCATCCCTCCCTTGAATCTTTTAGATCTATCGGCTCAGCTGGAAAGCCTCCGATCAGCTGCAGAGTATGTGACAGGATTCGTCAATGCTAGAGGCGCCGTTCCAGTGGTTCGCTTGCACAACATCCTGAACCATGTTAGGGAGGTCACTCTTCATGGCGTTCATCATGGTGCTGCCATGGCGTTGGCTTCTGTGCAAGCCCGTTGTAACCATGAGCTTCGTATTCTTCCCCATGGTTTTCCAGCCACGGCACACCCTGAGGACCATGAGCGCTTGGTCAAGGATTTCTTTGACGTCGCCAACTCTATAGCACTTACTTCCTAGGCCGATGATATAGTAAACAAAGTGTTTCCTGGCCTGTAGCTTGTAATAGGTGACATTAGCAAACAATTTCTTTGTCTTAAGTGTTTTTCTTTTGCTTCGTACTTCATGTTCCATGCATCAATCTATCTGTGTTTGCTTTGCTCTTATAGGCGATACATATTGTACCGACTTTTCCCCCTTTGGGTTCATTTTTGAACTAGAGGTGACACCCTTCTGGCATCGGCTATTAGAACCGATGATCGAACTAATCGACTGTCAAGTATTAATCCAAACACTAGGATAATATTTCTTTAGATATTTTCCATTGATTGCTCTGCCAAACTCTTCTTCTCCTCCTAGTGTTTCCTGAACATAAGCATTGCTAGGCACACAACGTTTAATTCGATAAGGTCCTTCCCAATTAGGCGACCATTTGCCAAACTCGCTGTCCTTTGACTCGATCGGCAATTTTACTTTCCAGACTAAGTCTCCATCAGAAAATTGCTTGCCCTTGACCTTTTTATTGTATTATTTTGCAATCCTCAGTTTATTGGCTTTGATATTCTCAAGAGCATGCAGCCGATGGTAACTCAAGTCCTCTAAGTCATCAATCATAAGATTCTTGTAGACTTCGGCTGACAAATCATTTTGCAACGTGACACGCCTCAATCTAGTTTGAATCTCCCAAGGAAGGACTGCATTGTGACCATACACAAGTTCATAAGGGTACATTTTAATCGATCCATGATAGGCCATCCTATATGCCCATAGTGCCTCATTAAGCGTCGAATGCCACTTCCTTGGCTGTTCCTTAATCTTTTTCTTGATCAGCTTAATCATAATCTGATTGGACACCTCTGCCTAGCCATTATCTTGAGCATAGTAAGGAGAAGAATTTAAGAACTTAATTCCCATACTGGTAGCAAAATCTCCTAACTCTTCTGTTGTGAACATTGTCCCTTGATCGGTAGTGATAGTTTGAGGAATCCCAAAATGATACACAATACGCTCCTTAACAAAATAAACCATGTTCTTTGAGGTTATCGTCTCCAAAGGAATTGCCTCAACCCACTTAGTGAAGTAATCCGTTGCTACCAATATGAACTTACGTCCTTTACTTGAGGGTG
The DNA here is from genome assembly GCF_019320115.1 of Miscanthus floridulus. NCBI lineage: Eukaryota > Viridiplantae > Streptophyta > Magnoliopsida > Poales > Poaceae > Miscanthus > Miscanthus floridulus. The sequence continues at coordinate 98,575,613 of NC_089581.1, forward strand.
GAAAAATCTGGCCAATTAAATCAATTCCCCAACCTTGAAACGACCATGGTTTGATTATTGGATTCATAGCCGATGCAGGCGATTTCTGGACATTACCAAAATGTTGATAGTCTTGGCATCCCTTATAATATTCAAAATAGTCTTCCAGTATTGTTGTCCAAAAATATCCAGTCCTATGAATAATCCATTTCATCTTATAAGCCGATTGATGAGCTCCGCATATCCCTTCATGCACTTCGCCCATCAACACCTTAGCTTCCTCTTGATTTAAGCATTTGAGCAACACCCCATCGACTGTTTTGTAATATAGCTGATCATCCAGTAAAACATACTTAGTCGATTTATACCTTAGCTTCCTAGTAACTCTCCATGATGGATTCCTAAGGTAATCGACTATTTCAACTCTCCAATCATTATTCAAGGTTTCACTACTTAAGACTTCTTGAAACACCCGATAACCTGATGCACTTTGAGCTAAACGATTAGCCTCTTGATTCTACGCTCTTGGAATATGTTGAAGAGAGACATGAGGAAATTCCTTGAGCAACCTTTGGCACTCATCATAATATCCCCTCAGAGTATCTTCTTTGCACTCATATAGGCCAATCAACTGATTAATAATTAACTGTGAATCTGTAAATACTTCAATTGCCTCAGCCTTTACTTCATGAAGAAGTTGAAGCCCCTTAAGAATAGCCTCATATTCCGCTTGGTTGTTGGTAATCATTGGTTCAGTTGGAAGACCAAACTCGAAACTTGCCCCCTGAGGTGAAATAATAACAATACCAACGCCACCACCTTGCTTGCATGATGACCCATCAAAGAACAATGTCTAGGGTACTGGCTCCACATAGCCAACAATTGGCTTATGATGCTGGGTGACAAAATCAGCTATTACTTTCCCTTTGACTGCTTTAGCCAATTCGTACCTCACATCAAATTCTGACAATGCAAGAATCCACTTTCCCATTCTTCCATTTAATATTGGCATTGATAGCATGCATTTGATCACATCAGTCTTGGAGACAACTATACACTCAGCCGACAACAAGTAATGTCGTAACTTAGTGCAAGAGAAATATAAGCATAAGCATAACTTCACGACGGGAGAATATCTTGTCTCTAGGTCCAGAAGCCTCCTACTGAGATAGAAAACAACTCGCTCTTTCCTTTCAAACTCTTGCATTAGGGCCAATCCAATTGTCTAGTTATCGGCCGATATGTACAACTTAAAAGGCTTACCTTGCTGAGAAGGGACCAGCATGGGAGGACATTTCATATATTCTTTTATCTCCTCAAATGCCTTTTGTTGTACATCACCCCATTTAAATTCTTGATCATTTTTCAACTTAAACAAGGGAGAAAATGACATAACTCTCTCTTACAAATTCAAAATAAACCTCCTGATAAAATTAATTTTGCCAAGAAAAGATTGTAACTCTGTTTTAGTAGTTGGGGGCACTGCCTCATCAATTGCTTTTATGGTTTTTTGACCGACTTTGATTCCTCTCTCGTGGACCATGAAACTCAAGAATTGTCCAGCTGATACTCCAAAGGCACATTTATTAGGATTCATCTTTAGACCATGTTTTCTTGTGCTTTCTAGAGTCTCCTGCAAATCAGCTAGATGCTTCTTGTACCCAGTTGGATTTTATCATCAATGTAGATTTCAACAATCCTACCGATCAACTTATGAAAAAAAAACTCATTGCCCTCTGTTAAGTTGCACTAGCATTCTTCAGACCAAAGGTCATCACAACCCACTCAAATAAACCGATTGCACTAGGGCATCTGAAAGCAGTCTTTGCTATGTCTTCCTCAGCCATGGAGTTTGGTTATATCCTGCATTGCCGTCCATGAAGCTAATAACCTTGTGCCCGGTTGTTGCGTCTACCAACATATCGACTATCGGCATCGGATAACCATCCATGGGTGTGGCCTTGTTCAAATCTCTGAAATTGATGCAAAATCTTAACTTTCCATTCTTCTTATACACAGGAACAACATTCGATATCCACTCTGCATATCGGTATGGTCAGATAAACTTTGCTTCCAGTAACCTTTCATTCTCATTTTTATATCATCAAGTACATTTGGGTTGAATCTCCTCGGAGCTTGTTTAAATGACCGATATCTTGGTTTGATTGGCAATTGATGTTCAACAATCGATCGGTCTAGACCAGGCATCTCATAGTATTCCCAACCAAAATAGTCTTTAAATTCCTTTAATAAATTGACTAACTCTTGCTTATACTCAGGATCCAACTTGGCACTTACATACGTCGGTCTAGGCCTTTCTCTAGAACCAATATCTACCTCTTCTAATTCATCGGTCGACGTGAAGCCATGTCCTATACCATCTATTGGATTATTCATTAAAACAAAATTTCAAAGCTGACTGCTTGGATCGGCTGTTCGCTTTCATTATTGATTCTAATGAAGCCTCCTTCCCATAACTTGCCAAAAAAACATTGAAAGTCTTCTAGCTCCCAAAATATTGGATCGGCTATTGCAATACTCACAGATTCATCAGCGCGAACCAACTCGACATCATCTCCATGCCATTGAATCAGACACTGATGCATGGTTGATGGCACATAGTAGTTTGCATGAATCCAATCATGACCAAGGAGTAAACTATATGAACCTTTTCCATCAATGATGAAGAATGTGGTGAGCAGAGTCTTACTCTTGATTGTCAGTTCGACGTTCATTGCCCCTCGGGTCTTAGACGCATTACCCCCAAAATCCTTAAGCATCATGTCAATCTCAATCAAATCTCCTGGTCCTTTGCCAAGTTTACAAAAAGTGGTGCAAGGCATAAGATTGACAAAAGCACCTCCATCCACCAACATCTTGTTCATCGGCTTCCCATCAACAAAACCTTTTACATATAAAGCCTTTAAGTGCCGATGCTTGACTGGCTTATCGAATATAGCCTGCTGTATAACTATCAACTTAGCAACTATTTCTTCATACTCTGATTCATTGAAATCTGAATAAACTTCTTGATCCACTGGAGCTCTAAATTCTAATGGCAACAGAAAAGTCATTTGAATAGTAGCCAATGGTTGCCTTCTATCGGTTGTTTGCTTAGCATGCTACACTTGAGGTCTACCTGATGCTGGAGCTTGTTCTAGTACTCTGTTCCTTAGCCATTGGACTCTTCTTTTCTAGCTTCTTGTCAGACTCCTGGACACCATTGGCCTTCCTCTCTTTTTCCTGTTGACGCCGGTATTCTTGCTCTTCTAACCAATGCCGATAATCCTTTTCCTCCTACTACTGCCATTTATTCAACAAAATTTGAGATGTAACACGTGGCTTTGTCATCCCATCCTTTGACGTTTCCCCCTGCTCATATCAGCTCTTTTGTTAGTCACGACGCCTTCTAATTTCTCTGTATTCATTAGTCGATATTTGCATCTCGAGATTGACTATTCCAGTTTCTCTTGATGTAGTTGATGTTAGGACCTTAGTCTTTCCTTTGAGCAGCTTGGTATCAACCATGTTTTGATCTCCTGGGAAAGGATTATCATCGACTTTCATCTTCCGAGGCATATCAAATTTGAGCCTTCCTTGCTGAATAGCCCTCTGTATATGCTGCCGGAAAACTCTACACTCATTAGTAGAATGAGAAGTGGCATTGTGAAATTTGTAGAACTTCTTATTCTTCAACTGATTTGGAGGCAACATAACATGATTGTCGGGTAACTTGATCTATCCTTTCTCGAGCAAGAAATCAAAGAGCTTGTCCAATTTTGTGATGTCGAAGTCATAGCTTTCTTCGATTCCTCTTCCCCAAGGATTTGACACCATTACTGTCTTCTTACCCTAATTCCATTCGACCACAGCAACCTCTTCTTCTTTATCATCCTCATAGCAGTCATCGATTGAATATAGATTATAGGCTTCAGCCATTGTGGTAATTTTCTAGAATTGAGTATCTCTGCATATATTCTAAAATTGGCTATTGAGCGCTGCCACTCATTGAGCCAATTGACCCAAGTTGTCAAATTCTTGTCCTAGCAGCTTCTCTCTCCATGTTGGCAGCATTCCTTGATTGGCCAAAGCAGCTAGTTGATCATCAGTCAAGTTAAGTGAGAAGCATAGATTTTTGGTTTCTCAAAATCTCTGAAGAAACTCAGTGCCCGATTCATTAGTTCTCTACCTTATAGTTGTCAAATTGGTAATCTTCTTTTCTCTAGTCCCAGTATAAAAATATGTATGAAACTTCTTCTCTTGGTCAACCCAATTGGTAATGGAGTTAACTAGCAGTGATGAAAACCAAGTGAAGGCTAGCCCTGATAGAGACAAGGAGAAGAAGCAAACTCGATGGGCCTCTTCAATGGATGCTTCGTCCAACTGTGTAAGATACCGACTGACATGTTCTATTATGCTTGTGATGTCTTGGCCAGTGAACTTAGCAAACTCCAGGAGCCTGTAATTCACCGGGAGAGTGACCAAATCATACCATTCTGGATATGGGCATTTGTACAAAAAGGTCTACCCTTTTGGCTTCAAACCAAACTGATTCTTTATCATCTCAGTTACTCTCAGCAACAACTCATCAGCATTGGAATTTAGATTTCTCTGCAACTGCTGACCCATCTGTGGATTAAAATTCTGGGTACCTTGGTATCCTAGATTTAGAATCATGTGAAGAGTATTGTAATCCATGCCACAATGATATCCTTGTGGAATCTTTATCTGCTGGGTCCTTTGCTGGTTTACTACTTGAAGTCTCTGGTTATAGATATTAGGATCTATATCTCTAGGATCCTTTGAATTGATGGTGCTATTTTTTGAGCCGACGATGGTATGTGGCCTGATGTGCCAAAATTAATCATCTAGTTATGACCTTGCCCCGCTAGCTGTTGCACATGCTGCACTGACGATTCAGGATTATACTGTATTTGATTCGTAGTAGCACCTTAAACTTGCTCAGATGAACTCTGAACTGCCTGGACATCATCATTACCAGCTAGTGCTGCTTCTTGATGGCTGGTACTAGCTTGATTAGTCCCCTTGAGTCGATGAATGTGGAATGTTGTAATAAGCCGGTCCAACCTAATCAATTTAAAACCCATGAAACACCTCTTTCATGGTGTTGTGGAACATGTTCAAGAAAACTTCATTATGGTTTGATATGGCATCATGAATAGATTTGTTCACAGCTTCCACAAAGAAACACCTGTCTTTAGCTTCATCTTCATCTGTCTGCCCACGCAACAGAACTCTCATAGTGGATATTTTTGAACAATTGTATTGTCACGTGTCTTGGTGTAGGACAACAAACACTTGTTCTTAAATTCTTCTATAGCTTTGCTGATGACATCTTTATCTCTATCAGGTAAGTCTTCATAAGGCACCATAAGGATGTCGTTGTTGTTGTAAGCCGCCATGATGATTGTGGTGTCCCACTGGGCATGCTAGAACATGTGTCGGCACAAAAATGTGTCAACACACAGCAAACTGGAAGGGTCTGCTCGATGGAGCTGGAGATCCGCCTGGCTTCAACGCAGGGATAATCGATCCTACATATTCCTCCTGAGACATGCCAATCAATTTGACCCTGCAATTGACATGGAGAGAAAGTTTATCAGTAATTTAAGGGGGAACATGCTGGTCTGTGCCCAGATAGTTCCAAGTGTGCCACTTCAGGAGCAACCATACAGGAAGAACGATTAAATAGCCAATATGCATAGAAATTGGCTGTTACGGACTGTAAAGCTTGTGAGTAGCGATTGATTTTATGTTAACAGGTACAGTACACATATATGTAAATGAGATCATTAGCTAGGTAGATATTACTAGTATAAATTATTGAGCCGATGAATCTAACGAGAAAAGATATAACACATGAACAAATCAACTATCTAATACAAATGGATCTACAGATGCTCTGAATCTAATCTATTACCACCAACAGCGATGTTCGACCGGATCAATGGCAACTATGATGATAATAACAAACTGAAACTGAAGAATTTGTAAAAACATCCATACTTCAACAGGCTTTCTGAAAGACATGCTATCTGTGAAGGCTCGGATGAATCGACTAAAATAGCCGATTCAGGTGAAGAGAACTACAATGTGTGAACAATCGACTATTTCACATGAACAAACCCATGGACTCTTTAGACTCAACCTGCTATCTCTAACAGTGGGGTTCGACCGGATCGATGCAACCATGAAAAAGACAACGAATCAAACATTTAAAATACATAGATCTATTCATGTTTGACAGAATCATGGACGCACACTGTAGGCATTAACGCATAGGTGATCGACTATTTAGCCAATGTAGGCATAGCAAATAGCTAAGGTCACGCCTAATCAGGAACAAATCTACTAACTAGCATCCTCCAATCTATAGTGCCATCAGTGGGGATCGACTAGATCGTTACAGCCATAATGGTGAATTATAAACTAGATTTAACTAGCCAGCAAACCTCTTCAAGATTATTCATGCCTTAACTGCGTACTATGTGCGATCAAGATCGAAGTAAAAACAACCGATGAAACATAAATCGTAGCTCAAGGTAAACAATATCATGTTGTAATAAAACAAACGACGGACCTAAAGGATATGAGGCCGATCTAAATCGATCTTGACCAAGCAGATTGATGTTGCTGCAAACTAATGATAATGAAAAACATCAGCAAGATCGGTAACTTAATGAATCTACCAAAGATTGCCACTCTTAGGTAGAGTCAATAACTTGACCTTAATCTAATTTGAGCAGTGGAGGTTGACCGGATCGATGCAGCCATACTTGAACTAGATAAGAGTCGATAACTAGCTTATACCAGAGTCACAGTGGATGTCAACCAGGATCGATGCAGCCATACAAACAGAGGTATAAGCCATGATGGTACTTACAGGCAAGCCAGAGGTTGGCCGAACCAATGCAGCCCTACTTGCTGAAGAACTCACCGAGATCTACTCTACTCATAGTCCTAAGGGGTGGCCAGAGCCAAAAAAGTAAGTAACCTGTATTGATTGATTGTGTGTCCTTTACAATAGCCGATGTCCAATATTTATACCCAGAACCTATGCATGAATCCTACTTAAGAACAACTCATCACAATCTCTGGCATGAGAGAAAATGTTCATAATTTAAGATAACTCGGACCCTAATCTTTCCCTTTTTGTAGAGTCCAACATGTTTTTCCTGATGCCAACCGTAGCTTTTATCGTTATCTGCTGGCGTTATATGAAGAGAGCCGATTCTAGCGCTGCATTTGAATCAGCTGATATCGTCTTTATGCAATTGATTCCTTAATGACATGATCTTGGGAGCTTCGAGTTCCTACAATTCTTCTTTCCAAATTTTGGTGTAAACACTAGGTATTGGCCAGCGCCGTGATAGCCGCTTGACGAATGGCTTTAGACACCACAGCTGCCTTGTCTTCTCGTGCCTAGGCACCTTCCTACTGGGCCATGACAAGTGTGGTGCGCGTGGCCACCAAGTCATCGCGTAACATGTTGGTGTGCAGCTTGGACACACACTATAATGCTCGGACCTCGTGGTTATGCTTCAATAACTTATGATGTTTTTTGTCGCCTGAAGATTCGCCTACTTCAAAACCAGAGGGCTGTGAGAGGACAGATGGACTCGGTGGCGGCGAATGGCTGATAGGGTGACTCTCCTGGCACCATCGGTGGGAAGCCCAATGACGGGGGGCGGCACCACCATGGAGGAATCGCTGCACTAATGCAAGATAAGTTCAAGCCCAGATGATAAGGGGGAGAGTGATCAGATTTAGATGCAAACAATTAACCAATCTAACCGGTGCCGCATGGCATAGAATCGCCAGTGGCAGCCCCCATCAGTGATCCTACCACTAGTACAGAAACGACCTTTGATCCAGCTCGAAATTTGGCTTTAGTCCCTGGTATTTTTCGCGCCTAGGACTAGAGAGACCTTTAGTCCCGGTTTGTAGCTCCAACCGGGACTAAAGGTCCTTGCCCAACGGCTACTAGCAGGCAGGCTTTTGCTGTAGGGGACCTTTAGTCCCAATTGGAGCTACCAATCGAGACTAAAGGTTAACTTTTACTCCTAGTTGGTCCCTCCAACCGGGAGTAAAAGTCTACTCTCGGATGGAGGCTTCGTCCTAGGACTAGAAAGGGACCATTAGTCCTGGTTTCTGTCTCCAACCAGGGACTAAAGGTCCCCTCCTATATAGCCCTTGTTCCTTCCCCGAGCCCTAAGCCACTTCGAGCTCAGTGTTCTTGCTTCATCAGTCGGACCTCTCTTCTTCCTCATCACTCGATGTATCACAAGATTTCTTCCATTCCTCCATCGATTCTTTGATTCTAAACGGTTTCCTACTTTATACTCTCATGTTTCATCAGTAGCTTATTTAATTTTGTGGACTAGATATATGTGGTTTTTTATGGTAGATTTTTTATTTGTAAGCCATTTAAGCTTAAAATCACTTTAAAGTTTGCGTATTTGGATGAAGGAAGGTTAAAGTAGTTATTCAAAACTAGTATTGAGTTTTCATTTCTAGCATGCATATCACACTTCATATGGTTTAGAGATATAGAGAATTTTAGAGTTTTTTTAATTTTATTTGTTTATAAAATGAGAAATTTATATTATATTAAAAATGAGTATAGAGAGTAGATGGCAACTGCTTCTGGGTCCTTAGGCCTCTCATCGGGTTCCAAAGCGACTGAGGCCGGACCTTCCTCTCATTGCATGCGGCAAGTGTGAGGAGAAGATTGTGATGGAGTACCGGCATGAGGAAGGAGTGTCCTAACAAGAGCCGTATCTTCTACAAGTGTCCGGATCACAATGTGAGTTATTTTGTCACATTTGATGATTATGGTTAATTTATACTTATTTTCATGATGATTGTGATTAAAGTTCTAATTTTTTGTTTTAATTTTAGTGGGATGGCACTGGATGTTTAGGCTGGTACTGGAGGAAGAGTATGTTGAACACGTGCAAAACTCTCTTGCATAGGCGGCTATGGCAGCTGATAAGGTAGTGATCCTACTGAAGAAGCCCATAGATGTTGAACAAACGTATGATCTATCTGTTTTAGTTAGGATTGGTCGCGAAATCCTTATGCTGCTGAAGTGCATTTTAGGTTTAGTTTTTTAGTGGTAGTTGGGATTGTCTACATTGTAGCGAGACTTTCATAAATTAATACCTTGTGTGGTAGCATGCATGTCGTATAATTAACTAATTATGTTCTAGGTTTTAATATGGTATGTATGTCATGTAATGCAGATGAGCCGGCATTGAATGTACAATGCTGATCGCCGCTTCCAAGAGTTCATTGAGGGCGTGCATTCTTTCTTACGTGTGGTCGAGGCAAACAAATGTGATGGTTTCATGTGCTGCCCATGTGCCATATGTAAGAATTTGAAGGAATATGCTAGCTCAAGGAGTCTTCATTCACATTTGTTGAAGTTGGGTTTCATGCCAAACTATATTTGTTGGACGAAGCATGGAGAAACCGGGATTGTAATGGAAGAAGGTGAAGAAGAACAATGGGACGATAATGACATTATTGCTGAATATGGTGCCTTCAATGATACTGCAATGGGGGAAGCTAAAGAAGAGGTAGTGGCAGAAGATGAGCCCGCTGATGATCTTGGTCAGGCCATTCGTGACGCACAAAGAGAATGCGAAAGTGAAAAGGAGAAGATCAAGTTCGAGCGCATGCTAGAGGATCACAAGAAATTTCTATACCCAACTTGTGATGCAGGACAGAAAAAGTTGGGTACCACACTGGAATTGCTGCAATGGAAGGCAAAGAATGGTGTATCTGACAAAGGATTTGGGGAGTTACTAATAATCCAAAAGAAGATGCTTCCGAAGGATAACAATTGCCCGTCACTACGTATGAAGCAAAACAGGTAGTCTGCCCTTTGCGATTAGAAATCCAGAAGATACATGCATGTCCTAATGACTGCATCCTCTACCATGGCGAGGAGTATGAGAAGTTAGATGCATGCCTGGTATGTCATGCATCGTGGTATAAGATCAGGTGAGATGACCCTGGTGATGTTGAGGGTGAACGTCCCACGAAGAAAATCCCTGCCAAGATTATGTGGTATGCTCCTATAATACCACGCTTGAAACGTCTATTCATAAATAAAGACCATGCAAAGTTATGCGATGGCACAAAGAAGACCATAAGGTAGACAATATGTTGAGACACCCTACTGATGGGTCCCAGTGGAGAGCAATCGATAGAGAATTCCTGGAGTTGCAAATGACGCAAGAAACTTAAGGTTTGCTTTAAGTACGAATGGTATGAATCCTTTCGGGGAGCAGAGCAGTAGTCATAGCACTTGGCCTATTACTCTATGTATCTACAACCTTCCTCCCTGGTTATGCATGAAGCATAAGTTTATTATGATGCTAGTGCTCATCCAAGGCCCAAGGCAACCTGGCAATGACATCGATGTGTACCTAAGGCCACTAGTTGAAGAACTTCTACTTTTGTGGAACAGACTAGGTATATGTGTGTGGGATGAGCACAAACAGGAGCACTTTGACCTGCGAGCATTGTTGTTCGTAATAATCAATGATTGGCCTGCTCTAAGTAATCTTTTAGGACAATCAAACAAAGGATATAATGCATGCATGCACTATTTCGATGACATTAAAGGTATATTCTTGAAAAAATGTCGAAAGGTCGTGTACCTTGGCCATCGTCAATTTCTTCTTCCTACGAATCACCCCCTAAGAAAGAAAGGCAAGCATTTTAAAGGTAAGGCAGACCACCAGATCAAGCCGGGCAACCCAAACTGGTGAGGATGTACTAAATATGGTCAAGGATGTGAAGTAGTATTTGGAAAGGCACATGGTAGTGAACCTATTCCGAACAATGCCGGCAGTCACGCACCCATATGGAAGAAGTCCATATTTTGGGAGATACCCTATTGGCAAGTCCTAGAGGTCCGTAGCGCGATTGACGTGATGCACCTGACGAAGAATCTTTGTGTGAACCTGCTAGGCTTTATGGGTGTGTATGGGAAGCCTAAGGACACACTTGAAGCACGACAGGACCTACGATGTTTGAAAGAACAAGACAACCTACATCTAGAGAAGACAGATGATGGACGCCATTACTTAAGTCCTACCAGCTACACTCTTAGCAAAGAAGAGAAGGAAAGTATGTTTGAATGCCTAGCAAGCATCAAGGTACCATCTGCATTCTCCTTGAATATAAAGGGTATAATAAATGTGCTAGAGAAGAAATTCCTAAACTTAAAGTCCTATGACTGCCACGTGCTCATGACGCAATTGCTTCTAGTTGCATTAAGAGGAATTCTACCTCCAAATGTATGTCTAGCCATCGTGAAGCTATGTGCATTCCTGAATGCAATTTCTCAGAAGGCAATCAATCCAATGGATCTAGCTAAACTATAGAATGATGTGGTTAAATGTCTTGCCAGCTTTGAGTTGGTGTTCCCTCCTTCCTTCTTTAATATCATGACACACCTCCTAGTTCACCTAGTCAAGGAGATTAGCATTCTCGGTCCTGTGTTCCTGCATAACATGTTCCCCTTTGAGAGGTTCATGGGAGTCCTAAAGAAATATGTTCACAACCGTGCTCGGCCAGAAGGAAGCATCGCCAAGGGCTATGGAATAGAGGAGGTCATTGAGTTTTGTGTTGACTTTATTCCCGACCTTGACCCGATTGATGTTCCTGAATCGCGACATGAGGGGAGACTAAGTAGAAAGGGGACACTAGGAAAGAAAACATATATTGGTACGTAGGACAATTATTTTAATAAAGACACAGTTCTGCAAAACTCCTCCTTGGTGGATCCGTATATCAAGACACATAAAGAGTTGCTCTGATCCGAGTTTCCAGGGAAGTCTAAAGCTTGGATTATGCGTCACCACATGGAAACTTTCAGCGACTGGTTGCGAAAAGAATGTCAGGGTGATGAGAGTATTGATGAGCAACTGTATTTGTTGGCTAGGTAGCCATCATGGCATATCCTCACATACAAAGGGTAATGAGATAAATGGGAATACATTTTACACAGTAGACCAAGATAAAAGGAGCACCAACCAAAACAGTGGTGTCCGCATAGATGCCACCGACCCTAGTGGAAATAAGCAAACATATTATGGTCGCATAGAGGAGATATGGGACTAAACTATGCACCTACTTTTAAGGTACCTTGTTCAAGTGCCAATGGGTAAAGGCGACTGGAGGCAGGATAGCAGTCAACAACTAGTATGGAATGACAATCGTGGACCTCAACAATAGTGCCAAGGATGTGAATCAGGTGTTCTATGTCAAGGACATGTCTACAAAACCAAAGAGAGGGAAAAACAACAACAACCAATCAATGAGCCAAAGCACCACATAGTTCTTTCAGGGAAAAGAAACATCGTCGGAATTGAAGACAAGTTAGACATATCAGAAGATTATGAAAAGAATGACCGAATTCCACCCTTCACAGTGAACAAAGACTCAAGCATCCAGCTAAATGATGAGGACACTCCATGGTTACGACGTGATCATAACCAAGGGATATACGTTAAGAAGAAGTTCACTACTGTGCCTGCTTGATATATATAGTGTATTCATATCTCTGTCGTGTATTCATATTTTCTATGATTTAAATGAATTTTCTGCTTGACAGTGGATTTCCTGTGGAGAATGTGTGATGAAAAAACAAATGATCAACGTCAATAAGATGTGAAAACTAATTTTCTGTCAAAAAGCAATAATTTTAATGATTTTAATTAAGTAGTACATATTTGCATGATGAAAATTATGATTATTATTTACACTATGTTAAATATTTATACGGTAACATAAAAAAGTTTAGGTTACAGATTTTTCTTATGTACAATAATGCAAAACCAGGTCCCAGAATTTTTTTTTGTAATTTTTTTGCTAATATTTTATTTACTAGGCAATTAACAACTCTCTACATATTTATATAAAGAAATATATAAAAAAGGAAAAACTTCTACAAACTGGTGGAGGGCCAAACTGCAGCCCACCTTTACTCCAGGGTAGACCAACCACCTGGGACTAAAGGGCTGACCTTTAGTCCCGGTTCTAACCATCACCCGGGACTACTAAAGATGGGCTGCGTTTTCGCGGCCCGCCAAAATCCCCTTTACTCCTAGGCCGTGGCTACACCCGGGACTAAAGGTTAGACCTTTAGTCCCGATTCTAACCATAAACCGGGACTAAAGAACCTTTAGTCCTAGGCCCTGGTTTCACCCGGGACTAACGGTCCCCCTTTATAAACCACACCCTTCTCCCTTCTCTAGTTCTCTTCCTCTCTGTCTCCGCCGCCTTCTTCTCCGTCGCCTCATCTTCTCCACCAGAACGATCCGATCCAGCAGCGCCACTGCCCCAGGCGACCACCCTAGCCTCGCCTCATCATCCGTGCACGCTGTCACTGGCCCCATGCGCATGCGTGCTTCTTCTCTGGTTGGCCAGCGCATGCCTCGTGTCGTCCTCGTCCCCGGCCCACCTAGCCCCCAAGTAGTCTTCTCCAAGATCCGCAGCAGGCCACAACATCTCTATTACGGCATGTCTTCTCTAGGTTTGGCCCGGTCTCCCTCTTCCTCTACACTCTCTTGCTGCTGTATGGCCAACTCATTCAGTGCCGTTGCTCAATGAATGTATCGCTTCGATTCATCATCCGTTCCCTCTGCTCCAGTGGCCTCATCGGCACCTGATCGAGAGCAGAACTGACCTCTCATTCAGCCTAGTGTTCATCTTCTTCCTAGTATTGGGTAGATTTGGATACGGTAAATTGAGGAACCGACCTTTTGTTTCTCTACAACTTTCATATATCTTTTAACTTCATCGAAGTTCATATATAAAAGTTATGAGTTTTTAAGATGAGCTGATAGAAAAAAGGAAATGTCATCACTTTGACCGATGATTAGTGCTTCCTTGTTGGTTTAATCTGCAACAATAGTATAGTTTTGCTCGCTAGTGTTCATCATTGTACTAGTATTGGCTAGATTCAGTAGTGTAGGGTTGATATTCCCTTGATGATGCTATCATTGGGGTTCTGTTGGGTCTCCTTGCCATCCTTTTTTAGAGCTAGATGTTATATTTAGAAGCAAGAGAAAAGCATATCAATAATGATGGCCTTTTCTACTAGAGAGCAGCAGTGAGCGCAATCGCTCATCACAATTCCTCATCTCACTGTGAGTTCTCATCAAGGATTTGATATTTAGGCTGCTAGAAGAGGAATTGGAGTAGTAATATGGATTAGTTTTTTTACTTCTGAGTACTCATTTAAAATCGATGTGATTAGCTATATTTTGTGCTTTTTTGTCTGTCCTTACTCATAGTTATTGGATTTATTTTGAAACAAAATTATACATGCACTTCTAGCTTGCATTAGAAAAATAGATAATTATTTTCTAGCCTTTGCAATTGGTGCATACTTCTGTAACATGTTTTTAGTAAAGTCTAAGTCTCTAACATGTTTTTTGGCTGCAGGAGCTGGACCTCGCTTTTGACACCTTAGATGTGAGCCACCGCTGCCACCATATATAATCTATTTATGATGGATTAATTGCTCCAACCTTTTGTAATCGGATGGATGCGTGTGCCAAGCCCTCGTGCCGGCAATCTTGTAATGCGATTTTGCGTTGAGCCATCGAGCTCAGTGGAGCACGAGCGCGGCCAGGTGTCTCGTTGTTTCCTCCTTTTTGCGTGGTGTCTCATTTATTCACACGTCCCGATATCAGTCGTAGTAGTCTATCAATCACCGTACCCAAATGTAGTATATATATAAATATAAATGATAAACGATTATTATGTGTGTACACTCCCATTCTTCTGTTAACCTGCGGAAATATCATGTGTGAATTACTTACCTACCGCAGTAAAAGATGAGAACACAATGACCATGGCCACGACCATGAAAAATGCCAATGACACTACACTAGCAACCTTCTCGGCAAGCAGAGTAGTGTTAAACGCTCTGGAAACCTTTAAACTTTGTCATGTTAAGATTTCCCCTTCAAATAAGCTAGGCACTTAAATAAGGCTTATGCTAGATTCTATCACTAGTACAGGATACAGAAATGATTTTTACAAATGTTACTATCCTTGAGGTGGCACGACCTTCAGGAGTTCATTTTATAGATATAGTTGTTATTTTTTATAGATATATCTGGTGGTGTAAAAGCTAGATGGCTGCCCGAGAGACTACATGGATGAAGAAATGATGAATATTATCAACATCGACACTCAATTTGCCGATGGTGACCAGCAGAATAGTAGATGACAGGAGTCAATACCTGGCTCTTGAAGATAACCAAGAAAATATTGTGCAAGAAAATACTGGCGAGGTATATATATTTATATATATATATTTGAATATTATATATATATATTGAATATATATCATCTATTATGTGTACACATGATATTGATTTATTCTTTTTTATACGTAGCCCTCTGGATCGACGACCATAACGGGTAAAAAGCAAAAAAAATTCGAGGCCCTAAAAAAGCCATTGGAGGGGCGCTACATAATATCGGAATTCTATATCGAGACAGGCTAACCACTTGGTCCACATGCAAAGAAATTCAGTGCAACACTAGTGGGTGCCTTGTAAGGGATAGACTTCCGATCAGTGCCCAGTGAATGGAAGCAAAAGATCAACTGAGCCTCATGTTAGTTTTGTCTCTGATCTTGATAAGAATTTAATTTGGGATGATATCCTTCAACATTTCACGTTGCAAGCGGATGATTATGATGCTATCAACGATGATGAATTGAAGGAACTAGTTTCAAAAGTGGGCTATGAAGAAGATGGCCACACAATTTCAGACTTGGAAGAAATCCCTATGCACGAAATACGTCAAGAAGAACCTAACACCCAATTTCAATAATAGTGGCCTGCTCGCGAAGTTGAGGCCCTACTGGAATGATTTTGTATAGTACAAGACATCGGAAGAGGGTGAGGAACAGGTGAGAAGGAACCAAGACAATGCCCGACAGAAGGTATACCACCATGGCATGGGATCAGGTGGCTACGCGACTGCCATTCCCATGTGGGAAAAAATGGAAGTGGAAATTCTTGCCAAGGTTATCACACCAGAATCACTCAATTGGCCTAAACGCGTGAAGAATTATTTTTTCGCTCATGGGGGAAGACTAGACCTAGAGACCGGGAAGATGGTTTATGGCCAAAAACTCGAATGAGCAACATAAAGATTTTCTTATGCTCTACAAGCTAAAACTATTGGCGCGTTCAGGCCCAATAGAGAGAAGGATGAACTGATGTATGCCCTCGGGACCACTGAACACTGTGGCCGAATGAAGAGGTTTAGGACGAAACATTTCTTGGGAGCATGGTTTCCCTGACGATAGAGATACCTATAGAAGCCAGCAGAGAAGGAAGGATGAGGATGCAGCATGGATTAGCAGGTTGGAGGAATTGGTTCATGAGTCATGAGAGGTGTTGCTTCAAGCACAGGAGCGCGAAAAAGACATGCAAGCTAGAATGTAGGACGAAATCATAATGCAAGTGCAAATAGCAATGAGTGCCCAAAGGTAGGCATCAGATCTAGGAATCAACATTAATATTAGCCCCCCTAATTAGTTGAAAAGTAGCTGTGCTTCCACGGAGTTGCCAAATCAAGATGACGCAATGCTACGTTTCCCCGTGGATGACATCACTGCACCGTTTACATCATGTGAGCTACATATTCCAAAAGAGAATGCCACAATCATGGTGGCTCTTCGATGTTTTTTCTCCTCTAGATCCTACCAAGACACCAAGAATCCATGGGGCAATAATACCACCTGGATATGTTAGCGTCTCAGTGGATAGAGTTAACAAAGGTTTTAGTGATCTGCCTCTTGACATTCTAGGAGGTGTTGGGGAGAAGACTCTAGGAGAAGCAGAGAAGACATTCATACTATGGTGCAAGTGCTACATCATTATTCCTAGGGTCTCTAGTCCACCGTCGCTTCCTCAACTGCTAGACAATAGGTGCGGACAAAAGTGAACGAAACAATTTTTTCACAAATTTTCTATTGACATGCATGATTAATAATAACAATTTCTTATACCTAATTATTCCTTTTTTGTAATCACACAGTAGGGCCTCCACCAACCTAAGTCCAATTATTCAATCTCCAGATCATCATAGTGCTCCGAGCAATGATTATGCAACACCACCACCGTTGCCACCTCCAAGGAGGTCTCCAACGCCTCCAAGGAGGTCTCCACCGCCGCCACCTCCAAGGAGGTCTACAACGCCTCCAAGGTCTCCAACGGCTCCTAAGAGGTCCGCCCCACAAATGAAGCCGTTGGCCCACCATCCAGCAAAGAAGAAAGCCTCCTCTAATCCAGTTATTCCCCAAAAACTATCTTATGAGAAAAGTGAAAAGGAATTAAAGGATGCAGTACAAAAAGATGTGAAAAGTTTCTTCGAAAAAGTAAGAAAGCAACGAGAAGTAAGGGGGAACCCGGAGAAACCATACTTCTACCTAGCTCCAGATCTTCTAAGAAAGAAGGTGGACCAGAAAAAGCAGGAATCTCAAAAGACCCAGCAAAAATTAGACTACGACCGCTCTCTCACCAAGTCATTTGAGGCGGTGTAGAAAAAGACTAGAGCAGGGAAAGGTGTTGCACAACTCGGACAACAATCGCAACAAAGACCCCCCTCTTGTCATTCGTAACGAATATGGTTCAAACTTAGACTTACCAGACGTCAATTTTGAGGAACTAGTTTGGTTTTATGAGGATACAGGTTTGGACCTTGCCCAAGTGCTCGCTGAAGGACCATCTACTCCGAAAGTGGATCCTTGGAAGAAATTTGAACATGGAAAGAGTCTATACAACCCTGAGGCCTTAGGTGAACTAGGTACACAAATGTACCTACTAAACAAGTGGTACATGGCGGCGTGTAAACGGGGAGAGAACTTTGTTTCTGTCAGAATTAGAAACCAACATTACTTCCATGGCGATGATGTTATATATGTCGAGTTTGGAGAATTACACCAACTATGTCACATGGACTCTCTCAACAAAAGTCTCATTAGCTACTATTGTCTGTAAGTGTGATTATTTTCTACTATTAAAGTGTATATATATAAAGCTACATGTATATATATAAATTATATATCCTCACACTATATTTTTATATATGCAGATATGAGATGACAGAACTCAGAAAGAGATAGGATAATGATGTTGGTTTTGTTGATCCAAATGTCATATTCAAGCACCCTGATCCCTCGCCTGGATGGAAAGCTGAACTCGAGAAAAATCTCATGAGGTTCTTAGTGAACCAACAAAACAAGGACATACTATTCCCCTACAACTTCAAGTGAGTGTTAAATAATTAATGTCGATCATATGGACATTTGTTCAATTATTTGCTTACTAGCTAAGCTATCTCCCATATATACATATGTTGACTCTAGTTAATGTCGATCATATTTGTGTATAAAAACATATGCAGCAATCACTGGATATTGATGGTCATTGATATGGCCAATAGTCGGTTGAGCATCTTAGACTCATTAAGAAAGAGCAAACAGACTACCAAGACATGATAGATATTATCCAAGGGTAATTTGGTCTCTCTAGCAACTATATATACCCCGATCTCTTAACTGCAACAATTATTAAAGGCTAAATTAATTTTTTATTTTATTGGGCGCAGTGTTTTGAAAAGTTTCATTGAGGAACACCACATGAAACATTGCAAAGTGCCACTGGATGTAATCGCACACAAAGTAAGTACTAGCTACATGTATATATATAATTTAATTAACACCATGCATGCTTTCAATTCACTGGATCTTTTTTCTCGTAAAAGTGGGTTCTGAGGCAAGAACAGGGAGCAACTACTGTGGATACTATATTTGTGAGTTCATCATGGCTTACTCAAAAAGAACTCTTGAAGAGAACCTCAAACTACGTTATATAAATATATTCATATATTTATAATTTCTTTTATTGCTCATATATATAAGTAATCACATGACCAACACACACACATATATATATTAATACTTTTCCCTATTGAAGACTCTGGTTGAAGGAAAAAGTCATACGACATGACCAACTGAAAGTAATTCAAGAGACCATAGCAGGATTTCTTAATGACCAGATCCTCAACCCCGCAGGCGAGTTCTACAATGACGTCAATGAAACATGGAAGCCAAACCAGATGGAGTGAATTTGTTATCCCAAGGATATGATAGAATATACAATACAAGCTTTATTTGTAATATATATATATATATACATATTATATGTACATAAAATAACGTACAATATATGTATATGCGTGTAATATATACGTTAGTTTCATACTTTAGTTTGTACAAAATGTTTGAACATTATAAACGTGTAGAATACGTATATTATTAGCAGCGTAGAATGCGTATTCGAAGACCTATTCGAAAACCAAAATGAATCATCAATTGAAAATAGAAACAAAAAATAATAAAAAAGGAAACCTTTAGTCCCGGTTGGTAATACCAACCGGGACTAAAGGGCCGCCCCACGTGGCCAGGCTGGGAGGCCTCTTTAGTCCCGGTTGGTCTTACCAACTGGGACTAAAGGTGGGACTAAAGGAGGGGACCTTTAGTCCCGGATTGGTGCTCCCGGTTGGGAAACCGGGACTGAAGGGGTTTTCCAACTGGGAGTAAACCTCGTTTCTGTACTAGTGTACCCTAGTTCATCGCCAATGCGCGATGCCGAGCAATCTTCTTATCGATGGCGTACGTCCCGTGTGGGCGGCGGTTGGCGCAAGCGAGGACATGCTTCCAAATGACGGACTATATCCAACCACGGGGCGCACTCTCTTAGCAAAGGGGCAGACCAGCAAGCCATAGCGGCTGATGTGTATCATCAGCTTCTGGCTCTTGGGGAGGGGAGTTGCGTACCCTTACCGACGATCATCCTCTGAGTCCATCATAATGCAGCATGGAGAGCGCTCAGACATGTCCTCGATGGACGCCGAGCGGGAGTGAAACAACCCCAATTTCCACGAAGGGAAAACCACAGAGTTGAAGTGTAATAAGACTGTGGTAGATCATATTACCCAAATTCCAGTCGAATATCACATCCATACAACGATAATATCAGAGTACAAATAGTGCGGAATTATATAAATTATTACATCACCGCGTTGGCGGAATCAAAAGTAGCATTCATTCAGAACAGCTTGAAGATAGATTGCCAAACTCGAGCGTTGGCACGAACCCCTCAACCGTCAAACTCCTCGGAGCTATACTCCTCAGCAGAACCTGTATGCCAAAATTTATCAGTACGATTTGTACTGGCCACTCCCAACCCTATGAGCACTACTTTGTGGAAATTGGATGCAAGTCGGATATAGTCAAAAGGAACCTATAAGGCTGGGGTTTCCTATGTATTTTAGCATATCAAGTATATAGCAGTATAGTCAAGTTTTAACACCATCTCCACACCTACTCCACCCATTCCCATTCTAGGGCCAGGTTTCGATCCTAGGATCGACATACCACCATCTCCACACCATCACCATACCATAACCATACCATCACTCAGTCGACAGGCCAACTCCCTCTTAGCACTGTCTCAAGGCTCGTAGCCCCTGGCTACGACCGGACACTCACTTCCAGGGGGAGAAAAGAAGGACTCATCTCTCTATCTAGTTTAAGTGAAACCCAGGAAAGGTCCATAGCCGACAAGTCGGCACATGTATCGATCGATCAACCATACTCTGCAAAGGTTTTACGTAACCACAAGATCTGCCTTCCTCGCTGACCATCGTCAACTAGGCTGATTTCGACCACTTGCTAGCCTAGGATAATGCCACTCTACCATTCAGCCCTGGTACACCCCAAGTCTAGTCTGGGGTGGCTGAAACTGTGAGTCATGAGCCGGGTCCACAAGGTCTCCATGAAGTCTCGGAAGGGTGTTGGGGAAATCCTCCACGCCACGTACCTCCTTACACTGTCCGCTATCAACCTAGCAGTAGTGGCAATATCCTACCAAGTAGTCTGGCCGTCCTGCACCATATAGGGCGAGTGGTACGTAAGGCTTCCCGGTGAATCTGAGTACTAGTAAGTCCTTAGGGATGACCAAGCCAGAATGTCTCCATCAGGGTTTCCATTTACCGTGCCACCACAGCACCTCCATCCTGGGCTCCTCCCATCACAGGTTCACACCCAGGATCACCTCATATACCATTTACCCACCATAGGTGTTCATTCCAAGGGTGCCCAGGTAGCATCCCATGGTAAGACTTGCCTCAGGCTCGTTGTATACTCCAACTTGGTCGACACAACCCTCACCCTCCACGCACCCAAGTCACACACACAGCACTCTCCCCATGGTCTAGATAACACCAGTTTCCACCACGCATCAATGTAGTGCAAGCGTAGTAGAAGTAATAAGCAATGAAATATAATAGCATGCATGTGACTAGCCTAATAGCAGGGTGAGCAGGGATAAGGTTGCGTCAAGGTAAAGGCCATCAAGAAAGCATACTACCATGCAAGTCCTACCATAGTGCAATCACGACAATAAAGTAAAGCACTAGCATTTCTATTTTAGCCATGCGTAATAGGTGCTACAAGATTGGGTGGGATGTGGCACCTTCAGTGTAGTCGTCTCCGTACTCCTCACGATACTCATGGTCCTCGTCTATCTGTTTCTCCTCCGAGTCTGCAAACGATCGTAATATAGTCGCGTTAGCGACGTCTATAGAATAGCACAAAGAAGCAATGAAAATTCAAAAGAGCCAAATGCACTCAAACATGGGTTCATTGCGTAGAGCTTGATTTTAGATGAATTTTGGTCCTGGTTTCGTATTTTTCTGAGGTCATATGGATTAGTTATGAATTTCCGAAGTTTAAATCTATTTCTGAAAATGCAAAAAGGCTGAATTAATCCTTGGCTGACATGTGTCATGCTGTGGTTGGTCCACGTGGCTTGCTGACGTCAGCATGACGTCAGCATCATGGTTCCGAGCTGACAGGTGGGGCCCAGCTGACATCAGCATGATGTCATCAACGTCGTCCACACCGAGAGGTGGGGCCAAAGGTTATTGGGTCACTAACAGGTGGGTCCGGTCAAAGTCAACGTTGGTCAACGACGAGTCAACGGTCAATGGTCAACGGTCAAGGTCACTGACATGTGGGCCTGGGCTGCTGACGTCAGCAGCTGATGTCAGCGTGACGTCAGCATGACATCACCTTGGCTGTGCTGGCTTCTGACATGTGGGTCCCACGTGACGTCATCATGACGTCAGCATCTGACGTGTGGGTCCAGGGTGTCCGTGTCACTGACATGTGGGGCTAGGTCAACGGTCAGCGTTGACCAGTCAACGGTCAATACGGACCGGGTCCGAACTGGGCCGGTTGGGCTTCGAGTTGGGCCGGTCTGGGCCGGGCCGAACCCGTGGCACGCTGTGATGCTGCCACGTCATGGCCGTGGGCTCTTATTGGGCTGTGGTCCATGGCTTGCGGTCTACGGTGGACCAAGTGATGCTGGTCCATGGACCGCAGACTAGTCTGCGGTGGACCGAGTCCACCCTTCGTCTCCTAGGCTTGGTCCATGTACTCCGGGTGCACGCGCAGGTGGCCGGTGAGGGGGGGTGTTCCCCTGTTTTTCTCCTGCGGTGGAGCTCCTGCCAGCGGCGAGCTGGCTGTGAGCCTCCGCAGCGAGGCTGGTGCCCAACTAGGGGGGGAAAGGCTACCCTAGGCCACGACGATCATGATCCTGGGGCCCTAGTGGTGGCCGAGGTCTTCCAAGTCGTTGGCCACAGCGGCTGGCGGCTCGGCGGTGCCCGCCAGTGGCAAAGTAGCGCACGCTGGCTCTCCAGTAATTAGGCTGGGCAGACGATGGCTCCGGTGGTTTCGTGGGTGCACGACGAATGCGTCCAGGGCTCAAGCGGGGCCTCAGACTCCCAGGTGGCCGTTAGGGCCTCCAGCGGCCATGGCGACACGATGTCGACGGTGAGGCACGCGGTTCGCTATGGGCTCTAGCGAGGTGGTCACAGACTTGTGCGTGGGTGCGGGTGTTCCTAGCGGCCGGAGATGGCCCTGGCCTACGCGCTCCTAGTGTGGAGCGCCATGGCCAGCGTGGTATAGTCTGACGGCGAGCAGGGAGAGATCGGGAGGCTCACCGTAGGTGTCGTGGGAGATAGGATGGCGGTGCCGTGTCGATTTGAGGCCGTGAAGCTTCGGAAGCCGTGCAGTGCCGTGCCGAACTGCGTCGGTGACGAAATGTTGGCGCCGTCTTTAGCTCCGACGACCTCCTCCTCCGCGGCGGCTTTGGCGTTTTCTCCCCTTCCCCTTTCTTCTCCTTCCCCCCCTTCTCCCTTGGTTCGGATGTGCTGTGGACGGTCACCAAAAGGCGGCGGGCGATGGACGATCGCTAGGGCAACCGAGGCCATGGCTTTATAGCCAGAGCCCGAGCTCCAAGGCAGACGGCTGTGGATTGCGTCGAGCGCATCGGGCGGCATCGCGGCGTGGGGTGGTTGGCGCGGAGGTCGCGTGCGTGATGCGCCAAGGGGGAGACAGGACCATGCCCCGGGCATGACCCTTGGCCCACTCTGCCCTCGCTGTCGGCCTCTGGTCGAATGACGGTTGGGCGCGGCACGGGGAAGATGAGCAGGGGATGGCTGACAGGCGGGGTCCGCTGGCAGCGGCTGCGGGCGAAGGGAAGAGAGGCGCGCGGGTGAGCAGCGCGCGGCTGCCGCGCGGGGCCAAGGTGGCAGCGACTGCTGGCGAGCTGAGGGCGCACGGGCAACGCTGGGCTGCAAGCTGGGCCGCGCGCACACGCCGGGCAAATCCGGGTTTGGTTGGGCTGGCTGGGCTGCTGCGTGCTGGCGGGCCGAGAAGCCGAGCAGGCCTAGGCTGCGAGGCCTTCTCCTTTTCCTTTTTCCATTTTTCTTTTCTTATCCATTATTTGAATTCAAATTTGGTTTAGAATTTGAATTCAAAACTGAGGTAACTTATCCATTGGAATTTAGGGAATTTTGTTTAATAATGACTTTATGGGTTATTACTTTCATGGAATTGTTAAACATAGCATAAAGCAAATGAAAACCCAAATCACAATTTAAGTTAACATTGTATGCAACATGTTATTTGTTGGAAATTTAATAATCATAATTAACAAATGATATGCAATGCTTATGTGTTGACTTAGGTTGGGTTACTTCTAATGCAACTCTTAGGGTTGGCTCCTACAATGTCACTCATCATCACATGGGGGTTTTAAGAATATTTTGTAGTTGTGATTTTTGGTGTGTGGATTTCTGGGTTGTTACAGTCCTACCCCCTTAATAGAATCTCGTCCCCGAGATTAAAGTGTAACGTACTCTTTAAAGAGGTAAGGATATTGTAGCCGGAGGTCCGACTCTTTCTCCCATGTTGTTCTCTCTCAGTGTGATTACTCCATTGGATCTTGCACATAGGAATAGTCTTGCTTCGGGTTTCTTTGGTATCTCTGCCTAGAATTCTAATAGGATGTTCTCTATACTCAAGTGTATCTTGGATGTCAAGTGTATCAGTCGAGATCACTTCATCGGGCACTCTCAAACATTTGTGTAGCTAGGATACATGAAATACGGGATGTACACCCGTCAATTCCTCAGGTAGCTCAAGTTTGTAGGCGAGCTTTCCAATTCTCTTGCAAATCTTGTATGGGCCAACAAATCTAGGGGCAAGCTTGCCTTTCACATGGAATCTGATAGTCCCACGTAGCGGAGATACCTTGAGATAGACGAAGTCTCCCACATTGAACTCAAGTTCTCTTCTCCTTTTGTCAGCATAGCTCTTGTATCGACTTTGAGCAATTCTCAAATTCTCCTTTACTTGAGCAACTCCTTCATCTACATCTTGAATCTTAGCAGAGTCAAAGAACGATCTTTCTCCTGGTTGGGACCACATCAAAGGTGTCTTTCAAGGTCTGCCATACAGAGCTTCAAATGGCAACATCTTGATATTGGCTTGATAGCTGTTGTTGTAAGAGAACTCTGCATAGGGTAGGCATTTCTCCCAATCCGAGCCATAATTCAGTACACTAGCGTGAAGCATGTCTTCTAAGATCTGATTTACTCATTCAGTCTGTCCATCGGTCTGTGGATGATAAGCGGTACTGAAGTCAAGTTTGGTTCCAATGGACTTGTGTAGGGCTTCCCAAAATCGAGGCACAAACTGAGGGCCACGATCGGATACAATACTAGAGGGACCTCCATGCAATCTAAGAATATGTTCAATGTATAGATCTACTAGTTTTTTGGCATTGGTCTTGGTCTTAACTGGTACAAAGTGAGCAACTTTGGTCAAGCGATCAACAATCACCTAGATGGAATCATTGCCTTTCTGTGAACGGGGCAATCCAACTATGAAATCCATGGATATGCTCTCCCATTTCCACTCGGGAACGTCAAGAGGCTTTAGCAATCCTACAGGCCTTTGATGTTCAGCCTTAACTCTATTACAAATGTCACATCGTGCCACATGTCCTGCAATGTCTGTCTTCATGCCTTTCCACCAAAAGTGTTTCTTCAAGTCTTGATACATCTTTGAATTCCCAGGGTGTATACAATACTTAGAATCATGGGCTTCTGACAGAATTTCCTCTCGTAGGGCTAGATCAGAAGGTACACAGATTCTGTCCTTGAACCAAATGGTTCCTTGTTCATCTTCATGGTGGTTGGTCTTGTAGCCTAGTTTCATCAGACCACGGAGATATTCGATCTCTTCACAATTTTTCTAAGCTTGACGGATGCGATCTATAAGATTATACTATATGCGGAGTTCATTTAATAAGCCATGCGGTAGTATCTCAAGTTGGAAATCATTAATCTCTTCCTTGAGCTCAGGGGGTACGGATTCAGTGATCAAAGTGTGACAATAACTCTTACGGCTGAGGGCATCTGCGACTACATTAGCTTTTCCTGGATGATAGTGAATTTCTAGGTCATAGTCCTTGATCAATTCTAGCCATCGGCGTTGCCTCATATTCAGATCTTCTTGTGTGAAAAAGTACTTCAAGCTCTTGTGATCGGTGTAGATATCACACTTGTTGCCTATCAAGTAGTGCCTCCAGATTTTTAAGGCATGCACAACTGCTGCTAACTCAAGATCATGAGTAGGGTAATGGTTCTCATGTTCTTCCAACTATCGAGAAGCATAAGCTATCACTCTTCCATCTTGCATCAGTACACAACCAAGTCCTTGGCGGGATGCATCACAATAGACCATGAAATCCTTGCTGATATCAGGCAATGCTAGCACAGGAGTCGTGGTAGGCTTCTGTTTCAATTCTTGGAAGCTTTGCTCACACTCGGGCGTCCATTCAAACTCCTTAGTCTTTTTTAGAAGGTTAGTCATCGGACAGGCTATCTTAGAGAAGTTTTCGATGAATCGGCGGTAATATCCAGCCAATCCCAAGAAACTTCTGACTTCTGTCACATTACGGGGTTGTTCCCATTCTTTGATAGCCTCAATCTTAGCCGGGTCAACTGCAACACCTTCAACTGATAGTACATGGCCTAGGAAGGCAACTTCCTGTAACCAAAACTCACATTTGCTAAACTTTGCGTAAAGCTGATGTTGGGCTAGTTTCTCAAGTATAGTTCTCAGATGATGTTCGTGTTCTTCAGCGGTGGATGAATAGACAAGGATGTCATCAATGAATACCACCACGAACTTATCCAGTTCATCCATGAAAACCTTATTCATCATGTTCATGAAGTATGCGGGAGCATTCGTGAGTCCAAAGGACACCACGGTGAACTCAAACTGACCATACCTAGTCACAAAAGCTGTCTTCGGGATGTCATTTTCTCGAATCTTCATCTGATGATAGCCGGATCTGAGATCAATCTTGGAGAAATACTTGGCACCTCGAAGCTGATCAAGCAGATCATCAATCCTTGGTAGGGGATACTTGTTCTTGATGGTGACTGCGTTCAAGTTCCGGTAATCAATGCACATTCTCATTGAGCCATCCTTCTTTTTAACAAACAGGATAGGGGATCCCTAGGGTGAAGCACTGGGTCTGATATATCCTTTCGAGATGAGCTCATCAAGCTGTTTCTTGAGCTCGGCCAGTTCATCAACTGACATGTGATAGGGTCTCTTGGCAATCGGTCCTGTTCCCGACAAAAGATCAATGATGAACTCTACATCACGGTCTGGTGGCATACCCGGTAATTCTTCAGGGAATACATCGGGATAGTCTCTGACTATCGGTACATCATGAACTGTCTTCTCCTCTTTTTGTGATTCTAAACTTGCCTTCAGGGCACATAGGATAGAGGTGGACTTTCCAGACTGGGGTTCACATCTAATGACTTGGCCTGATGGGTGGGTCACGTGGATGTATCTAGGTGAACATGATATGATACCTTGGTGAATGGTTAACCAATCCATAACTAGGATGACATCTAGGCTAGTGGAAGGTAAAAGGGTTAGGTCGGCTTTAAAGACAAGACCCTCTATGGTGAGACTCACTCCCTTACAGATGTGGGTGCATTTTAGATCTCCTAAAGGTGAATTGGTGATGATAGGCTTTTTACGTGGGGTTACAGGCAGGTCATGTTCTCGTGCAAACTTGGATGATATGTAAGAACACGTTGCTCCAGAGTCAAATAGAACTGATGCAGTATTGCCATTAACTAAAAACATACCGTACACCACGTCAGGGGCAGCCTGTGCTTCCTCGGCGTCCAGATGGTTGAGACGCCCACGAGTAGCAGATCCCTTGAACTGAGACTTCTGAGCAGCTAAGTTCTGTGGGCACTCAGCAGCTTTGTGACCTGGTTGGCCACAAGCAAAGCAGGTGAAAGGCGTTCCGCCTGTAGGGCTTGGTGCAGGTGCCTTCCAGTTTCTAGTGTTTGGTGCGGGGCGGTTCTGTGCTGGGCGTTCATTCGCTGAGTGGGGACGGTTGAAACGGTCCTGAGTGTTGTGATCCTGAGCATAACGGTCTCGGATGTAACGATCCTGAGCAGGGCGGGAGTATTTGGCGGTGTAGCCTCCATTTCCCCTACTCAATCCAGGGTTGTCCTCCCTGTTGTGGCGAGAGCATTCCCTGGATGGTGCATCTCTGCGGAACCTCTTGCGATCACGACCACGGAGAGACTCCTTAGGCTTACGCTTCCTCTCCCTGTACTCTTCTCCAGCTTTAGCATGGTCCTTCTCAATCTGGATGCAGCGATCCACCAGAGCACGCAATGTGTTGCTCTCAATACCGCCAAACTTCAGCTTGATGTGCGGGTTAAGTCCCTTGCGGTAGTAGTACAGCTTCTCCTTCTCAGAGTTCACAACATAGGAAGGGGCATAGCGAAGAAGATTGGTGAAACGAGTAGTGTACTCAGTCACCCTGTCCTTTCCCATCTTGATGTTGCAGAACTCCTTAGCTTTGGCCTCCATGATACCCTTGGGAATGTGGTACTCAGTGAATGCTTCAGCAAACTCATCCCACGAGATGTGGGCAGGGTCCTCATGGGAATCACTGAAACTGTCCCACCAGGCACGTGCTGCACCTATGAGCTGGTGTGTGGCAGCTCCAACACACTCATCATCAGTGAAAGTAGTGAGGTCAAGCTTCTTCTCCATTTCCTTGAGCCAGTCATCGGCTACAAGTGGGTCAGGGTCGGTGCCATCATAGGTAGGTGGCCTTAGCTTCAGAAATCCTTCTAGCTTCCTTTGGAAGTCATTCTGCTGACCTCCTTGACGACAGTTTGCTCCTTCAACAAGAGCTACAAGAAGCTAGGTCTGTTGTGCCATCACTTCTGCCAGGTTTGGTGGTGGTGGTGGAGGAATGTTCTCCTCAGGTGGTGGGGTATTCTCCAGGTGGAAAGGTATCCCTCCACATCCACAGCCACGGCCATGGTTGTTGCCACCACATCCCCCATTTGGTTCAACTGGTTCAGGGGTGGGCGCACGTCCATGGTTCATTAGGCAATTAGATCAGCGGTTCGACATCTGCAACACGGATCATAGAGAGTTTAGTGCTTGTGCCATAAGTGCTTATAATTCAATATGACTACATGATTTTGATGATTTAAAGAAAAACATTTGTGCTATCCAACACTCATTACAAAGAAGCACTAAGACCCATAAGATGCAATAAGATCCAAAACATTCATTACATGGGTTTTATTACATAGCATCATCTCTAGTAGCTACACTTAAAGACGTGCGAGAATCGTACTACGCATAATGTCTCATATTACATCTCATAAGGGGTACATCATGGGGTACAACTCATGGAAGCTACTGACATCTCTCATGACCGCGCGGGGTCATCTACTCTAGCTCGTACACCGCAGCTGGGATACGACTGTTCTCGATCTCGATCTCCTCGTCAGACTTGTGAAGTCGGGACACGTACTTCAAGGCCTCAGCGAGCTCCTCAGTAGGCTTGGCTCTAGGTAGGGTAGGGCAGGCGTCTAGGTTGAGGCGAGTCGGGGCTAACTCAAACTCCTCTATCCTAGGCTTCGTCTTGCTGTGAACCTCCTTGGGTAGCTGATCCCACATACCCTTCATCTCCCTGAGGCGCTTCCTGTCAGACTTCTGCCAAGCCTGCCATGTCCTCTCACACTTGTCCTGTAGGTACTCGGTCTGCCTGAGTGCCTCGATTAGGTGACCCTGGTTGCGAACGGCCTTCTTCCTGAACTCCTCTAGCTCCTGAGTTAGGGTCTTGTTCTGAGATTGGATCTTCAGCATGTCAATCCCCTTGGATCTCTCTCTGTCTCCTCTGCGGTTGAACTCGGCCTTCTTGTCATCCAACTCTCTCTGCAACTCCAAGACCTTGCTGTCAAGGTAGCAGTTCCTGTTGCCTAGGTCGGCTACTTTGTCCTGTAAGTCAGCGACCTTGGCTCTGTGGTCCTCCTCACGACGGTTGAGCTCATCCTACAGCTTGGTAACTGTCTCCAGTAGACTAGCTCGCTCCTGTGCTCCCTGCGAGTCTCGCTCCTGGTACTCCCACCGGAGGGCCTGGTCATGACGTCTCCTCTGCTCCAGCTGGGTCACGTACCTATCCTGCTCTAGTAGGTGAATAGCTGAGACACAAAGGCATCTATCCTCCTCGGCAAGGATAACTCTGCCTGCTGAGAAACTCTGCTCACTAGGGGTAAGGCTGAGGTCGAGGGCTTGGGGAAGTAGACGGAACTCTATCATCTTCAGGTGCTCGTAGTGGTCCCTCATCACTCTGTGAAGTGCCTTGTGTGAGATAGCTCGCAGTCTCTCCTCGACTGTGTCCTCTATGGTCAACTCGGTGAAAGCTGGGACAGAAGGTAAGCTAGTGCTAGCTGGGAACTCGGCTGAGGTGACGACTGGTCCTTCGATTCCTCCTTCCTGAGCTGGCTTTCCGGTGCAGGAGACCTTGACAAGCTCATCGGGGACACCTAACGTGACGAGAACTCGGTAGAGGGTCTGTGCAAAACCCCCGAGCTCACGTAGGTCGAAGGTAAGCTTGGCGTGGTCCAGAGGTAGCGGTCCTAGAGGCGGCCAGTCGACGTTCGTTGCCATCTGCATGTTTCAAGGGGATAGGTGTTAGCAGGTCAATAAATAGATAAGCCTTGCATAAAAGTAAATGCAGGGTCGGTATATAACCGAAAGAAGGGTTGTCCTCATCCTATTCTATCGTCCATTTCTGAGGGTTTCGTCCTATGGTCAAGTATGGCTCCGATACCAACTGAAACAACCCCAATTTCCGCGAAGGGAAAACCACAGAGTTGAAGTGTAATAAGACCGTGGTAGATCATATTCCCCAAATTCCAGTCGAATATCACATCCATACAATGATAATATCAGAGTACAAATAGTGCGGAATTATACAAATTATTACATCGCCGCGTTGGCGGAATCAAAAGTAGCATTCATTCAGAACAGCTTGAAGATAGATCGCCAAACTCGAGCGTAGGCACAAACCTCTCAACCGTCAAACTCCTCGGAGCTATACTCCTCAGTAGAACCTGTATCCCAAAATTTATCAGTACGATTTGTACTGGCCACTCCCAACCCTATGAGCACTGCTTTGTGGAAATTGGATGCAAGTCGGATATAGTCAAAGGAACCTACAAGGCTGGGGTTTCCTATGTATTTTAGCATATCAAGTATATAGCAGTATAGTCAAGTTTTAACACCATCTCCACACCTATTCCACCCATTCCCATTCCAGGGCCAGGTTTCGATCCTGGGATTGACATACCACCATCTCCACACCATCACCATACCATAACCATACCATCACTCAGTCGACAGGCCAACTCCCTCTCAGCACTGTCTCAAGGCCCGTAGCCCCTGGCTATGACCGAACACTCACTTCCAGGGGGAGAAAAGAAGGACTCATCTCTCTATCTAGTTTAAGCGAAACCCAGGAAAGGTCCATAGCCGACAAGTCGGCACATGTATCGATCGATCAACCATACACTCTGTAGAGGTTTTACATAACCACAAGATTTGCCTTCCTCGCTGACCGTCGTCAACTAGGCTGATTCCAGCCGCTTGCTAGCCTAGGATAATGCCACTCTACCATTCAGCCCTGGTACACCCCAAGTCCAGTCTGGGGTGGCTGAAACTATGAGTCATGAGCCGGGTCCACAAGGCCTCCATGAAGTCTCGGAAGGGTGTGGGGGAAATCCTCCGCGCCCCATACCTCCTTACACTGCCGCTATCAACCTAGCAGTAGTGGCAATATCCTACCAAGTAGTCCGGTCGTCCCGCACCATATAGGGCGAGTGGTACATAAGGCTTCTCGGTGAATCTGAGTACTAGTAAGTCCTTAGGGATGACTGTGGGGGATAGACCCCCTATACCCTCATGGGTATACATGGGCCGCACCACCGGAGGTGGCCCGGCCCGCAAGATCAAGTTGTACATCGCAAGGCTACAAGCTGTACTAGATATTGTAATAGTACCAAATAGGATATTTTACTTGTAACCCTCCTCCTCCAGACTATATAAGGAGAGGCAAGGGTCCCCTGGCAGACAGATCCATACAGATCATACAGTATACATCTCAATACAATACACCAAAGACACAGGACGTAGGGTATTACGTCGACCAGACGGCCCGAACCTGTCTAAATCGCTGTCTCTGCGCCTTGTGTCACCATCTGGTTCCTGATTACACGCATCCTACCGATAATCTACCACCACGGGCACCCCCCTCGGTGGACTGCCGACCATATTTCGCCGACCAAGCCAGAATGTCTCCATTAGGGTTTCCATTTACCGTGCCACCACAGCACCTCCATCCCGGGCTCCTCCCATCACAGGTTCACACCCAGGATCACCTCATATACCATTTACCCACCACAGGTATTCATTCCAGGGGTGCCTAGGTAGCATCCCATGGTAAGACTTGCCCCAGGCTCGTCGTATACTCCAACTTGGTCGACACAACCCTCACCCTCCATGCACCCAAGTCACACACACAGCACTCTCCCCATGGTCCAGATAACACCAGTTTCCACCACGCATCAATGTAGTGCAAGCGTAGTAGAAGTAATAAGCAATGAAATATAATTGCATGCGTGTGACTAGCCTAACAGCAGGGTGAGTAGGGATAAGGTTGCGTCAAGGTAAAGGCCATCAAGAAAGCATACTACCATGCAAGTCCTACCATAGTGCGATCACGACAATAAAGTAAAGCACTAGCATTTCTATTTTAGCCATGCGTAATAGGTGCTACGAGATTGGGTGGGATGTGACACCTTCAGTGTAGTTGTCTCCGTACTCCTCACGGTACTCACGGTTCTTGTCTGTCTGTTTCTCCTCCGAGTCTACAAACGATCATAATATAGTCGCGTTAGCGACGTCTATAGAATAGCACAAAGAAGCAATGAAAATTCAAAAGAGCCAAATGCACTCAAACATGGGTTCATTGCATAGAGCTTGATTTTAGATGAATTTTGGTCCTGGTTTCGTATTTTTTCTGAGGTCATATGAATTAGTTATGAATTTATGAAGTTTAAATCTATTTCTGAAAATGCAAAAAGGCTGAATTAATCCTGGGCTGACACATGTCATGCTGTGGTTGGTCCACGTGGCTTGCTGACGTCAGCATGACGTCAGCATCACGATTCTAAGCTGACAGGTGGGGCCCAGCTGACGTCAGCATGACGTCATCAACGTCGTCCACACCGACAGGTGGGGCCAAAGGTTATTGGGTCACTGACAGGTGGGTCTGGTCAAAGTCAACATCGGTCAACGACAAGTCAACGGTCAACTATCAACGGTCAAGGTCACTGACATGTGGGCCTAGGCTACTGACGTCAGCAGCTGATGTCAGCGTGACGTCAGCATGACGTCACCTTGGCTGTGCTGGCTTCTGACATGTGGGTCCCATGTGACGTCATCATGACATCAGCATCTGACGTGTGGGTCTAGGGTGTCCGTGTCACTGACATATGGGGCTTGGTCAACGGTCAGCGTTGACCAGTCAATGGTCAATACAGGCCGGGTTCGAACTGGGCTGGTTGGGCTTTGAGTTGGGCCGGTCTGGGCCGGGCCGGGCCGAACACGTGGCACGCTATGACGCTGCCACGTCACGGCCGTGGGCTCTTATTGGGCTGTGGTCCATGGCTTGCGGTCTACGGTGGATCAAGTGATGATGGTCCATGGACCGCAGACTGGTCTGTGGTGGACCGAGTCCACCCTTCATCTCCCAGGCTTGGTCCATGTACTCCGGGTGCACGCGTAGGTGGCCGGCGAGGGGGGTGTTCCCTTGTTTTTCTCCCGTGGTGGAGCTCCTGCCGGCGGCGAGCTGGCTGTGAGCCTCCACGACGAGGCTGGTGCCCAACTGGGGGGGGGGGAAGGCTACCCTAGGCCACAGCGATCATGATCCTGGGGCCTAGTGGTGGCCGGGGTCTTCCAAGTCGTTGGCCACGGCGGCTGGCGGCTCGGCGGTGCCCGCCGGTGGCAAAGTCATGCACGCTGGCTCTCCAGTAACTAGGCTGGGCAGACGATGGCTCCGGTGGTTTCGTGGGTGCACGACGAATGCGTCCAGGGCTCAAGCGGGGCCTCGGACTCCCAGGTGGCCGTTAGGGGCTCTAGCGGCCATGGCGACACGATGTCGACGGTGAGGCGCGTGGTTCGCTACGGGCTCCAGCAAGGTGGTCACAGACGTGTGCGTGGGTGCGGGTGTTCCCAGCGGCCGGAGACGGCCCTAGCCTACGCGCTCCCGGTGTGGAGCGCCATGGCCGGCGTGGTATAGTCCGACGGTGAGCAGGGAGAGATCGAGAGGCTCACTGTAGGTGTCGTGGGAGATAGGATGGCGGTGCCGTGTCGATTTGAGGCCGTGAAGCTTCGGAAGCCGTGCAGTGCCGTGCCGAACCGCGTCGGTGACGAAACGCCGGCGCCATCTTCGGCTCCGACGACCTCCTCCTCCGCGGCGGCTTCGGCGTTTTCTCCCCTTCCCCTTTCTTCCCCTTCCCCCCCTTCTCCCTTGGTTCGGATGTGCTGTGGACGGCCACCAAAAGGTGGCAGGCGATGGACGATTTCTAGGGCAACCGAGGCCGTGGCTTTATAGCCGGAGCCTGAGCTCCAAGGTGGACGGCTGTGGATTGCGTCGAGCGCATCGGGCGGCATCGCGGCGTGGGGTGGTTGGCGCAGAGGTCGCGTGGGCGATGCGCCAAGGGGGAGATAGGACCATGCCCCGGGCATGACCCCTGGCCCACTCTGCCCTCGCTGTTGGCCTCTAGTCGGCTGACGGTTGGGCGCGGTGCGGGGAAGATGAGCA
Source organism: Miscanthus floridulus (assembly GCF_019320115.1). Classification (NCBI taxonomy): domain Eukaryota; kingdom Viridiplantae; phylum Streptophyta; class Magnoliopsida; order Poales; family Poaceae; genus Miscanthus; species Miscanthus floridulus. The sequence continues at coordinate 98,610,313 of NC_089581.1, forward strand.
GGGGATGGCTGACGGGCGGGGTCCGCTGGCAGCGGCTATGGGCGAAGGGAAGAGAGGCGCGCGGGTGAGCAGCGCGCGGCTGCCATGCGGGGCCAAGGTGGCAGCGACTACTAGCGAGCTGAGGGCGCACGGGCGACGCTGGGCCGCAAGCTGGGCCGCGCGCGCGCGCCGGGCGAATCCGGGTGTGGTTGGGCTGGTTGGGCTGCTACGCGCTGGCGGGCCGAGAAGCCGAGCAGGCCTGGGCTGCGAGGCCTTCTCCTTTTCCTTTTTCCATTTTTCTTTTCTTATCCATTATTTGAATTCAAATTTGGTTTAGAATTTGAATTCAAAACTGAGGTAACTTATCCGTTGGAATTTAGGGAATTTCGTTTAATAATAACTTTATGGGTTATTACTTTCATGGAATTGTTAAACATAGCATAAAGCAAATGAAAACCCAAATCACAATTTAAGTTAACATTGTATGCAACATGTTATTTGTTGGAAATTTAATAATCATAATTAACAAATGATATGCCATGCTTATGTGTTGACTTAGGTTGGGTTACTTCTAATGCAACTCTTAGGGTTGGCTCCTACAATGTCACTCATCATCACATGGGGGTTTTAAGAAAATTTTTGTAGTTGTGATTTTTGGTGTGTGGATTTCTAGGTTGTTACAGGGAGTGTTGGTATTTCTTAACGCATATAGAAATAATCCGCACGCGCATGGAATTACTATTCTAGCACTTCACCCAAAAGTATTCAGGGTATCATATTTTCCATAGGGAATGTAGGTACTCTTCTAGCTAGTTCATCCAAGGACAACACAAGGGTAGAATTAGCAGAGGTTGAAATGGATTCCTATGGTTTTACGGTCTAAGGATAGATAAACACGAGTCCTACTTGCTCACTTCAGGCGTCAACTTACACCTGGTCTGCCAAGCGACACCGGCCTTTGCTCTATATCAAACTTGGACATGGGGGAGTACGAGGGATGGATAGGGCTATCACCACCTGCCGCCTACCCCTCAACCGTGGAAAATGAAGCAAACAAAGATAGCTTCTAGCCTAGACACCACATCTACGCTATCAACTATTACTCTAGCATGCATGCAAGGGTTATCCGTCTCTATCAGGGCCCTTCTACAAGATCATCCACCATGGGGACGGACGATGATACCGCAAACAAGTGAGAGTATAGCTTAACTAGTCAAAGACTTTATACCAAAGGAATCACGAATACTCACTTAGAAGGAAAACTCATTGAGGCACAAGTATCCATTGAGGTACAAGGCAGGGAGACACCAACAAGCCCGGATCTTCCCCAAACTCTCCCTCACATCTCTCCCTTGTAACTCTAGCTAGCTACTAGGGCCTAAGCCCTTTGAAGTGTTGCTCTAACTCAAGTGAGGAGTGCTCTTCTTCCTTGTGTTGTCTGTAATGAGGAGGGGGTGGCCTCCCTTTTATAGGTGGAGGAGAGGGAATGTCCCATGGAATATTCCCTTTATTCCTTCCTATCTTAGGCAAACCACCATTCTTCAGACCAATTCCTCCGTGAATACCTATTCCATCGATGTTGGAGAGGCGGTGGGAGACCACCGACCAAAGTTTGGGCTGAACGGAGCTAGTGGGGGTCGGCCACCCCCTAAGGTCGGCCGCCCCCAACTGGGGCCAAATTGGCCCATCTTCAGTGGGTGAGTTCCTTTGGGCATCTAGAGTGGGCCTATGTAGTGCTTTCGATGAGAATGAGTGATTTGATTTGGGTTTGTCCTTGTTTTCCTCTCTTTTAGGCCTTGATTCTGCTAGTAAGTGGGCCTTCTTCCCTTGGGCTCTTTTGCTTTGCACAATACCGTGTTACGCTTTGTTTCTTTACACATTTTGAATGTATTTTCCATTTATTTCATGAATGCCCTCCTACAAATGGCCAAACACCAAAACTTGTGGAAATTGTTAGTTCTAAAACCCTATGTCTAAGCTTGGTGTTTATTTTAGCAGTTGTTATATGATAGTTGGTGGTTAGAAATGTGATTTAAGCAATGCCAACAAACTCCCTCACACTTACCCCTTTTGCTCATCCTCGAGCAAAGCTTAGAGATAAAAGTAATCATAAACAAAACATTCTAGGATATATGGCTTACACAAGAGTTATCCCAACACATTCCTTACACAAGTGGGATATGTGGCATTAGCTAACATGTTTCCTTGGGTTGTTGAAAAGCGGAACAGTTTTCGAAACAAAGTTACCTTCCCAATTTCTCATCTTAGTAACTTGGAGTTTTGAAAGTTTCTCTTAAGAAAAGCATAGTTCACTTTATACTCCTCAAGTGGCACTCTCAAATCACTCAATGTGTATAGATCCTTACCAAGGCATAGCAATGTTTTTCCTTCTTTTGTTTTCTCCTATTTCTAAAAAGGTTTATGTGGAGCTTTATGTAGGGATAAACAATACACCATACTTGTATTGCATATGTTGTAAAGTAAAATCAAGGATTCATGGAGAGAAATGCCATACTCTTAGATCAAGATGTGCATGTGTGTGAGAAAAGGTAAATTAAAACTATACTCCTTTTGTAGATATGATCTCTCTCTATCACTTATTATTTTGAAACATGGCTGTCTTTTTTTAATAAATGAGCCTTCGTGTGGTCATCATTTTTTTCTTTTTGTACTTGGACCTTCATGTGTCCATTTTTTATAAACTTTTTTATAGCCAATGTCTCTTCTTTTAAACCACATATTTAGAGAGAGATCACTATCTTTTTAGAATATGGAGTATTTGCCTAACAAATATTTTTTGTCTACTCCCAGTGTAGGAGCAGGGTTCTTGGTGGATGAAAGCATGTTTTTGCGTCCTCCCAGTGTAGGAGCAGCATGTACATGTGGATGCACGTAACCTTGATCCTGGGAGCATGATAAATCTCTCAACAGGAGTCAACAAGACTTGACCAAACTCAACACAATAACAAGCAGCTTATATGGAAGGCTTCAAACTTTGCAAGATGTCAAATTTGGCTTTGGTAGGAATTGCTCACCAATTGAGGGGTATGTGATACTATGGTTTTATATTTTTATCAAAACAAATTCTACAAGTACTTCCAATAGAAATGGTAGGATCTCTAAATTAGAACTATATCACACTTCACAACAACTTAGTCAACATGATTGTCCTATTAGAATGTTTTCCCACAAGCATAAGTGAATGTATATGGAACAAACTTTATGCAAGCTTCTATCTTAAAGATGTTATGAACATGTCACTTTTCAAAATTGTAAATGAAGTGTGGTACATAGGGGTATTGTTCATTAGGAGGAGGTAGCAGGGATAAATTGAGTTTAATTTTAGTGATCAAGATTTATGTTTGTTCAAACACAAAGTTGGAGGGAGTTGAGGGTTGTGTTGCACAAACCATCATTGAAGATGAAGGAGTTAAGGGGGATCAGAGATGGTTTGACTAAACCAAAGGTTCAACCAATCCTCTCTAGAGCCATCTGTTCCGTTCTTTTGCATGATGGATCGTTCGGGTTTGTGTAGCGGTTGGTGGGAGATCTGGAATGTGTGCGTGTCGTGCTTAAGGGATCTCCCCCACACTTATTTTTTTGTATCTATTTTATTCGACAAAAAGAAACAACGGTGGAAACAAACAAGGGTTCTCCTAGTTTGAACACCGGGGAGCTTGAAAGTGCATTTGTCCCCTATGTGGATTTTGGTGTATTGATGACATCCAAATTAGGGACTAATAAGATCTTAATGAGATATATTGCAGCTTTAGTCCCTTGAAAGTTTCAAAGATTTAATTTAAGATGAAATGGTATCCCTCAATTCTTCAAGTGCAAAAGGCGAACGAACCCAAAGCGTGCTTCAAGCATTTTTAATTTTGTTTTGGGTTTAGGTATGTCGTACTATAAAGAGGGATCCAAGTTTAGGTGGTCTGTGTCGCAGAACCGACCAATTTATAAGAGCACAAGTACAATGGCAGCCCGCAAGCGGTCACACTATCATACTTGAGCCCATATAAACTCGGTAGTCTGTCGAGTACCACAACGGGTCTCGATAAACGATTCACAACAACCAAGATCGTACATGATTCCACATACATGTCACATATTACATAAAGTTCGCAGATACATTTCCATCATCAGAGTATGAAACAAAGTTATTACAAACCAAGCTTGATAGATAATAACGGAAGCAAATTAAGTTTGAAAGTAGCATTTGCTAACATAGTTTAGTACAGTGCCAACATATGATCACAGTCCACAAAAGCATATAGAGGGATTAATAAAGAAGCCTGCCCAAGGCTTACTCCTCATCCACAGCGGGATAGAAGCAACTCTTGCAATACCCATGATAAACTGTGCCATCTACAACAATGGGAAATAAAACCCTGAGTACAAGAAGGTACTCAGCTAGACTTACCCGTCATAAACTAGAAATAAAATGACTCCAAGGATTATGCAAGGCTGTATAAGTGGAGATAGCTTGACAACATTTTGCATAAAAAGTAATTACTCAGTTATACCATTATAATTTTGTTATCAAATTAATTATGACTATCCATCTCTAAATTAGCAACCATCCTATGCCAAACATGTGGTATATCATTTTAAGAGCAAGCAATAGTAACCATAGCAGGTATAGAAATTTCATGTTTATCTGAACCATCATATTCCATAATACAATAACTACGAGGTTGGAGCTAGCCAAGTTTCTCACTATCTGGGAGAGATGGCGATTCGAATCGATTTCAACTAGCTAGGAATTTATTCCTAACACAAACCTAGGTCTACCAGCCACGGTAGCCTTAGGTCACCTTTGGTACAACTCAAGTATACATTTTGCGGGTTCGCCCAGCGCCGCACAATCAGGGACACCAAATGCTAGGATGTTCAGGCCCAGCCTGCCCTTGGGCTCAGTCTGGCTCCCCGCACATCCTTACTACCATCCAGAGTGCGCACTCTTACAGAGCGGGGCCCGGCCTGAGTTGAGCTACTCGGCTTCGCAGTCGGAACGAGTTATCCAGCCAGCTAAGTGATAGGCATGCGTTCAATCTTGTCAAAAGGTCCAACAATGGTACGGTCCTTAATGCACAGATGGAATCACATTAGTCAAACTACCATAGACTCCATTCGGCCTTGATTTACGTTACCCCATGGTTCTTTTCCACGATAGCAAATATAGCCAACCGTGCTTCGGTATCCACCTATATCTCGCAAGTGACAGGAAATCACCCGACTTCTACCGGTCTAAGCATGGCTAAGCATATATTCAATCCTAGACCTACATAGGGTTAAATGTATATTTCTGGACAAGGAAATTATGTGCATCAAGTGGTTCCAATCAACTCTTATAACCTAATGCATCAATCATAAAGGACTCGAGTAAAATTTTGTAACACACTTGGAGACTTAGAATGCTCTGGGGCTTGATTTCAGAAAGGAAGTGGGGCGGTGGTCAGGGCACTCCAGAAGCTCTTCTAGGGTCTGCTCCTCGCCTTTGGGAGTTGCAGCTTGAGGAATCTCCTGCTGGCCCCCTTCCTCTCCTTCGTTTAACTCCAGCAACGTTATCTCCTCCGTCGATCCTAGATGCATAAGTATGACATAAGATATTGCGAATGCATACATGCTGACAAGTATAGTATGATGATACATGATGAATGCATTCTTGTAAGTATTCTTAACAACATGGTGTTAAAGTAATAACAAGTGCATCACATTTTACTGAGTATGTGCATATCTCTTCTTGATTACTTAATCAAACACTTCAACAATTCATTTACTATACCACAAAACTGCAGCTACTTGTTTTACTCATAACTGAAGTTCTACTTATCCAAATGCTGTGATCTTAGACTTTCTGGAAAGCTTATAAAATTGTTTACAACTCTAATTTAATCACCAAAAGCTAATTTGCAATCTATCTTAAGCAAAATAGACAATCAATCCAGTGCTGTCCAGAAATTTCAGAGAGCGAGCATTTCGGAATACTAACTTTAAACAGCTATAACTCCTAAACCCTTTGGCCTATTGTCCTGAAATTTTGACACAAGATATATAAAGAAGTTACCTACAACTTTGTTATTAACTATTTTTACAGCAAACATCATTCTTACTATGCAACATACCAAATCACAGAATCTGTCCGAAAACTCTTCTCACCCTAATTATAAAGCAACGATATTTCTATTGCATATAGCCATTCCAAATTTGACCTCACCAATCACACCAACAGTACAAGGACATCAAATACACTCAAGAAAATATAATGGCCATGCCCAAACTATTTATTTGAATGCCTTTATCAATTTACTAAGATACTTAGGTCAAATAAAAAACATATAATAATGTGCATCATAAATTCTCAGAAATTTATAGTGGCTTACTAGTGCTTCCAATAGACTACTGTAAAAGTTTCATGCCATTCTACCAAGTAAAACATCCTATGCAAAAATGACAAGGCATTAAGGCTTAAAATAACATAAATAGGAAACCCTAGTGAAAAGTGTCAAGCAATAGATTTTATATTTTTCTTAGTAACCATAAGGTACTAGGACAACCTCCAATAAATTTCATGAGCATTGGATTCATAGATAATTTATAAAATTCACACAAGGATCACATAATTAAAAATGGAAAATCTATAACTCAAAAACTATTCATGCACTGAACCTCAAATTTTTACCCGAGCTTACACTTATGAATAAAAGCACACCATATAAATTTCATAATTTTTGGAGCACAGAAACTCTAGATATAAATTAAACAATTTTGCATACATTTAAAAACACATTTCAAGTTTCATTTTAATTCTTCCAGAAACTCTACTACAAATGCTAATATTATATTTTTCCTAAATACTACACTTCGTAAGGAACACTACAAAATTTGGTTCACAATATTTGGATCTCTGCAACTCCACTTATCATTTTTCAAAGTTACACACAAAATAGGAAATAAATGAACTATCCTACAGCTCTACAGTCACTGTGAACTGGGACCTGCATGTCAGTTGACCCCATCGATCAGTGAAATAGAAAACAGAGGAACGCACGGGGCGGCGCTAACTCTCTGGCGGTGACTTCTCCGGCGATGGCACCTTGACTACTATGACCCCCTCGACTCTGCGCACACGCTAGGCTAGTCATTTGGATGGATTGGCGATGCGGAGCACGATAGTGGTGGCCATGGCGGCGTGGCGGTGCGGGTCGACGGCGATACACCGGAGGTGACCACGATGACTCAAGCTAAGGCTTGGATGAGCATCTACTGACCACGGAGAACCTAGTGCACAAGATAACACAGCGAATGGTGCATGGAGATGGTGCAGCCACAACGACGGGGCTCGGCGGTAGAACTCCGACGAGGTCGTGCGTGGTGCTGAGGCCTTACCGGCATGGCTAGCGAGCAATGCAGGCGCGGTGCGATGGTAGGAGTACGACGAAGCTTCTACGGTGGTGAAGGAATGACGCGGGCGAGCTTGGTGCTAGCAATGGCGACGGCGGTGCTCATAGAGCTACTGCGGCTACGGTGGGTGAGCGAAGGAGGCAGCCAGAAGTGAAATGAGGGCATGGGGATGGAGCAGGCGAGTGCTGGGGTGATAAAGGCGAGCTCTGGCCCGACACTGCCTGGCTACTTAGAGCAACAGCAACGCGTGGCTCTCCACCGGCTCCATGCGGTGGCCAACTCCTGCTAGCGGTCGGCCACTGAACACGAGCCGCTTCGGCCATCAGAGCCCCAAACCAAGCCTGACGACATGATTTGAAGACGATCAAACCGATAATCTGTAGCTCCATAGTGAAAATACTATGAACAAAACTTGTAGATCTAAGTACCTTCTACAAATTTTATTAAAGGACCCAGTGCTAATTCTCAACCGAAATTGAGTAATATCATCTCAAAGTCGAGCTTATCAAACTGTCAGTGCACATGACTTAGAAAATTTCTCTAAGTGCTGAAAATAGTGCATTGTTGATTTTTGTGGGCTCAGAAAGACTAAGCTATGCACATAATTAGCTCATGACCCAAAAATAAAAGTTGTTCCCCTTATCAAAAACTACAACTTTGCTTTAGTGACCACATCCATGCAAGGTCTCTATCATATAGTTCAAACTTGGTCAAACCCATTACATTCAAATGATGACTTGTACTTAAACTATGACTTAGTGACCAATTTAGCCCTAGCCATGAATACCAAAGTCATTCATAATGACACTCTAAGCATGTTTAAGCTATTTGTAAGGTCACACAATCATTTCATACATTAGTTACTCATAAAGCTTTCCAGATCAACATACATAGCATCACTTAAGTACTTGATCAAGCAAAGTGATCTTCATGAACCATGTTCCATTAGTTATCCTAAGTATAGCTATGATGTTTTAGTGACTCACATCAACCATTTACATGTATTCACTCATGATCATATGCATATATACAAAGAAACATAAAATAACAAGCATGTTTCATATGTTTCAATCACATGTTTCAATTGTAAAAGCTTAAATATGAATGCTTGATGCTCATCCTCATGCAATGCGAGTCAATTTATGCAAGCTCAAAACCTAGGGTGTTACAGCCCCTCCCCCTTATAAAAATATCATCCCAAGATTTGCAAGACCTACCCTTCTTGGAAAAAGGCGGGGTAAACCTCTCGTAAATAATCCTCTCGTTCCCACTTAGCATCTTGTTCACTGTGATTGTTCCACACTACCTTATAGAACTTAACGATCTTACTCCGTGTTACTCTTTCCATTTCTTCTAACACTTGGATTGGCTTCTCTTCATAGGTCAAATCCGATTGAATCTTTTATGTTGGTGGGTGCAATAGCTTCTTCAGGTACACGAAGACATTTCTTCAACTAAAAAACATGGAAGACATCAAATATTGCACTCATCTCTGGTGGAAGTTGTAACTTATAAGCGACATTCCCTTTCTATTCCATAATCTTGTATGGCCCTATATATCTAGGCGCAAGCTTCTTTTTCACTCCAAATCTCTTCACCCCTTTCATGGGTGATACCTTCAAGTACACATAGTCACCCACTTCAAAAGTCAGTGGTCTTCTTCTTTTATTAGCATAACTCTTTTGTCTTGATTGAGCTGCCTTCATATGCTATTGGATAATACGTACTTGCTCTTTAGCTTCAGTTACAAAGTCGATACCAAAGTATCTTCTTTCACCGGGCTCAATCCAATTCAACAGAGTTCTACATTTTCTGCCGTACAAGGCTTCGAATGGAGCCATCTTGATGCTTGCTTGATAACTGTTGTTGTAGGAGAACTCAGCTAAAAGTAACCATTTCTCCCATGAACCTTTGGAAGATATAAGACAAGCTATTAACAAATCTTCTAAGATTTGGTTCACTCGCTCTGTCTGTCCTAAAGTCTGTGGATGGTATGTCGAACTTCTAATCAATTTAGTTCCCAAAGCCTGGTGCAAGTGTCCCCAGAAATGAGCTATGAACTATGGTCCTCGATCTGAGATTATGGACCTAGGTACTCCATGTAGTCTCACGATCTGAGAAACATATAGTTCGGCGTATTTCACTACACGATCTATTGTGTTCACTGGTATAAAATGTGCTGACTTGGTGAGGCGATCTACAATGACCCATATAGAATCATGACCTGGCTACATTACTGGAAGGCCTGTGATAAAGTCCATACTAATTTCTTCCTATTTCCAACCTAGAATAGACAATGGCTGAAGTAATTCGGCAGATTTCATATGAACAACTTTTACTCTACCGTAGTTATCGCACCTAGCGACATAGGCTGCGATCTCCTTCTTCATCTTAGTCCACCAAAAATGGGTCTTCAAGTCTTGATACATCTTACTACTACCCGAATGGATAGACAATTTGGACGAATGAGCTTCCTCTAAAATTTGATTTCTAAGCTCACGGTCTTTTGGTACCACAAGTCGGTCCTCAAACCATAGCACACCCCTTTCATCTAACCTAAAATGCTTGGTTTCTTGCTCTTGCATCTTTCTCTTGATGTGAACTATGCCTACATCTGTCTTCTGTATCTCTATGATTTTGCTCTCAAGTGAACAATTGATAGTGATATTGTGCAGTACAACAGGATGTAACAAATTAAATCCATCTTCCAACAATGCTTCCATAGTGTTGCAATGAGATTTCTGACTAAGTGCATCGGCTACAACATTGGCTTTCCCTGGATGGTAGTGCACTTCCAAATTGTAATCCTTAATCAACTCTAGCTATCTTCGTTGTCTCATGTTCAGCTCAGGTTGGGTAAAGATATACTTGAGACTTTTGTGGTCAGTATAGATATGACATACATTGCCCAACAAATAATGTCTCCATATCTTTAATGCATGAACAACTACTGCAAGTTCTAAATCATGTGTGAGGTAGTTGACTTCATGTTTTCTCAACTGCTGAGAAGCATATGCGATAACTCTTCCCTCTTGCATGAGCACACACCCCAAACCTATACCCGATGCATCACAAAATACATCGAAAGGCTTCTCAATGTCGGGTTGTGCTAAAATAGGGGCTGTAGTTAACAGAGTCCTGAGGGTGTGAAAAGCTGCTTCACACTCTGGTGTCCAATTGTACTTCTCATCTTTCTGAAGTAGCCTAGTCATGGGCTTAGCCATTTTGGAGAAATCCAGAATGAAACGATGATAATATCCTGCTAACCCTAGAAAACTCTGAACTTCATGAACCGAAGTCGGGGCCTTCCAATCCATGACCTCTTGTACTTTTGATGGGTCTACAGAGATTCCATCTCTTGATAAGATATGACCTACGAAAGGTACTTTGCTCAACCAAAATTCACACTTGCTAAACTTTGCATATAACTTATGCTCCCTCAATCTGGATAGAACAATCCTCAGATGCTCTTCATGATCTGCCTCATTCTCTAAATAAATCAATATATCATCGATAAACATGGCCACGAACTTGTCGAGCTTGGGCATGAATATCGAATTCATCAAGTACATGAAGTAGGCAGGAGCATTTGTTAGTCCAAAAGACAACCAAATACTCATATAAGCTGTACCTAGTGGAGAAAGCAATTTTAGGTATGTCCTCCGGTCTGATCTTTATTTGATGATAGCCTGATCTCAAGTCAATCTTGGAGAATACCTTTGCCTTCGCCAACTGATCGAACAAGATATCGATGCGAGGCAACAGGTACTTGTTTTTAATGGTCACAGCATTAAGTGGTCTGTAATCCACACACATTCTCAAGGACTTGTCCTTCTTCTTCACAAATAATGCTGGACAGCCCCATGGAGATGAACTAGGTTGAATGAGACCTTTGTCCAATAGATCTTGTAGCCGAATTTTAAGTTCTGCTAACTCATTCGGTGGCATCCTATAAGGCCTTCTTGAGATAGGAGCCATACCTAGCACTAACTCAATCTTAAATTCCACATCCCTATCAGGTGGTAAACTTGATAACTCCTCTAGAAATACATCTGGAAACTCACAAACCACTGGGATATCGCAAAGAGTAGTGGTTTGGATAGCACAAGCTAAATGTTGGAGTTCAAAATTTTAGGAGAGGGGTACTAGAAAAGCATTTCCTTCCTTGGGTTCTCTCAACATAATAGTATGAGTGCTAGTGTCAATGAGAACACCATGATCCTTCATCCAATTCATGCCTAAGATTACACTTATGGATAACCTAGGCAATACTATCAAATCCGTTGTATCCTCCCTCTCTAGTATAGAGATGAGCACATTTCTGACTATCTTATTTGTAGAAATAGTAGCCCCAGCTGAACTTATTTTATAACCACCCTTGCTTACTTCAATTATTTTCTGATCATGTCTAGATGCAAATGCTTGACTCATAAAAGAATGAGAAGCTCCCGAATCAAATAAAACAATAGCGGGATGTTGGTTGACAAGAAACATACCAGCCGTGACAACTTCTCCAGTGGGCACTTCCTCAACAGCGGTATAGTGCACATATCCAGGACGTGCCCTCGAGTTTGCCTGTCTTTGATTGTTCTAATTCTGATTGCCATTCCTTTTTGGGTGGGGGCATTCCTTGGCCCAATGACCCACTTGATTGTAGTTGTAGCAAGGTTGATTACTCCTAGGTCCTATGGAGTTTCCTTAACCGCCATTTCATTTAGGTAAGGCAATAGTGAATGCCTTACGGAACACTTTCTGAGGTCAGCCGTTTTGAGCCTTAGGGGGTGGAGGCCTAAACTTAGGTGCAGGTGGGCAGAACTGTGGCCTAGCTATGATAAGAGCTCTAGACTGTGAAGATCCAGAGGCACCTGCCTCAATTGCCCTCTTGCGACCCTTAGCTGTTGCATGTATGTTGTTATGGTTTTCCTAAGTTAGAGCATCACTAATAAACTCTTTATAGGTGGTGCACTTGGAATTGGCCATGTTCTTCATCAGTTTTGTGCCAAGACCCCGCTTGAAGCTCTCTATTTTCTTCTCTTCGGTATCAACAAAACCTGGAGCATACCTGGACAGGTTGTTGAACGCATGCATATATTATGTAAGGGTCTTTGTCCCTTGTGTGAGCCTCATAAATTCAGCCGCCTTCATGCGCATTAGGCCTAGGGGAATGTGATGTCCCTGAAAGGCCAACTTGAACTGCTCCAATGTTACTCGCGCATTAGCAGGTAGAGAGGACAAGAAATGTGTCCACCAGATCCCTGCTGGTCCCTGTAACTGATGGGACGCATACTCAGCTTTTAGGTGCTCGGTGACTCTTAGCAGATGAAACTTCTGCTCAATGGTGTTGAGCCACTCGTCCGCCTATAGCGGTTCCTCTGCCACCTTGAAGATAGGAGGCTTTGTATCTAGAAATTCCTTGAAGGTACTGTGCTGATTAGGCTCAGGCCCTTGTTGCTGTGGGTGGGCACGAGCTATGTTCTATGCAATGAGGCACAGAGCTTCCTCCATTGTTCTTTGGCTTCCCAAGAATTGGGCAAAGAACTCCTGAGCAGATGGCGGTGGCAGTGGTGGTAAGTCGTCATCGTTGCCATCATGGCTGCTAGTAGCTCCTGCACGGGTACGAGTCATCTGTGAGGTTGCAACAATAAGCGATTATTGGATGATGTCAATAGATTGCAGACGAATTTATAATCATGCCATACTGAAATTACTGGAGACAATCTCAAATTCATACAATAAAAATAGAGGCATAATAATTCATTCTCGCAACATGACACCACCAATTTGATCACTTATCAGACTCATAGCATGTTAACATTCAAATCATAATCACTGATAAATGAACTGAAATTACATTAGCATTTAACCAAACATGAGATAACATGCAAATACCAATATTACATGATAATCCAATCACCAACACCAAACTCAAACTACAGGTCCATTACATAACTAGCGATGATACATCTGGTGTTTCCACTAGTACCGAGTGATCTAATCCTCATCATGATCACTATCAAGGTCAGAGATAGGATCATCTCCCTCCTCTGGCTCCACTTCCTCCTCGTCCTCATCTTTATCTTCCTCCATATTTGGACCATCTTCTTCCCCATCAAGGATTGGGTTTAGCTGGTTGTTTAAATAATGCACCTCATGCTGAAGGTCCATCACTCGAAGCTGAGCTTGTGCAAGCTGCTGATGTAAGCCCCTTTCAGCACGGTCCTGCGCGTTACTCATGTCGCGGTGCCTATCTCGCTCTATCCTTGCTATAGTGGCACGGTTGTTTGCTACATCTCGCTGGCGTATAGCTGTGGACGCCTCGGCACGGGCGGCCTCCAACTACTCCCATAGTCCTACAAGCAATGCTTGATCATCACCTCTTGCTTCCTAGGCTACTGCTCTCTATTGATCCACTTGCTCCATTTGGGTATGGAGATGGCCCAAAGCTGCATAGGTGGTCAGATTCCTATTGGGCTTTACTTGCTGCATTCTTATGCTTGCGCACATGCTTCTTGAGCTTATGTTATGCGGCTTCAGCTCTCATGAGCTTGTCCATGCAAGTGGTGTATGATTCCTACCAGAAATTTCTAGTGTCCTGGCGTGTATAGAACATCTTTATCACCGCAAACATGGCACTTATGGTGGGACTAGAGCTATTGGCCCGCTCATCCTAGTCTCTAATCAATGCATTGTGGTTGCGTTGTTCCCATATTGCTGTGGACGGATCCACCCAAGGAAACATACTCGTAGCACTGCCGGTAAGTGCATCCCCATGCTGCTGACAGATTTGACTCAAAACTTTAAAGGCCACTACTTGGGCAGCCTCCCAAGGAGTTTTCCCTTCAGATTCTGCCTTCCACTCCTTCTAGAAGGGTGCCTGTGTGCGGGCTGGTATAGTTAGCCGCACCTTGTACCATGGCTGTCCCTCCAAGTACTCTTCATTCCAATGATAAAGGGGCGGTTCATGGTACCCCGCAAAGTGCAAAACTCTCCACAGCAGAGCAGGAGTTCCAAAAACCATCAGGAAATTCTCACATCCGACTGGTGCTGCCATCTATACCATCAACGTGTACAACTTTTTGTGAGACAGGGCCATAATGGATAAGAGTTACATAACCGAGTAAGAAATTTATAAGGGGAGGAACAATGTAATTATTTGAATGATAATTATCATGATGCATGCACGTTCCATACGTCCTCACACTACTACAGAATGGACTTGTTGTCCCGGGCGGTAACAGCCTTTAGTCCCGGTTACCGCGCCAGGACAACGATCCTGGGACTAAAGGTGGAACCTTCAGTCCCGGGTCATCGAGCTGGGACTAAAGAGGGACCTTTAGTCCCGGTTGGTAACACCAACCAGGACTAAAGGCCCTCCAGCCGAGCGAACCTGGCGCACCCTTTAGTCCCGGTTGGTAACACCAACCGGGACTAACGGTTCACCCTTTAGTCCCGGTTGGTAACCCCAACCGGGACTAAAGGTTCCTTTTCTTTTTCTTTTTTTTTGTTTAATTTGTTTTCAGTTCAGTTACACGTATTTGTTTAATATATAATATGTTTTTATGTACATATTCTACGCTGCTAATATAAATACACGCATGCGTATAATTACATCTAATTCTCATCTTAAGCATTATTATATTCGAATAAAGTATGAAACTATATATATTATAGATATATATATATATGTATATATACAACACTTTCATAATCTTGTTCTCGAAAATAACGATATCAATAAACATTTAATTTACATCATTTATTCCTCAAGATCAAAGTAGAACTCGCCGTTGGGATTTAGCACTTTTTCTAGAAGATATCCTGCTATTGACTCTTGAACTGCTTTCAGATGGTCTTTTTGCATGACCCTTCGTTTCAACCATTTAGTCTTGCATTTGAAATAAAAGGAAAAGTATTAATACACATATATGTATATATATTCATTTAAAAATAAATAAAAATTGATATATACGTACTCTGAGGACATCTTCAGGAGTTCTTCTTATGTGCGCAGTGATAAATTCACAAACGTAGTATCCACACAAGTTATTACCTGGTTCCTGCCGCAAACACCACTGTACGAGAAGAAGATTATTCTCATCATCTCACACATAAATTGAAGTACGATATAGTAATTAAACACGTGGGGAAGTGTATATAGTACAACTTACTGGTATTTCAACTACATTAAGTGGTGCCTTGCAATCCTTGCGATGTTGCCGAATAAACTCTTTCCAAACCCTGTGCGACCAATAATGTACGATCGTTAATAAATTATGGCAAAGTCTATTCAATAATAGTTGTGCGCAAGAGATCGAAATTACCCCTGGATAATGTCTATCATATCTTGGTATAGTGCCCGTTCTTTTCTCAACGAGTCAAAGATTAGTAACCAACTTGAGTTTAACTCAATGACAATGAGTATCCAGTGAAAACTGCATTGGTTTATACACACACGTACATGCATATAAGTTGTATTGATATTACATAAAATGTGTAGACTACATTATTATTAACACTTACTCAAAGTTGTACGGGAAAAGTATTGTTGTCTTGTCGTGCTGCTTCACGAAGAACATCATGATATTCTCCTGTGCTTCAGATACCCATCGCTCCTTGACAATAATACCGGTTTTGAATACGATATAAGGATCAATGAAGCCAACACTGGTGTCTTGTATTCTTTGGAGCTCTGACATCTGGAATCTGTATATAAATATAAGTTACATGTGAGGATAATTATATACACGTACGCATGGAAGTGAGTTTATTAAATAAAAGTAAGAATCACTTACAAACAAAAGGAGCTAATGATTGATTTGTCCAGAGCGTCCAAGTGGTATAGTTGATGCAATTCTTCGAAACTAATATGTAAGATGTCATCGCCACGGAAGTAATGATGGTCTCTAAATCTGACAAAGATCCACTGCTCACCCCTGCCACACGCCTGCATGTACCACTTGTTGAGCAAGTACATTTGCGTACCCAATTCATTCAGAGCTGCAGGGTTGTACAGACTTTTGCCATATTTATAAGTCTTCCAGGTATCAACTTCTAGGTTCTGGATTGGAGCTTTGCCCGTCAATTGATCCAAGGTTAAACCAGTATCTTTAAAAAAAGCATTAAGGGCTTGAACCGACACTTCTCCAGAGTTGTCTGGTCGATAGACTTCTATGTTGGAACCATATTCATTAGCAACAACAAGATTTTGCATTGGTTGCTTCTGTTGTCCGAGCTGTGGGACATCCTTCCCTGATGCTCTTTTCCTTTTCTTATCTGCATCATGTGACTTCATGAGGGAGCGGTCATAGTCTGATAGTGGCGAAGGCTTACGAAGTTCAATCATCTTTTTCTTGTGAGCATCGACCTTCTGCCTCAGCACATCTCGTGGTATGTAAAAGTACGGCTTCTCCTTAAGCTTTGCTTGACTCTTGTTTTTGATATCTATAAAAAAATCTTTTACTTTTTTGTCTTCTTCAGCTGCTATTTGCTCATCAGTCTTTTCAGGAAGTATTTCTTGAGAAATAACTCTTTTTCTCGGGGTCTTCTTTGCCGCCGGGACCTTAGACGTCTTTGTAGTGCGTCGCTGTGGAGGGGGTGGGGGCGGTGTTGGAGATCGGCGTGGAGGCGATGAGGCCGGTGTTGGTGGAGACCGGCGTGGAGACGTTGGAGATCGTTGTGGAGGCAGTGGGGCTGGTGTAGGAGTTGGAGATCGTTGTGGAGGCGATGGGGCCGGTGTAGGAGTTGGCAATCGCCGTGGGGATGAAGTCGTCTCGCCCCCCGCGACGCTGTGATGAGATGGGGAATGAATGATTAGGCTAGGCTGGGGAGAGACCCTGCTATAAAAACAATTTGTGTGTCAATTATTTTTGAAGCCAATAGAAAATTAATGGAAAATAATATTTCATTCACTTTCATTCGTACCTAGGGTGAGGTAGGGGAAGCGGTGGCGCCCCAGGAATGATGATGAAGCATTTGCGCCATTGAATAAATGTCTTCTCTGTTTCTCCTAGTGTCTTCTCCCCATCACCGCCTTCAATGTCAAGAGGAACATTACTGTAACCTTTGAGCACTCTATCGACCGAGACGCTAGCATATCCAGGTTGAATAACTGACCCATGGATTCTTGGTGTCTTCGTTCGGTCTATTGGAGATACAACCCCAACAGCCACCATGATTGATGCATTACCATCTGGAATATGCAGCTCACATTTTGTTAGAGGCTCGGTAATGTCATCAACAGGGAAGCGCAACCCAGCGTCGTCTTGAATAACTGGCAGCTCCGTAGAAGCACAACTACTTTTCATCTAACCAACGGGGCTAATGGTGACTCCCGGCGTTGATTGCGATTGCATTTGACTCATTGCTAGCTGCACTTGCCTCTTGATCTCCTCCTGCATTCTTGCCTCGAGAGATTTTTCTCGTTCACGTGATTCAAGCAATGCTTGTCGTGACTCATCAACAAATTGCTCCAATGCACGAATTCGTTCTGCCTCCTCATCCTTCTTTCTCTGGCGGCTTCTATAGGTATCCTTGTCTGCTGGGAATGCGTGTAGCCATAGAACCGCCCCATAGCCTCTTGTTCGACCACCGTGTTCGGGATTCTCTAGGGCATATGTCAATTCATCCTTCTCTCTGTTGGGCTTGAAAACACCACTATCAGCTTCTTCCCTAGCACGAGCTAGTCTCTGTGTTGCTCTCTCAATTTTTTGGCCGAAAATTAGCTTGCCAGTGTCTGGGTCTAGGCTTCCCCCATGAGCATAGAACCAATTCTTCGCGCGTTGAGGCCAGTTCTTTTCTATTGTTTTAGGTATGATTCCCTTGGCAGTAATCTCTGCTTCTAGGTTCTGCCACTTGGGAATAGCACTCCTATAACCACCTGATCCCATGCGATGATGGTATTGCTTCTGTCGGGCATTGTGCCAATTCCTCATCACACGTTCCTCACTGTCTTGAGATGTCTTGTATTCTACGAAGGCATCCCAATGGGACTCCAACTTGACAAACGCCTTAGCATTGAAATTCGGCGTAGCATTCTTCAAGATAAACTTTTTATACAATGTCTTCTTCCAACTCTGGAACAATGTTGCCATCTTCTTCATTGTCCAATCCCTCACTAGCTCCTTCAAAGCATCATCTGCTTGTAATGTGAAATGCTGAGTGATATCTCTCCAAGCTAGGTTCTTATCACGATCAGATACAAAACTAACATTAGGAGCGGATATCTTCTGCTTCCATTCACGAGCACTAACTGGGATCCTATCCCTTACAATGAACCCACATTGATTGACATATGTCTGAGCATGTGGTCCCAATGGTTTGCCGGTGTCGGTGTCGAATTCTGATATTATGAAACGGCCCTCTAATGGCTTTTTTGGCCCTCGGACTTTTCTACTTTTGTCGGTGGTTGATGTAGATCCAGAGACCGGCTACATGAGTAGAAACACAACGATTAACAACAAATATACGTACGCATGCATCTATAAGAGATGATAGATAATCGAATATACCTCGCCAGTATTTTCTTGCGCGACAATTTGTTGATCTTCAACCACCGGCATATTCAGGATATCCTCATAATCAGCAAAGTACTAACTCGTGTCATCTACATCCACATTAGTGCCGGCGTTGATAATATCCGCCATTATGTCATCACTCAAGTTATCATCTGGAGCAGCCATTTGTATCTTCAAGATAACACATAGATAGAATTATTATGGTACATAACATAAGTACATGTGATAACACATATAGAATTACTAAATCCAATTAAATATAATAACACATAATATTTCATAAGGATAAACAATAATAAGGTATAGGCTTTGGAATCGAATCAAAAACACTTTCGATCCAAAAACATGGAAATAAGTACATGTATATATACACATAGAATGATACAATATATTTTCTCTCTCTCTCAACACTACATAGAAATAAGTGCATATGTCTATATCGATATGCATGTGATAACACATAGAATGTCTCTCTAGATGCAATTTTCTCTCTTTCTCAACTTATGGAAATAAGTACATGTATATATACATATAGAAATAATTAAGTACATATGTATACACATATTGAATCTCTCTCTAGATATATATATATATAGAGAGAGAGAGATAGAATATATAATTACTAAATCCAATTAAATAAATCTAACATGAAATTAGATAAACTAGTAATAGATAATACATTTTAAAAATTCTAACTAACTAAAAAATTATCTAAAAAACTAACATATATCAACTAACAATCTAACTAACATATATCAATTATCTAATAAATCTAACTAACTAAAAAATCTAAGTAACATATATCAATTATCTAATAAATCTAACTAACTAAAAATCTAACTAACATATATCAAAAACTATCTAAAAACTAACTAAACTACTAAATATTATTTATTAGTATTATCTAAAAAACAATTAAAAATCCAACATTATAATCGACGACGGCAGCGAGGCCGGGCGGGCGGGCGAGTTCGACGACGAGGCCGGGCGGGCGGGGCTCGACGACGGCAGACGAGGCCGGGCAGGCGGGGCTCGACGACGGCAGCTGAGATCACGAGGCCGGGCGGGGCTCGACGACATGGCAGACGAGGCCGGGCGTGCGGGCGAGCTCGACGGCCGCTGGGCGGGGCTCGACGACGGCAGACGAGGCCGGGATCGACGACGAGGCAGGGCTCGGCGACGACGAGGACGAGCTCGGGTGCGGCGGCGGAGATGGGATCGGAGAGACGACGCGCGAGATCGAAGATGAACAGAACAAGTCGATATATATAGGCTGGTAACCTTTAGTCCCGGCTGGTAACACCAGCCGGGACTAAAGGTCATTTAGTCCCGGCTGGTAATCTCAACCGGGACTAAAGGCCCAACCCTTTAGTCCCGGCTCGCCTTACAAACCGGGACTAAAGGGTTTTTAGTCCCGGTTGGTGTTACTAGCCGGGACTAAAAGTATTTTGGGCGGGCACCGAAATTGCCGCCCACCCTTTAGTCCCGGTTCTTGGTCTGGGCCGGGACTGAAGGCCTAAAAATTTTGGCAACCCGCCAGCGTACTTGGAAAGACCTGGGATTTTGATTTTGTTTAATACTAGGTTAATCAATTAATTCTATAGCAACTTCAATACTTTGCAATATTTATTTTAAAAAATTCTATTGATTAACTAATTATTTATTGTAAATAGGAAAATTTTGTAACCTAAAGTTTTTAATTTCTTTTATGAATATAGAATATAAATGTTACTAATACTAAGTATTTTGTTAATGCAAAAATATATTTGTAACTTAAAATTAATAAAACTAATATTATTCGATAGGAAATTTATTATCACATTATTGTAACGTCAATGTTTCAATTTTTTCTCGGTTTTTGACCAAAATTGACAGGAAATTTTTGTTGAACCTATAAAAATAAAGAAAATGTAGTATTTTTTGTTCTACAACTTTTTCAAATGAAAAAATGGTCTATATAAGGATTGTAGATATTGATGATATGAACAAACTTGGTATTCAAAATTTTTCAATTTTAGACAATCTAGGGTTCCGAAAACTAGTTTGTAGGCGTCGAAATTTAAAAATCACAAATTTGAACCGTCTAAACTTTCTCAAATGGAAAGTTGACCAAAACAACAATTGTAGATCTTTTTGAGTTTAACAAACTTGGTATTCAAAACTTTTCAATTCGAAGTCATTTAGAGTCCATAATACTAGAGTCAAAGTGTTGTTTTTTCATTTGACCAAATTTGACTTGGTCAAACTTGCTCAAATGAGACACTAAATGACCTCAGATGAAAAAACTCTGAATACCAAGTTTGATCATCTCAGCAAGATCTACAATTGTTACATAGCTCATTTTCCCATTTGAGAAATTTTTATCAAACACTAGTCACAACTTCTTGAATCTCATATAGACTTTCTAAAACTATGTCACACACTTGCAAAAATTGAACTACATTTTGTTCAAGCTTTCTCAAATGAAAAATGGCCTATATAAGGATTGTAGATATTGATGATATGAACAAACTTGGTATTCAAAACTTTTCAATTTTAGACAATCTAGGGTTCCGAAAACTAGTTTGTAGGCGTCGAAATTTAAAAATCACAAATTTGAACCATCCAAACTTTCTCAAATGGAAAGTTGACCAAAACAACAATTGTAGATATCAAATGAAAAAATGGCCTATATAAGGATTGTGAAGTCATAACATATTACATAATATCCGTCTCTAAAACATAATATATTAAACATGCATCGTTGTATCATGCGGGCACAACAGTGAATTTCTTCTTGACGTATGACCCTTGGTTATGATCTTGTCGTAACCATGGAGTGTCTTCATCATTTAACATGATGCTTGGATCTTTCTTCACTATGAAGGGTGGAATTCGGACATTTCTTTCGTAATCTTCTGACATGTCTGACTTGTCTTCAATTCCTACTATATTTATTTTCCCAGAAAGAATTATGTGGCGCTTTGGCTCATTGATCATTGAGTTGATGTCTTCGTTTTTTCCTCTCTTTGATTTTGTAGACATGTCTTTCACATAGAACACCTGACTCACATCGGCAGCAAGGATGAATGGTTCCTCTTTGTATCCAATATTGTTGAGGTCCACTGTTGTCATTCCATACTCTTTGTCGACTGTTACCCCTCCTCTGGTCAGCTTCACCCATTGGCACCGGAACAAAGGGACTTTAAAATTAGGTGCGTAGTCTAGTTCCCATATCTCTTCTATGCGGCCATAATATGTTTGTATATTCCCATTTGGATCTGTGCCATCTATGTGAACACCACTATTTTGATTGGTGCTCCTTTTATCTTGGGCAACTGTGTAAAATGTATTCCCATTTATCTCGTACCCTTGGTACATGAGGATATGCCACGATGGCTGCCTAGCCAACAAATACAGTTGCTCATCAATATTGTCATCGCCTTGACATTCTTTTTGCAACCAACCACTGAAACTTTCCATGTGCTGACGCCTAATCCAAGCTTCAGTCTTCCCTGGAAACTTGGATCGTAAGAACTCCTTATGTATCTCGATGTACGGATGCACCAATGACGAGTTCTGAAGAACTGTGTAGTGTGCTTTATTGAAATAATCGTCTTCCATGCCGATATATGTTTTCTTCCCTAAAGTTCCTTTACCACTGAGTCTCCCCTCATGTCGTGATTCGGGAACGCCAATCGGGGCAATGTCAGGAATAAAGTCAACACAGAACTCAATGACCTCCTCTGTTCCATAGCCCTGGGCAATGCTTCCTTCAGGCTTAGAACGGACTTTCACATATTTCTTTAAGACTCCCATAAACCTCTCGAAGGGGAACATGTTATGTAAGAACACAGGTCCAAGAATACTAATCTCCTTCACCAAATGAACTAGGATGTGTGTCATGATATTAAAGAAGGATGGAGGGAACACCAACTCAAAGCTGATAAGACATTGAACCACATCATTCTGTAGAGTAGCTAGTTCCACTGGATTGATTGCCTTCTGAGAAATTGCATTGAGAAATGCACATAGCTTCACGGTGGCTAGACGTACATGTGGAGGTAGAATTCCTCTTAAAGCAACTAGAAGCAATTGCGTCATAAGCACGTGGCAGTCGTGGGACTTTAAGTTTAGGAATTTTTTATCTGGCACATTTATTATACCCTTTATATTGGAGGAGAATCCCGATGGGACCTTGATGCTGCTTAGACATTCGAACATGTTGTCCGTCTCTTCTTTGCTAAGCGTGTAGCTAGCAGGACTTAAGTAATGACGTCCATCACCTGTCTTCTCTGGATGAAGGTTGTCTCGTTCTTTCATGCACTGCAAGTCCTAGCGTGCTTCAAGTGAATCCTTTGGCTTCCCGTACACACCCATGAATCCTAACAGGTTCACACAAAGATTCTTTGTCAGGTGCATCACGTCGATTGCGTTGCGGACCTCTAGGACTTGCCAATAGGGTAGCTCCCAAAAGATGGACTTCTTCTTCCACATGGGTGCATGTCCATTAGCATCTTTGGGAACAGATTCACTGCCTTGTCCCTTTCCAAATACTACTTTCACATCCTTGACCATTGTGAGTACATCTTCCCCGGTTCGGTTATGAGGCTTCTTCCGGTGGTCTGGCTTACCTTTAAAATGCTTCCCTTTCTTTCTTACTTGGTGATTCAAAGGAAGGAATCGACGATGGCCAAGGTACACGACCTTTCGACATCTTTTCAAATATATACTGTCAAGGTCATCAAAACAATGTGTGCATGCATTATATCCTTTGTTTGTCTGACCTGAAAGATTACTTAAAGCAGGCCAATCATTGATGGTTACGAACAACATTGCTCGTAGGTCAAAGTGTTCTTGTTTGTACTCATCCCAGACACGTACACCTGGTTTGTTCCATAAAACTAGAAGTTCTTCAACTAATGGCTTCAGATATACATCAATATCATTGCCAGGTTGCCTCGGACCTTGGATGAGGATCGGCATCATAATGAACTTCCGCTTCATGCATAACCATGGAGGAAGGTTGTAGATACATAGAGTAACTGGCCAAGTGCTATGACTAGTGCTCTGCTGTCCAAAAGGATTTATACCATCTGTACTTAAGGCGAACCTTAAGTTTCTAGCCTCATTTGCAAACTCTGAAAATTCTCTGTCTATCGCTCTCCACTGGGACCCATCAGCTGGGTGTCTCAGCATATTGTCTACCTTACGGTCTTCTTTATACCACCGCAACAACTTTGCGTGGTCTTTATTTCTGAACAAACGTTTTAAGCGTGGTATTATAGGAGCATACCACATAACCTTGGCAGGGATTTTCTTTCTAGGACATTGTTCACCCTCGACGTCACCAGGATCATCGCGCCTGATCTTATACCGTGATGCTTTACATACCGGGCATTCATCCAAATTCTCGTATTCATTGCCATGGTAGAGGATACAGTCATTAGGACATGCATGTATCTTCTGGATTTTTAATCCCAAAGGGCAGACAACCTTTTTTGCTTCATACATAGTGGTGGGCAATTCATTTGGCTTCGGAAGCATCTTCTTTATGAGGTTTAATAAATTCCCAAATGCCTTATCGGATACACCATTCTTTGCCTTCCACTGTAGCAATTCCAGTGTTGTACCCAGCTTTTTTTGCCCCTCTTCGGCCGTCGGGTATAGCAACTTCCTATGATCCTCAAGCATGCGCTCCAACTTAACTTTCTCTTTTTCACTTTCCCATTCTTGTTGTGCATCACGAATGGCATCGCCAAGAGCATCACCGAGATCATCTTCTACCGCTACCTCTTCTTCATCTCCCCCATTGTAGTATCATCAAAGGCACCATACTGAGCAATAATGTCATCAATGTCTAAATCTTCTCCTTCACCTTCTTCCATCATGACCCCGCTTTCTCCATGCTTAGTCCAACATATATAGTTTGACATGAAACCTGACTTAAGCAAATGTGAATGAAGACTCATTGAGCTTGAATATTCCTTTAAATTCTTACATAGGGCACATGGACAGCATATGAAACCATCCCGCTTATTTGCCTCGGCCACACCTAAGAAATAGTGCAAGCCCTCTATAAAGTCTTGGGAGCGGCGATCGGCATTGTACATCCAATGGCGTGACATAATCTGTATTACACGACAAATTATGAAAACCTTGAACATAATTAAGTATTTTATTACACAACATAAATGACACACACACGGTTGATTAATTAACAAACCCTGGCTACAACGTAAGCAATCCCAACTATCACTAAACAAACTAAAACTACAATGCACTTCAGTAACATAATTATTTTGTGATCGTACGCAACTAAAACAGACAAATCATTCTTCTGTTGAATATCAATAAGCTTCTCCTGCTGGCTCACTGCCTCATCAGCAGCAGCCGCTACCTCAAGCGCACCCAAATTCTGCACGTATGTAGCATAATCTTCCTCCCAGTACCAACCATCGCATCCATTGCCCTCCCACTGAAATTAAAGCCAAAAAATATTTAGTCAAAAATATTCAAGAAAAGCAGGTCAATTAGCCATAATTATAAAATGCGTAAGAAACTCACATCGCGATCCGGGCACTTGTAGAAAACACGACCCTTGTTGGGTCCCTGTCTCTTAACTCGGTACTCCATCACAATCTTCTGCTTACACTTGCCGCAGATAATGAGAGGGAGTTCTGGCCTCAGTCGTTTCGCAACCGAACGAGAGGCCGAGGATCCGGTAACAGTTGTCATCTACTTTCTATACTTATTTTTGCAAACTAGTATAAATTTCATATTTTCTAAAATGATATATTTAAACAAAACTAGTACGGATTTCACATGTTTCAATAAATAACCATCCGTACTAGTTGACCTTGCTTACGTGATCATCTCGGCCAGCATTTCTCCACCGGACGGCACCGTACTTGGCCAAGGAAGAGCTCCGATTCTACAAGAAAGGGAACACGGTCTTCCACGACCGTTGCCGTTCTCCCTCGTAGAATCAAAGCTCCTCCTTGACGTCCATTACCGCTCGGCAGAGAACATGCTCGCCGACATGAACACGGTCCACAAGTTCAACTAGTACGGATTTTCTACATTTTTCTAAGTTTTTCATTTCATGGAAAAATTAATTCTAAGATCACGTAAGCCACCGGGGACGAGGATGGCGCGTGCTCCAGCGAGGACGAGCGAGGCGTGATTTTGATGAACTAATTTAACTTTTGTTTATCCAAACATATATGCAAATCATCATGTGATTTTGAGCTAAAAATGACATATAAAATCATAAAAAAGTCCAACATATAAAGTTACACATGCATCTACATCGCAAAATGAGATAAGTTACTGATAAAACATAAGAGGATTAAGTTTGTTACCTCCAAAATCGAAGAGCAACACCAATGGAGGGGAGAGAGCAAGAACAACAGCAAGCTGAAGAATAGAGGCAGTGAGTTTGAATAATGGAATGGCTCGGGCTCGGGGAGATAGAAATGAACTGAATTATAGGCCGGGATAATTAGTCCCGGTTAGGGGTCGAAACTGGGACTAAAGATTAATCTTTATTCCCGGGGAATAACCCAAACCGGGACTAAAAGCTTTAGTCCCGGTTGATAATACCAGCCGGGACTAAAGATCCCTGCCCCGCGGACGACCGTTGGGCATGGACCTTTAGTCCCGGTTGGTATTACCAACCGGGACTAAAGGGTCCTTTAGTCCCGGGGGCAAAAAATGTCGAGGCTAATGCTAAATTGAGACATCGTTCTAAAGTCTGTTCTCTAGTAGTGTCACAAACTTAGGAAAAATTATTTCTAACGACATATACGGTGGCATACATACATTCTCTCATATATAGCGTAACTAGTCGAGCTACACGTTTCGTTGTTAGTGTACCTGCACAAGAGTTTCATTTCAGCCCAACCCCATAATTAAATATGCAGAATGTAAATCTAAATACTTCCATATATGTATACCCATACATATACTTCCGTATCAAAGCTACCTAATAACAGTTTATACCCACAATTAAATACGCACCACATACACATGCAAGCATGCATACATAGTCGTACCAAAGCTAACTCTCCCCGACCGCACGCTCACATCTTGCGGTCATGCCACTCATCAACTTACCTTGGCATAGAGGCATTTGATCCATACATTACCAATCAAATGAATGGCATCCATACAATAGCACGCCGTATGGACGACGAAATTAAAACCCCCATGTTAGTACTTAAATAGCCACCTAATAGTCCTTAATTTGGGCATAAGGAAAGTGATCACCGGCACACTTTAGATTTCAAATACCTATTTATATAGCTATTAGTTGCTAAAAAGGGTTTTGGAAAAAAACCTTTGTTTTAAATACACATGTGACAATTTACGTTGAATCTTGCTATGATACCAGCTATCGCAGAACCGACCAATTTATAAGAGCACAAGTACAATGGCACCCCACAAGTGGTCGCACTGTCATACTTGAGCCCATATAAACCCGGTAGTCTATCAAGTACCACGACGGGTCTCGATAAATGATTCACAACAACCAAGATCATACATGATTCAACATACATGTCACATATTATATAAAGTTCGTAGATACATTTCCATCATTAGAGTATGAAACAAAGTTATTACAAACCAAGTTTGATAGATAATAGCGGAAGCAAATTAAGTTTGAAAGTAGCATTTGCTAACATAGTTTAGTACAATGCCAACATACGATCACAGTCCACAAAAGCATATAGAGGGATTAATAAAGAAGCCTGCCCAAGGCTTACTCCTCATCCACAGCAGGATAGAAGCAACTCTTGCAATACCCATGATAAATTGTGCCATCTACAACAATGAGAAATAAAACCCTGAGTACGAGAAGGTACTCAACTAGACTTACCCGTCATAAACCAGAAATAAAATGACTCCAAGGATTATGAAAAGCTGTATAAGTGGAGATAGCTTGACAACATTTTGCATAAAAAGCAATTACTCAGTTATACCATTATAATTCTGTTATCAAATTAATTATGACTATCCATCTCTAAATTAGCAACTATCTTGTGCCAAACATGTGGTATATCATTTTAAGAGCATGCAATAGTAACCATAGCAGGTATAGAAATTTCATGTTTATCTGAACCATCATATTCCATAATACAATTACTACGAGGTTGGAGCTAGCCAAGTTTCTCATTATCCGGGAGAGACGGCGATTTGAGTCAATTTCAACCAGCTGGGAATTTATTCCTAACACAAACCCAGGTCTACCAGCCATGGTAGCCTTAGGTCACCTTTGGTACAACTCAAGTACATATTTCACGGGTTCACCCAGCGCCGCACAATCAGGGACACCAAATGCCCGGATGTTCAGGCCTAGCCTGCCCTTGGGCTCAGTCTGGCTCCCTGCACATCCTTACTACCATCCAGAGTGCGCACTCTTATAGAGTGGGGCCTGGCCTAAGTTGAGCTACTCAGCTTCGCGGTTGGAACGAGTTATCCGGCCAGCTAAGTGATAGGCATGCGTTCAATCTTATCAAAAGGTCCAACAATGGTATGGTCCTTAATCGGCACAGACGGAATCACATGAGTCAAACTACCATAGACTCCGTCCGGCCTCGATTTACGTTACCCCATGGTTCTTTTCCATGATAGCAAATATAGCCAACCGTGCTTCGGTATCCACCTATATCTCATAGGTGACAGGAAATCACCCGACTTCTACCAGGCTAAGCATGGCTAAGCATATATTCGATTCTGGACCTACATAGGGTTAAAGGTATATTTCTAGACAAGGAAATTATGTGCATCAAGTGGTTCCAATCAACTCTTATAACCTAATGCATCAATCATAAAGGACTCGAGTAAAATTTTGTAACACACTAGGAGACTTAGAATGCTCCGGGGCTTGCCTTTCATAAAGGAAGTGGGGAGATGGTCAGGGCACTCCGGAAGCTCTTCTGGGGTCTGCTCCTCGCCTTCGGGAGTTGCGGCTTGAGGAATCTCCTGCTGGTCCCCTTCGTCTCCTTCGTTGAACTCCAGCAATGTTATCTCCTCCGTCGATCCTAGATGCATAAGTATGGCATAAGATATTGTGAATGCATACATGCTGACAAGTATAGCATGATGAATGCATTCTTATAAGTATTCTTAATAGCATGGTGTTAAAGTAATAACAAGTGCATCATATTTTACTGAGTATGTGCATATCTCTTCTTGATTACTTAATCAAACACTTCAACAATTCATTTACTATACCACAAAACAGCAGCTACTTGTTTTACTCATAACTGAAGTTATACCTATCCAAATGCTGTGATCTTGGACTTTCTCGAAAGCTTATAAAATTGTTTACAACTCTTATATAATCACCAAAAGCTAATTCGCAATCTATCTTAAGCAAAACAGACAATCAATCCAGTGCTGTCCAGAAATTCTAGAGAGCGAGCATTTCGGAATACTAACTTTAAATAGCTATAACTCCTAAACCCTTTGGCCTATTGTCCTGAAATTTTGACACAAGATATATAAAGAAGGTACCTACAACTTTGTTATTAACCATTTTTACAGCAAACATCATTCTTACAATGCAACATACCAAATCACAGAATCTGTCTGAAAACTCTTCTCACCCTAATTATAAAGCAACAATATTTCTATTGCATATAGCCATTCCAAATTTGACCTCACCAATCACACCAACGGTACAAGGACATCAAATACACACAAGAAAATATAATGGCCATGCCCAAACTATTTATTTAAATGCCTTTATCAATTTACTAAGATACGTAGGTTAAATAATAAACATATACTAAATGTGCATCATAAATTCTTAGAAATTTACAGTGGCTTACTAGTGCTTCCAATATTCTACTGTAAACGTTTCATGCCATTTTACCAAGTAAAACATTCTATGCCAAAATGACAAGACATAAAGGCTTAAAATAACATAAATAGGAAACCCTAGTGAAAAGTGTCAAGTAACAGATTTTATATTTTTCTTAGCATCCATAAGGTACTAGGACATCCTCCAATAAATTTCATGAACATTGGATTCATAGATAATTTATAAAAATTCAAACAAGGATCACCTAATTATAAAGGGAAAATCTATAACTCAAAGACTATTCATGCACTGACACTCAAATTTTTACCAGAGCTTACACTTATCAAGAAAAGCTCACCATATAAATTTCATAATTTTTGGAGCACAGGAACTCAAGATATAAATTAAACAACTTTGCATACATTTAAAAACACAATTCAAGTTTCATTACAAATGCTAATATTACAAATGCTAATTTTATATTTTTCCTAAATACTACACTTCCTAAGGAACACTACAAAATTTGGTTCACAATATTTGGATCTCTACAACTCCACTTATCATTTTTCAAATTTGCACAGAAAATAGGAAATAAATGAACTATCCTACAGCTCTACAATCACTGTCAACTGGGACCCGCATGTCAGTTGACCCCATCGGTCAGTAAAACGGAAAATAGAGGAACGCACGGGGTGGCGCTAACTCACCGGCGGTGACTTCTCTGGCAACGACAGCTTGACTACAGTGACCCCCTTGACTCTGCGTGCACGCTAGGCTAGTCATTTGGATGGATTAGCGACGCGGAGCACGATGGTGGCGGCCATGGCGGTGCGGGTCGACGGCGATACACTGGAGGTGACCACGATGACTCAAGCTAAGGCTCGGATGAGCATCTACTGACCAAGGAGAACCTAGCGCACAAGATAACACAGCGAATGGTGGACGGAGATGGTGCGGCCACGACGACGGGGCTCGGCAGCAGAACTCCGGTGACATCATACGTGGTGCTGAGGCCTTACCGGCATGGCTAGCGAGCAATGCAGGCGTGGTGCGACGGTAGGAGTACGGTGAAGCTTCTATAGTGGTGAAGGAACAACGCAGGCAAGCTTGGTGCTGGCAATGGCGACGGTGGCGCTCACAGAGCTGCTGCGGCTGCGGTGGGTGAGCGAAGGTGGTAGCCAGAAGTGAAATGAGGGCACGGGGATGGAGCGGGCGAGCGCTGGGGTGATAAAGGTGAGCTCTGGCCTAACACTGCCTGGCTGCTCAGAGCAATGGCAACGCATGGCTCTCCACCAGCTCCATGCGGTGGCCAACTCCTGCTGGCGGTCGGCCACTGAACACGAGCCGCTTCGGGCATCAGAGCCCCGAACCGAGCCTGACGACGTGACTTGAAGACGATCAAACTGATAATCCGTAGCTCCATAGTGAAAATACTATGAACAAAACTTGTAGATCTAAGTACCATCTACAAATTTTATTAAAGGACCCGGTGCTAATTCTCAACCGAAATTGAGTAATATCATCTCAAAGTCGAGCTTATCAAACTGTCAGTGCACATGACTTAGAAAATTTCTCTAAGTGCTAAAAACAGTGCATTGTTGATTTTTGTGGGCTCAAAAAGACTAAGCTACGCACATAATTAGCTCATGAACCAAAAATAAAAGTTGTTCCCCTTATCAAAAACTACAACTTTGCTTTAGTGACCACATCCATGCAAGGCTCTATCATATAGTTCAAACTTGGTCAAACCCATTACATTCAAATGATGACTTGTACTTAAACTATGACTTAGTGACCAATTTAGCCCTAGCCATGAATACCAAAGTTGTTCATAATGACACTCCAAGCATGTTTAAGCTATTTGTAAGGTCACACAATCATTTCATACATTAGTTACTCAAAGCTTTCCAGATCAACATACATAGCATCACTTAAGTACTTGATCAAGCAAAGTGATCTTCATGAACCATGTTCCATTAGTTATCCTAAGTATAGCTATGATGTTTTAGTGACTCACATCAACCATTTACATGTATTCACTCATGATCATATGCATATATACAAAGAAACATAAAATAACAAGCATGTTTCATATGTTTCAATCACATGTTTCAATTCTAAAAGCTTAAATATGAATGCTTGATGCTCATGCTCATGCAATGTGAGTCAATTTATGCAAGCTCAACACCTAGGGTGTTACAATCTGAGGAAGATAGAGTGCTCAAGCATAAAAATAAAATCAAAAGAGAGACACAAAATCACCTCACAAACACTTAGATATAGTTCTTGGACTTTTGATAGTCGGAAGTTCTGACATTTGGTGCTAGAAGTTTCGGTACTTGAGGACTTAGCCATTAGCCCGCCTGCCTCGCTTGCCTGTCAAAAGTCCCGATGGGAGTTGGGAGTTTTGGGTGCCGAAAGTTCTGGCTCCCGCCGGATGTCCCGGTGCTTTGGGACTTAGCCCCCTGGCTCGGCTCTGGGTCGGGAGTTCTGATGTGAGTCGGAAGTCCCAACTGCAAGAAGTTTTGGCGTTCCGCCGAAAGTGCCAGCTCTAGCTGTGTTGACCACCTTTTACTATGCCTTGAACACTGTTTTACAGAAGGGCCAGAAGTTCTGGCGATCTGTGTTGGAACTTTTGACCCTGATCTAAACGGTTGGATTTCACTATGAGTATAAATAGCTCTCTCCTCTCTTCTAACCATGAACCACTCATTCATTACTCGCCAACCTTCGTATAAAACAACTCCCAGGCACTGTTTAGATCCTTTCAATTGGTATCAAAGCAAGGTCTTCTTTTAGCTCTTCACCATGTGAGAAGAAACAATGTCGGAGACCGACAAGATGTAAGCCGATGCCACCGAGATGGCCAAGAAGATAGCTGAAGAGTTGATGGCTGCTCAAGTCAAGTTCTTTCAAGATGAAATGAAAAAGATGCAAGATGAGATGAGCAAGAAGGTTGAAGATGCAATAAGTGGCAAGAATGATGCAACAAGTGGCAAAAATGAAGCAAACAAAGATGCCACTAGTGATATTGGAGCCGGTGAGCATGCTCATGGAAAGGGAATATATTCGAGCATGAACTTTGAATTTGGACAACTCATCAAAGGTTCGCCTCTACATACCCCTTCTGTCAACATTGGCAAGCCACCTCACTTTGATGGAACAAGATACACCGATTGGTCCTACAAGATGAAGATGCATCTCATTGTTGCAAGACTTTGGAAAGTTGTGGATGTTGGTGTGATGATCCTACCGATGAAGATAGAGAGATAACTCTAGAAGAAGTGCATAATCTCCATCAAAATTCATAAGCCATAGCTTTGCTTGTGTCAAGCTTAAGTCCGGATCAGTTTAGAAAGGTAAATGGAATGGAAAGTGCAAAGCAAATTTGGGATACTTTGAAAGTGTCATTTGAAGGAGATAAGAGTGTGAGAAAAGGCAACATTGAGTTGCTTCATGGTGAATTGGAAAGATTTGTGTTGCAAAATGAAACTACACAATCCATTTTTGATAGGCTTATGGCATTGGTCAACCGCATAAGAGCTCTTGGAAACACCGAATGGGATGACAACAAGGTTGCTAGAAAGATGTTGAAAACTTATAGAGCCAAGAACAATATGCTAGTGTCCGTGATCATGGAAAGGCGTGGTTATGATGAGATGACACCTCAAGAAGCTCTTTCAAAGCTCAAGCATCATGAGTGTCTAGATGAAGATGCAATCAATGCTCACAATCAAAATCCAAATGCAATGGGATACAACAAGAATGTAGCCCTAAAGGCAACTCAAGCTCATGAAGGCAAACCCTCTAGTCAAGAGAAGAAGAAGAAAATGAAGGATGATTCCTCAAGTGAAGAAGAAGAGTCCGATGAAGAAGTTGCACTCGTCATTAGAAACTTTAGAAAGTTTATAAAGAAGAAGAGCAACTGGAAGACTTATGGTGATGGGAAGAGAAGAAATAAGAAGAGGTTTTGCTATGGTTGTGGCCAAACCATACACTTCATAGCCGATTGTCCTAATGAGAAGAAGAAGCACAAGCATGACAAGGATGAAGATAAGAAGAACAAAGGCAAGAAGAGAGGTGAAGCTCATCTTGGTGAAGAGTGGGAGTCAAATGATAGTGACTCAAGTGATGATGAGAAGAAGAAGGGAGCTGCAAACATCACCATCCACCACTCTTCATCACCGACCATGATCTTCCCTGACTCAACTTCACCACCAAAACTCTTCCCCAATTTATCTTCATCACCAAGGCACTTCTCCAACCTCATCGATAACGATTACTACACTACAACTTGCCTCATGGCTAAGGGGGAGAAGGTACATGTCTCATCCAATCCCTCTAGTGATGAGTATGATAGTTGTGATGAGAACATAGAAGAACTTGAAGCACCCATGATAAAGAAATTTGGTAAAAAGGCCTACACTAAAATAAAAATGCTAATGAAGAAATTAGAGAAGAGGGATAGATGCTTGGAGATGCAAGGAGACATAATCACTCAAGAGAGAGACAAGAACCTTGCACTTGAAGCATCTATCACCAAGGAAAAGATGAAGGTTGAAAAGTTAACCATTGAATTGTCTTTAGCCAATGACTCAATTGGGAAATTGACTAAGGAACATTCGATGGTTAATGATCTAGTGGCTAGCCTCAAAAGTGAGAAGAGTATAGCTCAAGAAAGCCTCACAAGCTTGGAAGAAAAATACCAAAATCTTGAGCTAAACTATAGTACTCTTTGGGCTAGCACTTCAACTTCTCCTAAGGCAACCGAAGACTCTAATGTCTCCACTAGTAATGGTTGTAAAAGATGCTATAAAGTTGATGTAAATGCATATGCAACTAACCTTGTTGAGCTAGAGAAGAGAGACAAGGAGATTCATAGGTTGAAGATGATCTTGAAGAATGGGTGCAAGTGTCAAGAGCAATCCAACAAGACTATATACAAAGGCATCAAGGCATCCTTCAATCAAGGAAGGCAATGGCTACAATAGGTATGATGGGAAGGTCAATGGAAGGAACATGATCAATGGTGTGCCTTGTGTGAAGTTCAACAAGGGTGTTGCTCTTGATGAGCTTATATGCAAGGCCAACAACAAGGTCTACATTCCCAAGATCCAACCTACAAGTGACAAGACAATCAAGATGAAGCAATCCGAGGCCCCCAAGCCACAAGTGCCACTTCCACGGTGCTATGCTAGTGACTATATGTGTTGTTGGGGCAAGGATGGCAAGATTGTAGTCAAGTATGTTGGTGCCCAAAAGAGGAAGGAGATTATGCAGAGTGTTTCGGTGCCCAAGTTTTATGTGACTAACCCCCTAGGACCCAAATCTGTTTGGGTACCTAAAACAAAAGTTTGATTTGTCTTTGTAGGAATATTCCTCCGGTGGAACAAATTGGGTGGTGGATAGTGGGTGCACCAATCATATAACCAGAGAGAAAGACATGTTCACATCATTCCAACCTAGTCATACCAAAGTGGGAACATTGTGTTTGGTGACAATGGAAAGGAGAAGTTCTCGGTTTGGGTAAAATTGCTATCTCAAATGATAATTCTATTTCCAATGTTTTACTTGTGAATTCGTTAAGATACAATTTATTGTCCGTTTTGCAACTCTGTGAGATGGGCTACAATTGTCTCTTTACGAATAAGGGTGTGAAAGTCTATAGAAGGGAGGATTCCTCAATTGCATTTATGGGTCATTTAAAAGGGAAACTGTATCTAGTTGATTTTACATCAAATAAAGTAAATCCTGAGACTTGTTTAATGGCAAAATCTAGCATGGGTTGGTTATGACATCATCGACTTGCCCATGTTGGGATGAGGAACTTGGCCAAACTTCAAAAAGGCGAACACATCCCTAGGCTAACAAATGTTTCTTTTGAGAAAGATAGGATTTGTAGCACATGCCAAGCGGGAAAGCAAGTTGGAGCTAAACATCCCGTCAAGAATGTTGTGACAACCGAAAGGCCATTGGAATTGCTTCACATGGACATATTTGGACCCATCGCTTATATAAGCCTTGGTGGTAACAAATATGGTTTCGTAATTGTTGATGATTATTCTCGTTTCACTTGGGTATTCTTTTTGCGTGACAAGAGTGAAGTACATGGTATCTTCAAGAGGTTTGCAAAAAGAGCCCAAAATAAGTTTGATGTCAAGATCAAGAGAGTTAGAAGTGACAATAGGACGGAGTTCAAGAACACCAACATTAAGGAGTTCCTTGATGAAGAATGAATCAAGCATGAGTTTTCAATTCCATATACTCCACAACAAAATAGTGTTGTGGAGAGGAAGAACCAAACGCTCATTGAAGCAACAAGGGCAATGTTGGATGAATACAAGACTCCAACCAACTATTGGGCAGAAGCCGTTAGCATGGCATGTCATGCTATCAACTACTTATATCTTCACAAGAAAAGGGACAAGACCGCCTATGAACTTCTAACCAGTAAAAAGCCTAAGGTGCACTACTTTAGTGTTTTTGGATCCAAGTGTTTCATACTTAACAAGAAATCCAAAAGCTCAAAGTTTACACCAAAGGTTAATGAAGGTTTCATGCTTGGTTATGGTACTAATGAACATGGATATCGTGTTTTCAATAAAACCACCGGTTTGATTAAAATCATGATAGATGTGACTTTTCATGAAACTGACGGCTCTCAAAAGGAGCAAGTCAATGTTGAGATTGTAGGTAATGAAGAAGCTCCACATAAAGCCATCAAGAAGCTTGCAATTGGTGAAGTAAAGCCCATCGAAGATGAAGATGATGACAATATTGTGCATGTTGATCTTGATCCAACCACTCATCATGTTTCATCCAATGAACATGGTGAAGCTTCCGCAACATGAAATGATCAAGATGGGAGATCAAATGAAACACAAGATCATTCTCATGAAGATGGTGTCAACAATAAGCGGGTTCAACCTCAACTCAACAATGAAGAAAGAAGTGAAGACAACCCTCCAATCAATCATGACCATGATGATGAAGATGATGGCCCCATTCAAAGATCAACTCAAGTGCCACTTCCTAGAGTGCATCAATCCATTCAACGGGATCATCTTGTTGATAACATATTGGGGAGAAAGTTTTTGTAAACATTACTCATTTGTTTCTCCTTTGGAACCTCATAGGGTGGAAGAGGCACTTGATGATCTAGATTGGATGATAGCCATGCAAGAGGAGTTGAACAACTTCACTCGTAATGAAGTCTGGTCCTTAGTGGAAAGGTCCAAGCAAAATGTGATTGGAACCAAGTGGGTCTTTCGCAACAAGCAAGATGAGCAAGGCATGGTGACAAGGAACAAGGCAAGGTTGGTGGCTCAAGGATTTACTCAAATTGAAGGCTTGGATTTTGGGGAGACCTATGCACCAGTGGCTAGGCTAATATCAATTCGTATTCTACTTGCCTATGCTGCTCATCATGATTTCAAGCTATATCAAATGGATGTGAAGAGTGCATTTATCAATGCCCCCCTATCTGAGTTGGTGTATGTAGAGCAACCACCAAGCTTTGAAGATCCTAAGTATCCAAACCATATCTACAAGCTCGACAAGGTGCTCTATGGTCTCAAACAAGCCCCTAGAGCTTGGTATGATTGCTTGAAGGATTTCCTACTCAAACAAGGGCTTGAGATAGGAAAGGCCGATGCTACTTTATTTACTTTCAAAGTCAATAATGATATCTTTGTTTGCCAAATATATGTCGATGACATAATATTTGGTAGTACTAATGTGACTTTTTGTGATGAATTTAGTAGGATTATGATGAATAGGTTCGAGATGTCCATGATGGGAGAGTTAAAGTTCTTTCTTAGATTTCAAATCAAGCAACTCAAGGATGGCACGTTCATAAGTCAAACCAAGTACACCAATGACATGTTGAAGAAGTTTGACATGGACAAGGCCAAGCCCATCAAGACACCTATGCCAACCAATGGACATCTTGACCTTGATCAAGGAGGAAAGGACGTCGATCACAAGGTATATCACTCCATGATTGGATCCCTCCTTTACCTTTGTGCATCTAGGCCTGATATCATGCTTAGCGTGTGCGTGTGTGCAAGATTTCTAGCTAATCCGAAAGAATGTCATTTGATGGCCGTTAAGAGAAATTTTTGATATTTAGTACACACTCCTAATCTTGGCTTGTGGTATCCTAGAGGTTCCACTTTCGAGTTACTTGGCTATTCAGATTCGGATTATGCCGGTTGCAAAGTAACCCCAAAAAGTACCATCGGGACTTATCAATTCATTGGTAGGTCCTTGGTGTCTTGGAGCTCTAAGAAGCAAAATTTCATTGCTTTGTCCACCGCTGAAGCCGAGTATGTGGTGGTCGATGCATGCTGTGCCCAACTACTTTGGATGAAGCAAACCCTCAAAGACTTTGTTTGTGAGCTAACCAAGATTCCCCTTTTGTGTGACAACGAGAGTGCCATTAAGTTGGCAAACAACCCCGTAAACCACTCTTGAACAAAGCACATAGACATCTAGCATCACTTTTTGAGAGACCATGAAGCCAAAGGAGATATCGCAATTCATCATGTGAGCATCAAAAAGCAACTAGCCGATATCTTCACAAAGCCCCTAGACGAGTCAAGATTTTGTGCTTTGAGGAGTGAGCTAAATAACATTGATTCTCGTAATGTGGCATGATGTCTCACACATGCTTAGTTTGAACTAGCTAGGAGAAAACAATTGTGAAAATATTGTGACACTTTCAAAATCTCATTTATAGTTTTCATATGTGACTATTGCTTTGTGGAGTGTTTGAAACCTAGTCACATGTAAAAATGATGTGTCCATCATATTTTTGCCCCATATGACATGGTGAGCTCGAGGTAGGACGTTTATGAAATTTCCTACGTTGGAAGTCCTGGCTCAGGTCAGAAGTTCTGATAGCTGGAAGTCTCGGCTCTAGGGCCGGAACTCCTGACTGTCGGAAGTTCTGGCTTAGTCAAAACTTCTGATGTAGATCTACAAAGATGGTTTCTTTTTAACTATGCCCATTGACCTAGGGTTCATTTTTTACCCATGCTCCTCCCGTGCACCACCGCCCTACGCCCACCCCTGTGCTATCACCCTACACATGCCTTCGCTCTACCCCCACGCCGCCGCCACCACACCCCCGCGTCGCCTACCACCACCGTCGTGCATGTGCTTCAGGAGCTCTGGCTCTGCTTAGGACTCCCGGCGCTGCTACCTCCACTTGACGCCACCATCTTCTCTACCTCCGTGTGCTAGTCATCGCCCCGGTGGTGGAGAGGCCGTCCACTCATTGGAAGAGGTGCTTCTAGTCATGGATTTCCTTGTTGGTGCTGCGGATTTGGTGTTTCTCCTATTCTTCCTCTCCTTCCCAAGGTACTACCTCCATGGCTAACCCTAACCTCCAATGTACCTTATGACTTGCTTCTTCTCTTCTTTCCTCTCTCTCCTCCTCTACCTTCATTGTGTGCATGTTTGTGTGGATTTGGAGCCACATGTATGGATTGGCTACCAAAGTATGCTAGAAGTCCCAGCTATAGTCAAAACTCTTGGCCACCGGAAGTTCCGACTCCCGGGCCAGAACTTCCAAACCCCAGAAGTCCTAGCGCTAGCCAGAAGTTTTGACCTTTTGGTCACTACTCCATCTATGTTTCTCCATATCCAAGTTCTCGTTCGCCATTCTTTTACCGTGTTTCTTAGCCGCCTTTCACTTTTCTCCATAGCGACGGCCTCCTGTGGTGATGCCTCTCCTCCCCATCATAGCGAGAAGTGTTCCAAGTGGACCCTAGATCCCGTTGCATCCTCTTGGCCAACTAGACACACCAAGGCATCACTCTCTCATCATACTGCTGGTGGTCATGGGGTTCATGCTCATGCTGCTCGTGCTCAAGCCCAAGCTTCACCCGTTGGTGCCGCTGCACGAGAGTTCATTCCCGGTCTTGGTGATGAACATGCCATCGATCCTGCTGAAGAAGCCCTTAATCAAGAAGGATAGACTATTGCTGATGATGTGTGCACCATGACACCTTTAGCTCTGGGTTACTTTGGGATTAGTCACTTGATTCGGTTCAATGGTCCCACTCCTACTATCTGGGTACTGCAGCGCACTCCCAATCTGACTGGAGGTTATACCCCTCATCTATAGGTTGATTATCAACAACATGTGGCTGAGATTCATCGCCATCATGCCCAGCACCTATATGATGAGCCCAAGGATCTGAGGATCGAGTACTAGTTCTGGGAGCCATTTCATTTTGATTTCTACCATCGCTTCATGTTTCTTTGCTTCATCAACAAGAAAGAGGCTCCGGTGATTCAGATGAAGGCTATTGACACCTTTGAGCTTAGCAAGCTGCCTGGCTAGGACATGATGTAGCTGCTCCACGACTTGAGGAGGATGGGGTTGTAGCCACTGATGGAGTTCCACAAGCCATGGAACAATGAGATTATCTGTTAGTTCTATGCCTCCTATCACTTGGACACTCAGGAGCATACACATGTCATTCATTAGACCACCGAAGGCAATCACTACAAGGTTGATTTCATTACCTTCTCTTTCCTTCTTGGCTTGCACCGCATGGATCGCACCTCCACTGCCATTACTGACATTTTCGCTCTTGCCATGGATGAGTATCAGTATATGTATTTGGATGGTCATCGTGCTAATGGGAAGACCATTTGGTTGAAGCCCTACACCTATGTGCTAAACAACATCCTCCGTCAGATCTTGTATCCCAAGATAGGTGACTCTACCAATCTCCATGAGGATTCATTGGTTGTCCTTGATTGCTTTGGAGATGAGTTCACCAAGTTCTCCATCAGCCGCTATATTTGGGATAAGATCTTCATCGCTAGTGAGGATGTGGTAAAGCACTACCCCTATGCTCCATTCAACATGCATATCATTAAGCATGTGTCCGGCATTCACTTCCCTTCTGATGTCCCTCACAAAGTCCTCAAGCTGTCCAACAAGATGTCACTTTAGGCAAAGAGGGAATTAATGGACCTCGCTAAGGGCAAAGGCAAAGGTGTCTCAGGCTCCTCCTCATGAGCTTCTCCACCACACGCTTCACCCTCTCTCCATGATCATAGTGAGGAGCCTTAGTCCTCCTCATCCTTCGGTGGTAAGCCCCCCAGCAAGTTCTAGTTCTTCATGAAGTATATGTTCGGAGCTTGTTGTGCTAGTGCTGAGCATGATCAAGAGATGCTAGTGAGCATGCATCGTATTGAGCAGAAGCTTGACATTCGCTCTGCTCCGCCTTGGGCCTTGGAGCCACTTCATGATCCTTTCGAATTTTATGATGAGGCTTGCAAGGAATACTATGGAGAGTCATCCTATCAGCCCCATCCCCATGGCAAGTCGCAAATGGATGTCGATGAAGTGGAGTACTGAGAAGAAGATGATGGCGATGACGATGACGATGCTGATGATGGTGGTGGCAACCAAGACGATGATGAGGACTACAATGAGGAGTAGTCGTTTCTTTCACACGGCCTACCCCTTTTGGCACTTGTTGACAAAGGGGGAGTGTTAGGCTTCGATCTTATTGTAATAAGTTAGTTGGTCACTTAGAGTTGGTCGCTTAGAGCTTGTGAGAATTTAAAACTTTTAGCTTGTATGAACTATGTCGTGTGGTGGCACTGTGTGACGGACAACTATATTTGTGTGATAGATGATTATAGGACAAGCAATGTTTATCTACATATCTATTTGTCTCTACATGTGAATGGTGGATGTTATTTCTAGATGGCCATGCGTTGTTTCAAGTTGTTACTTTGAGATCTTGGCCATCATATTTTTTTTTACTTGTTGTATAACATGTCATATTGCATCTCCCTTTTTCATGGATATTCACTTGTTCACATACACTTGTTGCACCCCACGGATTGCAAAATTTAGGGGGAGTTTCTATCTTAATATATGGAAGTGATGTGTTGATGATCATCATTGAAATTCAAATTTAATGCATATATTAAGGGGGAGAGCTCTATAAATTTTGGGGTTCAAAAGATTTAAATTCTTACATTTTTATAAAAGCCTAAGTTGGTTGTCATCAATTACCAAAAAGAGGGAGATTGAAAGTGCATTTGCCCCTGTGGATTTTGGTATATTGATGACATCCAAATTAGGGACTAATTAGATCTTAATGAGATATATTGCAGCATTAGTCCCTTGAAAGTTTCAAAGAGTTGATTTAAGATGAAATGGTATCCCTCAATTCTTCAAGTGTAAAAGGCGAACGAACCCAAAGTGCGCTTCAAGCATTTTTTATTTTGTTTTGGGTCTAGGTATGACATACTATAAAGAGGGATGCAAGTTTAGGTGGTCTGAGGAAGATTGAGTGATCAAGCATAAAAATAAAATCAAAAGAGAGACAAAATTACCTCACGAATATAGATATAGTTCTTGGACTTTTGGTAGTCAAAAGTCCCGGTGTGAGCTGGGAGTTCCGGCCATCAGAAGTTCTGACATTTGGTGCTGGAAGTTCTAGGACTTGAGGACTTAGTCGTCAGCCCGCCTACGCTCGCTCGCCCGTCGAAAGTCCCGATGAGAGTTGGGAATTCTGGGTGCAGGAAGTTCTGACTCCCGCCGGAAGTTCCAGCGCTTTGGGACTTAGCCCCCTAGCTTGGCTCTGGGTTGGGAGTTCCGATGTGAGTTGGAAGTCCCAACTACTAGAAGTTTTGGCATTCCACCGGAAGCTTCGGCTCTAGCTATGTTGACCACCTTTGACTATGCATTGAACAATGTTTTATAGAAGGGCTGAAAGTTCCGGCGATCTGTGTCGGAACTTCCGACCTAGATCTGAATGGTTGGATTTCACTATGAGTATAAATAGCTCTCTCCTATCTTCTAACCATGAACCACTCATTCATTGCTCACCAACCTTCATCCAAAACAGCTCCCAAGCATTCAAGGCACCCCTCTCTTCTCCCCTTTGCTCCAATCTTTGATTCCCCTAGGGTTTTGAGTGAAAGGAGAGTGGATTGAGTGAGAGAATCACTTTGGCAAGCTTGAGCACTTGATTTCATTGTCAAGCTGATTGCATTGGAGTCTATTACTCTTGGGTTCTTAGAACCCTAGCCGGCTAGGTGTCGCCCATGAGCTTCCATCTTATGGAAAAGCCTTGGGAAGTTTGTATTACCCTTGATTTCTTTGTGAAAAGCTCAAGTAACCTTTGTGGTTGCTTTGAGAGAGGCAAGGAGGTGGAAGAGACTCCGACCTTCATGGTCACCTCAACAACAAGGACGTAGGAGCTCCTTTGTGGCTGGGTTGCCGAACCTTGGGATAAATTCTTGTGTCCCACGTGCTTGTTGTTGTTGTGATTTGTTGTATCATACTTGTTCTTGTTGGTTTGTCTTCCTCTCCAACTCTCCTATTAGGGTTTGGACTCGATCTATGGAGTGGTGACCTTCCGGTGTTAAAGGAACACCCCAACACTTCACCTTACCACTAGGGAGTGGGGTTGTAAGATATCTTTCACTCAAAGTTCATTTTAGCACTTGTAGTGAATTTCACGTAGGTGAAGGAACTCCCGGTTGTTTGCGTTGGAACTTCTGGCTGCCAGAAGTTCTGGCCCAAACAGTCAGAACTTCCATCTATCACTAATAATTTGACTGAGTTTATGCAAAAATTATTAGATATGCTTATTCACCCCCTCTAGGCATTGTTTAGATCCTTTCAGAGCTTAAATCATTTTATTATTATTATTGTTTATTAATTATTGTATATATTTTTTAAGTGTTCACCTAACTTATTATTATTAGTTTTAACTCAAGCAAGGCTGAAGTAAGGATTGCAATGTAAGAATTAGCCTTGATTCATCTCCACACTAGATTATTTCTACTGTTTATAAAAGTAATACTCTAAGTTCATTAACCAAAATTTAACACCATGTCAAGTTTTGATTAAAGAAGGCTATTTTAACCTAAGCGTCATGCTTAATTTAAAAATCCTATGGGTGCATTGATCAAATACACCCAAACTAGAGTATATGACAAACAACAGAAAGCATGATTTTTCATGATCAAGATATATCCAATGGAGACAAACATTAGTTAAAGAAGTTGGTGAACATCATCATTATTCTCTCTTTTTATAGTAAGATAGAGCTAACATCGTCATCATCATTTTTGTGCATGGAACTTTTGGGATTCTCACCATCCTCCCCACACTTGGACTTTTGTGTAAAAGTCAAGTGTGTAATGTCAGGGTCTCCTTTTTTAGTGTGTTTCATCATCAAAGATCATCAAGGTATGTAGTCGATGCAGCTCCCATGTTTTCAGGCATCATATGTCCCCTGTTCTTCTTGATCTTAACCTAAAAGGTACACACAAGAATACCTGAACGTGCATACTAACTTGATAACATGTTCTTGTTTTTTATCAATAAGAAAGTTGTTTTTATAATAATCCCTCTTCTCTTTTTTTATGATAATCTAGGATATCTCCTGGCAGTGCTTTGTTAATAGTCATAAGCTTGACCTTGGGAACTTCATCTTGCAGCTATCATTGGTGGTGTATGTAACATCCCGGTCTAGGGCTTAACAGGATTAATAGGATACTCATACCAATAAGTTGCAACTTTTTTTCTGGAAGCCCATCTGCAAATAACTCTGAGGTTAAGCGTGCTTGGCCTAGAGCGATGGGTGACCGATCGGGAAGTTCTTTCCGGGTGCGCACGAGTGAGGACAAAGTGCGTAGAAAAGACCTGTGTTGGTCTGTGAGGGTAGTCTATATCCTAGAGAAGCTGCCAGATGTAAGCGGACTCGGCCTCGGAGAGGCGGGACGTTACAGAATGGTATTAGAGCCGACTCTCACGGTTTCACGGGCGCGTGTGTCGCAGTTGTGCAGGCATGGTGCGCATGGCTGGTGTGGATCCAGCGTGGTCACACAACATGGCACATGCGCTGGCTCTAGACACACGGACGTGGCCAAGAGAGGACGCTCCTGGCTTGGGATTGATCGACGATGATGTCGATCTCTTAAGGGGGTGAGGATGTAACATCCCGGCCCAGGGCTTAACAGGATTAATAGGATACTCATACCAATAAGTTGCAACTTCTTTTCCGGAAGCCCATCTGCAAATAACTCCGAGGTTAAGCGTGCTTGGCCTGGAGCGATGGGTGACGATGTAACATCCCGGCCCAGGGCTTAACAGGATTAATAGGATACTCATACCAATAAGTTGCAACTTCTTTTCCGGAAGCCCATCTGCAAATAACTCTGAGGTTAAGCGTGCTTGGCCTAGAGCGATGGGTGACCGACCGAGAAGTTCTTCCCGGGTGCGT
Organism: Miscanthus floridulus; assembly: GCF_019320115.1. NCBI lineage: Eukaryota > Viridiplantae > Streptophyta > Magnoliopsida > Poales > Poaceae > Miscanthus > Miscanthus floridulus. Next base: position 98,655,273 of record NC_089581.1, read on the forward strand.
ACGAGTGAGGACAAAGTGCGCAGAAAAGACCTGTATTGGTCTGTGAGGGCAGTCTATATCCTAGAGTAGCTGCCAGATGTAAGCGGGCCCGGCCTCGGAGAGGCGGGACGTTACAGAATGGTATCAGAGCCGACTATCGCGGTTTCACGGGCGCGTGTGTCACAGTTGCGCAGGCATGGTGCGCATGGCTGGTGTGGATCCGGCGTGGTCACACAGCATGTCACATGCGCTGGCTCTGGACACACGGACGTGGCCAAGAGAGAACGCTCCTGGCTTAGGATTGATCGACGAGGACGTCGATCTCTTAAGGGGGTGAGGATGTAACATCCCGGCCCAGGGCTTAACAGGATTAATAGGATACTCATACCAATAAGTTGTAACTTCTTTTCCGGAAGCCCATCTACAAATAACTCTAAGGTTAAGCGTGCTTGGCCTAGAGCGATGGGTGACCGACCGGGAAGTTCTTCCCGGGTGCGCACGAGTGAGGACAAAGTGCGCAGAAAAGACCTGTGTTGGTCTGTGAGGGCTCTCTATATCCTAGAGTAGCTGCCAGATATAAGCGGGCCCGACCTCGGAGAGGCGGGACGTTACAGAAGCTGTAACACCCCTGGTGTTTAGCTTCCACATTTGCACTACATTTCATAAACATGAGCATCATGCATCCCTTCGTGAACTTATAGCACATGAAACATAATTGCAAAACACTGCAACGTCTTGTATATTTCATGTGTGTTGTTCTTTTATGAAATGTAAAGTGTGCAACACTTGAGTGCAACATGTGCCACTCACTTAGTGAAACAAGATTAGTTAATACTATGCAACAAGATCATGAAACATGTGAAACATGACTATGAAACATTTGCAACACTTCTTATGTTTTTCATTGTCCAGTGTATACCTTGATTGATTCTTGTGTGACCAATGCATGGTGTGGCTAGAAATGCTTGTGAGTAACTTAGTTACACTTAGAATGTCATTAGGAACAATGTTCATGTTGATCATTTTGACTAATTAGGTTTCCAAGTCATGGTTTGACCAAATTTGACCCCTGAACCCTTTTGTTTGACTATTTAAAAAGTGTGGCTTAGGATATTTGCATGTCTGAGCAACCTAAAGCAAAGATGTAGAGAATTAAGTAAGGAACAAAAGTTATTTTGTGACCAACTCGTGAAAATGTGCACAACATGCCCAAAAAGGTCCCACAAGTCAGTTTTGGGGTTGGATTCAACACTTAGAATTTTTCTAAGTATGAAACTGAGTTTTCAGTTTCATGAACTGGACTTTGGCTTGATTTTACTCTGTATCCGTGTAGAATTAGTCCTTGGTATTTAAAAAGAAATTGAAGATGGAAGTACGGGCTACAACTTTCATGTTCATAATTTCCTCTAATACGTCACGGTTTAGGATCTAATCAGTGTTAAACTTGCCCTGTCAGTCGGTTCGTTTGAGCACTGAATCGAAATGTCAGACCGTTCATGGCCGACCGGCAACAGAGTCCGGCCGCCGCGTGTCCGCCACGCGCCGTGGCTGGCCTGCCGTTGCTGCCCGGTGTCCTCCGCCTTGAAGACGCGTCCACCTGCCTCTTCAGTCACTCCTCCTCGCCCTCTTTCGCTTCTCCAGCTCGCAGCAGCAGCAGCCCAGGCGCCACCGCTCCGCCATCGTTGCCGAGCGAGCTCCGCCGTCGCCGAGCTTGCGCACCATCGCAAAAACCCGTCGGCCAGCTCGCCTGTAGCTCCGCCGTAGCCTCCTCTACTTCGTCGACCTTATAGCTGCGCCATCCGAGCTCTAGGTGAGGGCCATTGGCCGTTTTCCCGACGTCGTCGCCATGGCCGTACCTCGCCGGAGCTAGCGCTCGTCGTGGCCGGCCGCCTCCGCTCCTTTACTGCCTCTTCTAGTGCGCGCATGGGGACCCGTAGGAGCCGTAGTGCCTACCTCGAAGACGTAGTCCCTGGATTCGCCGCCGTTGAGCCGGAACACGACCGCGCGCCGCCGTGCGCCATGGCCGAGCCGCCGAGCTCCGTGGCCGGGGTACTTAGGGGTCGGTAGAGTTGGTGGTTAGGGTGTCAATCGACGCGTAAGGTTGAGGCGGTCACGTAGGTGCCGTCATCGTCGCCGGAGAAGCCGCCGTCGGCGAGCTCCACCGGATTCCCGTCGTGCGAGCCGCCTCCCCTGTTTCGCTGTCGCTGACCGGTGGGGTCGGCTGACAGCCGGGTCCCACACGTCAGCGGCTGTGCAGTCATAGGGCTAGTTCAAAAATTCAGTTTTGAAGGCTGATTTGATATTTTTGTATCTTCAAATGTGTAGATCCAAATTGAGTACTTCCAATTTTGTTAGACTCACAGTTAGGTCTAGTATTTAAGAAAAATATATCTTGAGCACATTTTGTAGAAATTTTGGATGAATTAAATAGGAACTTAAAAAGTGTTTTTGAGTGCATGCAAACTTGTTTAAATCATATCTTGAGTTTATGTGATCCAAAAATTATGAAATTTTGTGGGTAAGCTAGTCTTGTATGTTAGAAGCTCTGGTTAAAATTTAAGAGTCATTGCATGTGTAGTTTTTGAGTTATAGATTTTCCTTTTATCATTGGATGATTCTTGTGTAAATTTTAGTAATTAATCTATGAATCCAATGGCCATGAAACTTGGTAGGTAGTATCCTAGTACCCTAAGGATGCTAGGAAAAATATGAAATCTGTTGCTTGACACTTTTCATTAGGGTTTCCTAATTATGCCAATTTAAGCCATTATGCCTTATCATTTTTGTGTAGGCTTTTATACTTGCTCAAATGGTGTGAAATTTTTATGGTAGTCTACTTAGGACATGTAGTGTCTACTGTAATTTTTGTAGAATTGATGGGGTAGTTTTCATATATGTTTACTACTTCCACTAATTAATTAAATAAATTAAGAAAGGTAGTAAAAGAAATGTTTTGGTGATGAACACTTTACTTGCTGGTGTTCTTATGATATGTGTGATGAGATAGTAAAGTTGGTTTTGTCTAATTATATGTTTACATCATGAGTTGCTAATTATTTGTTGGTATTATGTCCCTCTGGACAGATCTGGGGACTTTAGAAAGTTCCCCATGATAATTTGGTTTTCTGTGATTGTGATGAATATAAAAGTTGTAGATAATTTATGTATCTAGCTCCTACCAAAATTTGAGGGCATTTGGCCCAGTAGTTTAGAAACTACAGCTGTTTAAAGTTAGGTTGCAGTTTTTGCTGATTCTCTGCCTTGTGAGGATAGACTTCTGTTGAAGTATGAATTCGAGCTGGTAAAGTGTCGAATCATGCTTTGAGGTCTAAAAATGAATTGTAGACAATTTCATAAGCTTTCTAGATTGTCTTGTTTCATGTCGTTTGGAATTATAAATCTCCAGTTATGGCTAGTTTACTGTACCACTACATAGTCTTCATTTGCTGAAATACAAATGCTTGATTGAATGTGTTGCAATGTAATCGTTGATTGTTTGGGGGTTAGCCTAACTTGAGAATATACTTAGGTGCAGGTGCTAGGTCATTAACTGAAGATGAGCAATTATACCTTAGGTTGTATAAACGTGGTAAGTGAAAGTGATTTGAATAGGGCTTAAGTTGGAATATGCAAAACTACAGCGGACATGTGCATTCCCCGAGCATCCCTGACATTCATTCATGTGCATTCATGATATTTATCTTGCGCATTCATGCAATAGGTGTGCCGGAGGGAGTGACGTTGCTGGAGTTCGAGGGAGCCAACCAGGAGGAGGAACCCGAGGTGCAGGAAGCCGACGAAGCAGTCGCCGCGGAGGAATTGCCCGAGTGCCCTGACCACTAGCCTTCCTCGTTCCTAAAAGGCAAGCCCCGGAGCATATTAAGCCTCCCATGTTTTTACAAATACATTGAGTATCTTTTATTGTTGATGATGCATTAAGTATAGGAATTGGTTGGAACCAATTGCTGCATTATATATCCTTCCTTGTCCAGATATCGCACTGGAATCCTATTTAAGTTCAGGACGGGTTAAATGCTTAGCCATGCTTAGTGCGGTAGAAGTCAGGTGATTTCCTGTCACCTGCGAGCTTTAGGATGAGGTGGATCACGGTTGGCTATATTTGCTATCGTGGAAAAGAACCATGTGAATAATGAATTAAGACCGGGCGGGGTCTTGTGTAGGTTTGACATAGTGACTCCGTCTGAGTCGTTTAAGGACCGATACGCTGTACGTCCTCATGTCATGTTGAACGCAGCCTAACACTTAGCTGGCCAGATAAGTCGTTCCGACCGCGAAGCCTAGTAGCTCGACTCAGGCCGGGGACACGAGCAGTGGCGGCATTCTGGAGGTAGTAAGGATGTGCGGAGAGCCATTGGCATAAGTCCAAGGCGGGTTAGAGTCCCGAACAACCTTGGCAGAGTGGTTCTCTGAGAATGTCGATCTGTTCAGACTCGCGACTCCTGAATCATACCAAAGGTGACTTGTTTGCGACCCTGACGGGGGAAGCAGGGTTTGTGTTTAGGAATACCCCTCTAGCTGGATAGGAATCGATTCGAATCGCCGTCTCTCCCGGATAGTGAGAACTTGACTGAGCAGCGGCAACGTAGATTCAATTAATTTAACGATATGGTTAAAAGGATGATGATGATAAGGTTGCCACAATGAATACCTGATATGGTTATTAATGTTTGCACCCTAATAAAATGATTGCTTAGTACAGGTGCTAATATAGATGACAGGTTAATGGCTAAAAAGTCACTGCTAGTCAGGATAAGAGTTGATCATACTACTTATGCTTTTTTGCAAAAAGAAAGTGTCAGCCAGCTCCACTACATTAAGCTATGCATAATCCTTGGTGTCATTTGTTTGGTTTTCGACGGGTAAGTCTAGCTGAGTACATTCCCGTACTCAGGGTTTATTCCCTCTTGTTGCAGATGACCTTCTATATCAGGGATTCTGCAAGTACTGTCTCCACCCGGCGGGTGATGAGGACTAGATCATGGGCATGATCTCCTTTCTCTTATCTGAATGCTTTTGCGGTCTGTGATCAACAAACCAGTATGTGTATTTGAACTCGGTGTGTGAGTTAAACTATTTGCTTCCGCATGTTTTACAAGACTTGTTTTGTAATAACGATGACTCTGTGATGATGTAATCTATTTGCGAACGTCTGCGAAATGTTGTAACGTACGATATGTTATGTTGAATTACTGTGATCTTGGTTGTATGCAAGTTGGTTTGAAATCCTTCGAGATTTCAGTTGACTACCGGGTTTATATGGGCTCAAGTTCGAGAATTTGATCATTTCGGCGATTGTTTTTGTACTTGTGCTCTTATAAATTGGTCGGTTCCATGATAGTGTAGTTCCCAACTTCACCACAAAGTATTGAGCATTTTCGTTCAAGCTGCAAGGTTAGTGCCACGATGCAACTATGGGATTTGGAATATCTATGATAAACGAAGGCATCAACAACCATCCTCTTAAAAAGTTTGGAGACAAGGATCAAGAGGTGGTTGTGATCATCGTGGAAGCAGGTGGCACTAAGCAAAATGTCCATGGCACAAAAGTTTTTGTTCTCAAGAGATATATCATGTGGAAACAACATTGAGCCTCAAATCATTATCCAGAGCAACAATTTTATGGCCAGAGGGACATGGCATACGTTCGAGCAAGGTTGGCGATGGATGTTCAGTTTCACTAGAAAGCCTAGGTGAAATGAATAGGGAAATGAACTTCACCTCCTCGGATGGGTTATGGTTGGGATAATGCTCCACCATGGGGTTTTCTAGGCAAGTGGCGGAAGCAGTTTTCCCACATTCTTCACCAAGGCTCCCATGAGTAGGTTTCTTTTGGAAAAGTTTTTCAAAGGGGTAGCCTATGAGAAGTTCAAAGTCGAGATGGCAAAGATGTGGAAATCTAAGTGAACCACGGTTTCATTAATTTCAATTGGCACATCCCTGACAATCCCACTACACTCAAAGATGAGTCCTAAGGGACTTTTGAAAAGTTTGTTGGTCAGGATTAGCGGCATGTTGCCCAAAAGATTTTTCACCAGAAATTCTGACATGATGCTAGTCCTGACTGTGAGGTTGTGCAGGGCTTCTATGTTTGTTTCCCTTAATGAACAAGGCAAGATCGTGGAAGGTGAAAGAATCCAAATTGCTTTGGAAGATCATTTCACTTCCAACAACCATTCCTTCGATGGTTCTATTTTAGGGGAAGCTTTCTCAAAAGGACGTGAAAGCTTTTTGTGCCCATAGTATTTCAAGATTTTGCCATAGTCCCCAAATTCGATAGGGAACTCCGAATGATCAATTAATCTTTCCTTTGGGGTTTGTGGTTTGGGTGAGGGCTCATGAGTTGAATCTAAGGATGGTATAGTTTTGGATTCAACTGGTGACGACTCCTCAACACTCGATGTAACTTTTGCCTAGAGGGATTTAGTTCTTATGATAGAAGAAGAGTCTTTGTCTATGAAATGCTTAAGGAATTCTACTTGTTCCCTCATAGTCTTGTGTGTGAAATGACCTCCGACAGTCATGTCTAGGCATAGGTTAGCACCCATGTCAATACCCAAACAAAAGAGTCACAGCAATATACAGTCAGGTAAAGACAAGTCTAGGCCGGAGTGTATTAACACTAAAAACCTAGCCCAGGCTGCACCTATTGACTCCTTGCGCTACTCAAAGTCAAGGATTACCCTTGGTAGAGAGTCAATACGAGACATAGGAAAGAATGCAAGGTGAAACTTGTCTTTAAGTTCATCTTAGTCCCCATTCGTACTTTCTATGGCATGTGTGTACCATTGCTTCATGTTGACAGTCACTAACATCAATTATAAACCATCAACATAACCTGTATAATACTTAATTCCATCACAAACATAGGTATAGGGTGTTTAAACTAATAAATTGCATGAGTTTTGGTGAATCTATGCTTTCAGTAGGATTTATCTATAAAACCGCCAAGGGGGACCTATTCATCAAAGGAAATCACGTAATTCCGCAGCATAACCGACGTGGGAAGACTCTAGAAGAATCCAGGAGGCTCTCCACCAAAATAGAGCCCAAGACACTAACATGTGGGGCTGCCCAGCCCCACATGCAGGACGTCTGACCCCTAGGGTCCACCAGTCAGCCCCTCGTTGCTAAGTCGGTTCCCCACTACCTCCTAGTCTGCATCTACACTGTTCTTTAAGTCGGTTTGATCCAAGGGCTCACGATGGATGCTTTGGCCTATATATACCAGCCCCTGCCCCCCTCCTTGGGTAGATCCTGAAACCCTATTTCATATCATGAGGATCAGAGCCAGCTATCAAGAGAAGATTAGTCCTACATAGGATCTAGTCTTATAAATAATAGTGAGATAGAGAGTGAGGGAAGAGTTTGGAGGAGGTGTCGGCCTATCGGTGCTCTCTCTATAGCTTGTACCTTGGTAGATTCAAGTTCTATCTGAGCTTGCGTCTAAGATTTCTCTGATAATCAACTTCTGATTCAAGTAAGCATCTTGTTCATATTGTTCTTTAGGTTCATGACTCTCTTTTGAGTGCTTTATTCTCTTCCTAGGGGGAGTAGAGTATTAATTGTAAGTGTAAGCGTGGTGCTTAGACTTGGGTTAATCGTGGATGTACCCTACATTATTGAAGGTGGTAGATCGTGTGAGTGGCATAAGTTCTATATAGCCTGTACTATATAGCTTCGTTGATCCTTTGTAGTCCACCTCCCGTTTGTAGGCGCACGTAGGATGCGGCTGCGAAGGAAAGCATCCTCTGTTGGTATCTTTCTCTAGTAATGTCCGTAGTTCAATAGTAGAAGACATAAGCTTACCTAAGTTAGAACTAGAGAACTTTAGTTATCCTCTCTATGTTCCTATTTATCATAACCTTGTTGCTACCCTTGGTTAAGTTAGACCATAGTTAGTCTCACACATTTCCCTATGGATACAATACTTGGAATACCTCCAGGTGAAAGCTACAACGATATCCGTGTGCTTGCAGATTTATCTGTGTGCATTAAATATACCAACAAGCTTTCTGGCGCCATTGTCGGGAAACGGTTGCTAAATTAACTACAAGCCTAGCTTAACCTTTTATCTTTTATTCTTTCTTTTACTTTTTTGTTTAGCATGGATTCCACTCATATCTATCAATATGCTAAACCCACATGCACAAGCCTAGATCCACCAAAATCTTCAGAGCCCATCCTAACACCTGGCTATGAGCTGCGCCCGTGTTTTATAAAATTGATTCAGGATAAATCCTTCTCGGGAGAAGGTGATGAAAACCTATACTCACACCTATAAGAGTTTGAACAGACCTATGCATGCTTGCGTATCGCTGGCATGTCTGACAAAACTGTAAAATGAAAGTTGTTTCCATTCTCTTTGATGAGAAGAGCTAAACTTTGGTAGAGTCAAACCATAGGAAGTATGCAAGGAGATTGGGAAACATTATGCTCTAAATTTTGTTTATGTTTCTTTCCCATCTCTAAAGTAGTCAGCCTTTGGAAAGAGGTTCTAAATTTTAGACAACTAGAAGAAGAATCTCTTGGTACATTGTGGGATCGTTTTAATGAACTCATCATCACTGGCCCAGACCTTGCCATTCAAGACCCTATACTTCTTCAACATTTTTACATGGGTCTTAGCAAGGATTCCATAGAATCCCTTGATGTAGCCTCTAGAGGATCTTTCTTTCATCTATCTGCTAGTGAAGCAAGATCTATGCTTGATAAAATTAGTGGAAAGACTCCCTGCACTAGCATTCATAATAAACTCCTCGAGGAAGAGAAGGAATCATCTCCTGAACAAGAAGAGGAAGTTTTGATAGCCAAATCACAACCACTCCAATCCCAAGATTTAGCTATCAATCCCAAACCATCAATACCCAAAAAATCCTCCAAGGGAAGGAGAAATTCAACCTTTTGAAATTTCTTGTGAGGATGATCTTTTTATGCTGATTTTGGGAAAGCTTGAACTTCCAGTTCCATAAGAGACCTTTGAGAGAATATAATTCAAATCCTCTCAAGAAGGGATCTCTTAGAAAGTGTCTTTATTCCCATATAGGATATTAGGAAGAATTCAAGGATGGCATTTCATGTAATGCCATAGAAGGAGAGCTGAGCCATCTAGAAGCCATTCCTATTCTCTCCCCTTCTATGCCCATATTAGATGTCTCATCTAAATACATCTCTAAACTCATCCTTGACCCCAATGATCCCTCTTATGCTCTTTCTCCTAAAACTCATGATGATCCTAGAAATCCACCAAGACACCCTAAGCATAGGAATCATGAAGGCCACAAGAATGACCAAAAAGAGCAACAATAATGGCTGGAATGTATTAAGAACTTGTATGCCATTGCTAAAGAATGGATGGACAAGGATGAAGCCTTATGGGTAGAATCCAAACTTGGATTAGATCCAAATGTTGAGCTTAAATCAATCTCTTTAATTAACATGACTCATCTAAGTTTGGAGGAGGTCTTAGATAAGATCAACCCGAGAGTCACCAATCCAAGGGAAATCTTGGACAACAAAAAGTCCAATAAATGTCATAGGCATGGAATGATGTTGCCGCCTATAGACATTTATGAAGAAACAACCTTGGAGCAGGAAGATGGCGTCGACGAGCATGGAAGTTATTTCATGAGCACCTCATCAAGTCCATGCTCGTATGAGAAATCTTCTGAATTCATTGGTCTCTCCAACATTGCCACACACGAGATCTTAAATCCCCCTCATTCTCCTTGTTCATAAAGACTTTGAAAGGGTGGTTGTAGATGCATATGTTTATCATAAATATTGTAGATCTTGTTGTGTGAATCTTGAGATAGGTACACAAAGGTTGATGTTGGAGGGGAAACCACTTCACCAACTTGAGTGTAATTAGAACGTTTCCCAAGGATGAGCTTTTGTCCTAAAGAAAGCACTTTTAGGAGATAACATGAGCTTTCACTTTTTTGCTGTAATGCCCTTGTGAAGTTAGCATAGAAACATAACTGTGAAAATATTGCTTCGGGTATTTTTTTCACTAACCATTCCAGGTTTGAAGCAAAAAGAATGAAGGATGACGACTCAAGGTATGTCCAACCAATCATCAAGCAACATTGAATCATATCCATCCAAACTTGACTTTTCCTAGCAGAATTCAAGCCTAGGGGATGGGCTTCTTTGAGAAATCTTATACCATGTTGCTAATTCATCTTGGTTGTCTCTATCTTTAAATCATCTCAACTTGCTAAACAACAATCATGTTCATTCATCTCTATTTGAATAAATCTCTACAATACTTTCATGCTACCTTTGTTTACTATAGTATGTGTAGGTTTTGAAGTATTTTCATACACCTTTTAAATTAGGCATGGTGCTTAGTTTAAACTATTTTCCTGAATTAAATTAGACACGGTGTTTAGTTTGATTCTTGAACCAAGAGGTGTGTTGATTTTACCTCCAAAGGCTTTTTAAATTAAGCGTGGTGCTTAGCTTAAAATGCCTTCCTAAATCAAATTAGACATGGTGTCAAGGTTGATTTTTGAGCTGATAGTATGCCTTAGTAGATACTAGGATATTTTGTTGGACAACCCCTTTGTAGGAAACTTTTAATTCAATATTGGTAAGTCACGAGATGAATTCAAATCGGAGATGAAGGGAGACACAACTCACTCATCATGGATGGAAGAACTGTAAGTACCAAAGTTCATTCACTTTGTCTTTTGCTATAAGTTAACTTTGCCTTGAGCCATGCTTGTACAAAACATGATCTCTATACTAAAGTAATACCAACACCTTATTTTCATTAGCATAAAGGGAAATTACAAAATTCTAGACAAACAACCCGTATTTCAAAATTGTATAGTCCTTTGGGTATGTGTTGTCCACTAATCCTTTGTAGACATAAAACAATAAGTGAGGCAAAATGTCTTACAAGGTGTCCAAAGATTGAAGAGTAGAAAGATGGCATGACAAAAGGATGAGAAAGAAAGGGTGCAATTTAGAAACAAGAAGCTCATGAATAGCTCAAGCTATGAGACTAGCCGAACAAGGAAAACTTCAAGCAAAAGGGAAGGACCATCACGAGTCATCTATCCTTCATCATATGGTGACATTATGCTCCAATGACAAAGGTAATATCCTAAGGTCAATGGTCATTATTTAAAAAGCTTTTCCTTGATTTTGGTAGGCACATAAATAAGAAATAAAATATGTTTGAGTTACAATTAACCTGATCAAACCTGATTAGCTCAACATGTCTTGTTCTTTAAGCTTGTTCCTAGCACCACTTTCTTGATCCCATAGTCTTAACCAAATAAGTTAAATAGTGCACATCCTAATTCTAGAAGATGATAGTCATAATCATGTAACGATTAATACCTTATGGACAATCCTTCCATAGGTTAAGCAGCTGAATCTTTTGATCTTATCACCCATGACATAAGTGAACAAAACACATAATGTCAACTTCATCTTGTTCAATGTGCCTAAGGTTAGAGAAGAATAAGTAAAGTTTTGGTTCTGTTGGTGTTTTCCCACCAATAGAGCCCATGCACTTGATCTCTACCTTATCTTTATGAGCAGGACAAACTTCAAGCAAAGTGTGGGGGAAGACAGTCGACTCCTGAATTTCTACAAGTAAAGGTTCTAAACCTGCTAAACCAAAATCAAAAATCAAAACTAAGATAGGTTTGCTAGAAGGAGGTGACATCACCATTAGAGGCACCACCATAAGAATCCTCCTCTTTAGAGCAAACCGAGGTATTTGGTCAATAAACTTTACAAAGTGAAGTCTGGTTCAAAGGACTTAAAACACCAAACCCTAACTAAAAGAGCTAGTTTGGGGGAGAAGCACCCCGTGTATCCAAGTAAGTATGCTTTCCCTTTGTTTTAGTTTTTAGTTTCTTTTAAATAGTTAAGAAAATGGTGAATGAAAAACAAAATAAAAAGTTATCTATATAATAAATACATATAGTTATAGTAATAATGCATGATCTAGTAAAATTAAAAAAAATAAAAAGGTGTGTCTAGTTTGCTTTATTTTATTTTTAAGAGCTGAATAAAATAAAGAGGACTAAGAATAATCTCTTAAATGGAAATGATGAATAGTTGCTCTATTGTAATTCCTTTCAAGTACCTAGTTTTTAGCCTCAAATTCTACCAAGTTTTGGGTATGACTGATTTTATATAAAGATTTACTCTCAACTTGAAACTCGTGGGTAGCGAATGCTTGATCTAAGTCTAGGTAATTGATGGATATGATATGAGAAGGACTAAGCTGATGTTTATCTTGTTCCAAGTGACACTAAAGTTCTAGAGATTTATCTTTTGAAAAACACAAAAATGCTACATGATGAGTTCCTGTATGACAAAGTTTGAATTCCCACCAGAGCCATACATGTTATTTAGGCTAGGAAAAACACAAACATGCTTGATAGGCTTTCATCCACCAAATAAATGCTCCAAGTTCTTGTCACTATCTCTCAAAGTTTTGTTGCAGAAAAGAGACATGGGGCTATGCAAAAGTGATTCATAAAAAAAAGAGAAAAAAAGAGACGAGAAAAAATGGACAAGTGTCTGAGATATTTAAAACAATGGATACTTAGATGCCTACCTGAAAAAAAGAGAGAAGAGAAAGAGAGATGAATAAGATAGCCCTTGTTCTCTAGCAAATATTTTCAAGTTTCAAAGGAGAGATATGTTTTCAAGGAGCAAAGTAGAATTAGGTTAGCCACCATATATTCCACCATATATCCACACACATGCACATCTTGATTTGATTATATGACTCAACTGTCTTTGGATCCGTTGTTTGACTTTACAATACATGCATTGCAAGTATGCTCTAGCTTTCTCCCTACCTATGAACTCCACATAAGCTTTAGTTCTAGGAAGAGAAAAAAGGCATAACATGGGTACCTATGAATCTCTGAGTTTTATTTTGAAAACTTATAAACACTCCGAAACAATGGTGAAACAAAGAACTTGAGACATAGTGTTTGACTTGATTGTTCTGTCTTTCAATTGCTCAAGACCCAAGTGAACGTTGAGAAGCCCCATGATCGAAGGTAATATGGGTTAGTTTGAAAGTCAGATCAATTTATTCTAATCCAGAGGAGAATTTTTGATTGAACACCTATGTACTTTTGAGGCGTGAAAACATTGTAGCAACTCTTGATCCATTGCTGAGTTTAGCTTTGCTCAAGGACTGGCAAAGGTTAAGCTTGGGGGAAATTGTTGACAGTAACTAACATCAATTATAAACCATCAACATAACCCGTATTTATACTTAGTTACATCACCAAACATAGGTATAGGGGTTTAAACTAATAAATTCCATGAGTTTTGGTGAATTTGTGCTTTTAGCAGGCTTTATCCAAAAAATCACCAAGGGGGACCTCTTCGTCATAGGAAATCGCGTATACACAGGGCGGACCTTCTGTATGCTGTGAAGTATATAGGCTTTATGTATACACTGGGTGGCACTTCATGGATCAAGATTCTTGATTAAGCTCATTGTCAAGTTCGGTATAAAATGTTGTTCTATTTTCTATAAAGTTAGTCAAACTTAAAATTATAAATGACACAGTAACAAGCATCACAAGAAAAAGAGGAAAACAATGGAGGATACTGTTCGACGTGTTCAAATGTATAGAGGCCCGAATTTCTTACGCGTGTAGGGGTGCATGCTCGTATGGAAAAAATTATGATCAGCACTAGCAGACTTTGAAGAACAATATACATATATAGTTGATGTTGTTGCCAAATTAAAATAAAGTAACCAACTAGATATATATACATAGATGTTTAACACAACTTAACATGCACTAATTTAGAATTAATCTACCACACTGATGTGAATAACTTATAGCACTCCTATGAGATCCTACACTCCTCGCTATAGAACCTAGCCCACATGTCCCATTCTTCAAATCCAACAAGCTTGCCACAGCCGTCGCTTGTGCAATGATGCTCGTTCAGGGGAAGAACAGGGCAAAGAATGGGCTCTACATGCTATGGCACCATCTCCTACAACAGCTAGTGCACGTCTTGGTGGCACCGTGTACAGGTCTGGTTCTTCCATGCCAGTGGAGCCAGCCCCGCTTCGTTAGCACCTTCGAGCTTCCTCAATAGGCCTCGGGCAATGTCATCATTGATGCTGCCGGTATTGGACCTATAGAACATGAGGACGAAGATGTACATACCAAGTTTATGCCCTACCTTGGCGGAGTGCTCAAGCCATTCAATCGGTGGCATCAATGACCTGCAGGCTTCCATGAAGATGGGATGCAAGCCAGCGAGGAAGCAGGCGTCTAGGTTGCCGACGCTAGCTAGCCTGGTGGTGAGCAGGGCATGATAGTCATCGTAGTAGTAGGGGCGCTCCTAGAAACCTTGACGCTACAGCACCCGGCACAGTGGTATGCGCTGGCCAACTTTGATGGTGCTGCACACCCTGTGCATGAATGAGCAGGTTGCCCTCAGGCTGGCAAGGTCGTCCATGGGGGGCATATGACTATTTGTGATGTGGCCAGCGATGTCCACAGCTAACTCCATCGGGAGCCGATCCATCACAATGTAGTCAAGGAAGAAGTAGAGTCAGAGAGCACGTGCGACGAATGACTATGGATGCGTGTCGGAGCGGAGTACGAAGGCATGACTACGACAAGGCGGAGAGCACTGGGGACATTGGGCTGGCAGTTTATGTAGGCGGAGACTCCGCGTTCTTGAAGGATCACGTATACTACCATGTAAATGTGTCTCGAGGAAGTGAATTGTCCAATGCGATGGTTCTTCCTTGAGGAACCAAACAGTGCCTCCCCCGAGTTCCAGGCGCCCATGTAAACGTGTCTCAGGAAAGTGAATCATAGCAAATCTTGTGTTAACAAAAGATCTGTAATCATCCGGTTCTCTCCTATTTAGGGGCTCCATACTCGATTGGGGGTGCTTCAAGTTTGCGATCGTTCAAGGGCTCCCTGTTTCCTTGTTCTTGGAAAATTAGCAGAGGAGTAAACAAAGTTCCATTTGATGTATGTCATGTTGCATGGTGCACTAAAGTATGGCCCATGTTGTTTCTCAGTGGCTGAATAATCCTACATGCTGACCCAGATTTAAAAATAGGGCCCAAACTTAAAATTGTAAATGACACAGTAACAAGCATCATAGGAAAATGAGAAAAAACGAGACTTGCTCATATGAACTCGTCGCTGCATAGTTCTTTCAAGTTCAACAAATTTTATCTAATACATGCAAATAAGATGAGAGCAGTGCAATCACACTACTCAATGTCATCCAACTACTACCAATACATACTAGTTCTAACTACAGATGATTAACATGACTTCATACTTGAGAAAAGGAGCTTTTGACCACCATGACACGCTTGAGACTTGAATCCCTAGTGCGGTTGTGATGGGTCTTTTCTGTACTTTTATTTGACTCCAATCCAAGCATTCACAACAGTCGAGAGGCAGACTGGTTGCTATGACATTCAAAACCGATGACCCTTAATACTATGTCCTATGAGATCAAATATACAACGGCTGAACTTTCTCGTTCGTGGTAAAATTCAACAGCAACACAACCCTATTAGTTGGTTTTGCCTGCAGGTTTCTTGCTAGTTCTCTTTCTGATATGTAGTATGGTAAACATGCATAACATATGTCATCTGATCAAGTCTCACGTTGATGTAATGCCCAACGGAGGAGCCACATAGCTATTCAAATTTTATAGCACACACAAGAAAGTCCTAGCATTGTAAGTCTGATCGGGCCGGACACATCTCACATTCTACTAGAATATTCCCAACATGTCTAGTATTGGAAACTATTCGACCAACCCATGGAATCCGGGACAACATTTACTAGAAGCCATCTAAGGTCCTCTACATTCAAAGTAATTCACCTCAAATTCCATCTCATAATTGTCCCCCATTCACCCCACAGCTATTTAACACTGGGTTCCCTTTAAATCATCCTTGCTCCAACTCCAAACCAATTCAAATCATAGCTACAACCAAGCCACTAGACCCATAGAGTAGCCATCACCATGAGCTCCACCAGAGATCCTATTGCCCAGTTTTCCACTTTCAAACACCACTTCAAGTGTAGAACGATGTCGAAGAACATCTTCACCATCAAGGATCCATCTAGAGGGAGCGTCCTTGAAGCATCATTCTTTGTAACCCTGGAATGCACGGTGACCAAGACCCTCAAAGTCGGTGATCACTGGCAGCCGATGTACCTCCTATATGAAAAAGGCAGCGCCACAAGGATCTTGAAGGCGAATCAAGCCATGGGCATCCTCAACAACCAGGAAGGTGTCCGTGATGTCCTCCATGACTTGATGAGGACATTCACACGGCTACATCAACTCAACCTCACCAACGAGTAGTGGGAGGACATCATTCCCAAGCTTGAGGTTCCTGAGTTCGTGGCCTTGGTGCATGAGGCCTACCAGGATGGTTACATCACCCACGCCACACTTGAGCTTTGGGTCAACAAATAGTTGAAGTTCATCATGTCTGAGGCGCTCTTGACACTCTGCATGGAGGTGGAGGCAGCGCCAGTGGGGTGTTAGGATTGCAGCATCTACCTAGAGGATGAAACACTAATCCTATGGCCGGCCATGCTGTGGAAAATGCCCGGTTGTGGCCATGCATTCCACTACAAGTGCATCACCAAGTGGTTCGGCCAGAGATCCACCTGTCCGATGTGTAGATGAGATTTGTCGATGTATCTTGACCCAGCAGTGCAGAGATTCCTCACGCACTTCACCAAAGAG
This sequence comes from Miscanthus floridulus, assembly GCF_019320115.1. NCBI lineage: Eukaryota > Viridiplantae > Streptophyta > Magnoliopsida > Poales > Poaceae > Miscanthus > Miscanthus floridulus. The sequence continues at coordinate 98,672,022 of NC_089581.1, forward strand.
GATTATTGATTAAGCTCATTATTTTATGTTGTATAAAATACTTATTATGCATCATACTCCTCTATATATTTTGTCAAAATTCAGAATCTTTGAGTAAATCTCCGCTCCGCCGCTTTCTCCGCTACATCGCTCTAACCGCCGCGATCTCGTCTGCAACTCCGCTTGTTTTATTTCCCTTTTTAGATCTAAACTACGAGGAACATGCGGTTGCCTTCTTGTACATGTGCTCAACACATAAAATACATGACTTCATGCCATCAGGCCAGACACCCAAGGCAACAAAAAAGCAAACAGAAACCAACTAAGGAAACTTCATCCACTACACCATCTTACTATCCGTGGCATTAAAAAAATGGTAGGTGGACTTTGTTGCTTGTTCAGTAACATTTCAACACCACTGGCTTTTCTTTTTTGCATTAGATTAAGGCTAGACCTGCTCATCGGTTCAAGGTTCTGGCAAGTTTAACAAAGTTTGACATAGACATGCAAATAACACAACATATATTAGCAAGGGTTCCTACTACATGAGCTCAACATATACACTACATGACTTTATGCTATCCCACATATCAAAGTTACTCATGGCTACTACTACTAGTACTACTAATATAGGATAATGAACAGTACCCAAAGCACACAAAATCTCAATGTCGTCAAATTGGTTTGTTGAGATAGTTGAGGTCATAAGGACTTCTGATCAAGTTGAGATGGTGAACCGTCTTGAAAATGACGTAGTCTCCACTGACATCGACACTGTAGTTAGAGAGCCGATAGGCATCCGCAATAGTGCTGCAAAGCACAAAAATTTCTCCAAAATCATGGTCTTTAACAACTCTGGTAACGCGTTGTTGCCCAACAACTGCATGAACAACAACTTCAACGATTAGGCATCGCGTATCCTGTTCATGTACACAATGCCCCCAAGTCACAAGCAACCTATTCTATTCTCCTAGCTCCACACCTAGCTACCAAAACACATTGTTTGTTGTAGAGTACACATCTATGGTATGGTAAGTAGTTGCTATCTGTAAACATGATTTTGGTTAGAACAAATGACAATCGAGAAAATGGGGAAGCAATGAGGTTAGCAGACACAATAATAAGTTCATACAAATAGTACGGTTTGATATGAAGCACATTACCTTTATCTAGATCCTAAAACCATCAGGAAACGTGATTGGGAAAATGTAAATGGACGAGGGTAGGGGGGAGCAAGCAGATTGATGCAATGCTATTGAATGAGTGAAGGGGGACGCTCCTTTCATATAGACCTTGCACGATTAACGAGAGTGAAGTGAATGCGGCAGGAAAGCTGGACACAAGAAGGAATCGAGAAAAGGAGCTTTTGACCACCATGACACGCTTCAGACTTGAATGCCTGGTGCTGTTGTGATGGGTCTTTTCTATACTTTTTTTACTCTAATCCAAGCAGTCACAATAGTTGAGGGGCAGACTAATTGCTATGACATTCAAAACTAACGACCCTTTATACTATGTCCTACAAGATCAAATATACAACGGCCAGACTTTCTTGCGTTCGTAGTAGAATTCAACAGCTATGTCTCATCCATTATGCATTAGATCTAAGGCAATACTTGTTGAGATGAACTCCTCACTGCATGGTTCTTACAAGTTCAACATATTTTATCGAAGACTACTGATACATGTTTGGTTCTTGCAAGATTAAAGCCACTTATGACTACTAGTACTACTGATATGTGTTTGGTTCAACAAGCTGAGGCACAAAGCAACCCTTGCGCGGGTGCGATGAGTGAATTAAATGCATGAGGAAATCCTCTGTGGTTATTTCACTCTAAGCGTTCATAGCAGTCGAGGGGCAAACTAAAGAGTGAAGACGAGTTGCTCTTGCTTCTGTAAGCAATTTCTCTTGCTTGGTTTTGCAGAGCAGCAGCTAGCTAGAGATGGCTACATGGTTTCATATGGCTTGATCATCTGCAGTCGCTCGACTATGGCTGAAGATGCCACTTCTAATCCAACTACCTTACTAGTACTTCATGCATGCAGCCATAGTCGATGCAACTGTTCTTTGTAGCACAACCGATCTAGCAAAAGATCTAGTTACAGCTCAGTAGCAGAGTAAAATATCTGGGCTGGTCAAATTTACAAGACTTGGACTATGAGGCGTGCATACGATTTACAAGAAATAGGTAAACGTCATTTCATCAATACTGTACTTGTCTATATATATTTGGTCAACAGAGTTTAACCAACCTAATACAAAGTTCAACAAAAGTCCATTTACATGGATATTATTACAACAAGATAAACTAAAGAACATCACAATTGTCTCTAGTGAACATTGAAAACACAAATTAGAATATCAGTGTTATGAGATACTTGAACATCACACCTATTTTAGAAACAGAGAACAAGGGCATATCTCTAATGCCATAGATACTAAACGTTAACATCATCTGACCATGTTGCTACTACTCAGTTGAAAGGAACTACACAAACTGCACCAATCTCTAGATCATTCGGACAGATTGTAAGATAACAGATACGATGAGAAAATACTTCTACACCATGGAACTCATAGCGGTATGAAAGCAAAGTCTAGAGATCTGCATTTGAACAAACTGCAACAAACACATAGGGTCCAAGATGATCCTCAGCAAGATGGTAGTTTTGATGGCCAAGAACTTGATGAACAACTATAGAAGCAATGTACCACCTACTGTAAAATGTTAGAATGCACTGCAAGAACTACAACCCTTGATTGTAGGCCATGGCGAACACGAAGATCATTGTAGACATAGTGATACATAGACATGTCCCAAGAATGGTCATAGTTATCCATGATCTGTGTAAAAAAGAAAACAATATGTAGAAAAAAATGAAGAACAAAGATGCCAAATAGTAGGGTGGTGGGCAAATGCTTTGGGATGGAACTGAAGTAGGAGCTCTTGAGAGCCTTCCTCTCGCCCCTTGTATCTACTGTTATATAGTTCGTGGGTCATGGACCATCCCCACAACCCACGTGCACATGGCTGCGCACCCACGACCCCACATATACGGTGCAAGAGTTTACACGATTTGTATTTTGTTGTTTCATCAAAACTATGATCTGGCCTATCAAGATTTCTTTAGTATTGGACTATCTTAGGCCCTGTTTGAATGGGCTATGACTAGTTAGCCATGGCTAAAAATAGCCAACTAAAAATCAGCTAATTAGTTATGTTATTAGTCCATACCTATTTGTATCCTGAACTAATTGTTGGGTTTTATAGATTAGAACTAGTTGTTAGCTCCTGGTAGTTGGGTTCTATGGAGTACTTGGATGGCTCCTATATTTCATAGTGATCCAGATCGTCTATACTTTATAGGGTCAGACTGTCTTAGTGTCTAGAAAATTTTAACATCTATACACCCATGTCCTCCAGTCAGAAAGGGCAAACAACATTAGTATAACCAGTAACCAAATGATCAAAGGACCTGAGCTACACAACGCTCAACAGAGTTTAACCGACCTAATATAAAGTTTAACAAAAGTTAACACAGGCATGCATGCAAATAAGACTTCACATATGGTCATCCCACAGACCAAACCTAGTCATGACTTGTACTACTGATATGTCCCATAGATCAAGGGTCGAGACGGGCATGCAAGATGTTGTCCTCCATGTTCACCTTCGCTAAGACGACATTGGCGACTGGCTCGAGGCTCACGAACAATGGGGATGTACTCAAGCGATGGAAAGTACAGCACCGACTGTGACTCCAGCGAGGAGGAGGATGATCTAGAGTATTGGCGAGTCGGCGAATCGCAAGAGTGCTAGGAAGGAGGAGGATGCTTTAATTTTTTTATTCTCTAGAGACTTAAAGCACCTTAGAATCCATGACTACTTTTTCTAGGGTGGGAAATCCATGGGAATATCATTTGAATAACCCACTTAGTTTTTTTGGAGGGTTTTCAATCCTTGGGCGTGCCTTCCCCTTGCTTCCTAATTATAGGCCTTAGTTCAAACAGCTACAGATGCAGTCACACACGCACAAAAATCACAAGTTGCAGCGCAATAAGCTACCGTTAGCAGGTTTATTTTTTCTTTTTTGGTAATTTTTAGGTGTCAAATTCATGGATCTTTTAATTGTTTATTATCATCCCCTTTTAGTTTTATGTTGATTTATATTATAAAAAACCAAAAAGGCAACAACTAAGGCTGCCCAAAATTTTGGTCTCTGTTGAGCAGACGGGGCGGTCAGCCCGCCCGAAAATTTGACGCCGCACTACGCCGAGCAGTCCCACCAACACACATCGAAAATTAGATGTCTCTATTTTGCCCTTCGCGTGGAAAATAGGTTTACCACGCCATCGATTTTAGATAAGGGCATTATGGTATTGTGATGACCACATAAAAGCACAAAGAGTCACCGTCTCTGCCTCGATCTCCATTCTCCAGCCACACCGTCTCTTGTCCAGCTCCAAATCCTAGTCCCATGGCCTCCCTTTCCACTCTCCAGCAGCCCCCTCTACCACCCCGCTCAGGACCCTAGGCACCATTGGAACAGCAGCTTGACTCTTTCTTCACTCTCCAGTCGCACCCTCTCTCATACATTTCTGAACCCTAGCTAGAGTCGGATCCCCTTCAATTCGTTGATAGTAGGTCAATCTGCTGAAGGCAGAAGGACCGCCTCGATGATGGTACAAACTAGATCTAGATCCCCTACCTAGCTCGGCACCTGTCATGATCGATCGGATCTGATCCTTAGCCAGAGCCAGATTTTGGACCCCTTCATCAACGCCGGCCGCACTAACTCCGCGACCGCGATGATAGGATGACGGTGCTGATGATAAAGCAAAGCAAGGGAACATGGAGGAAGAGGTACCCAAATTCCTTTTATGATGTGTGCTCCTATAGTGGCTGAATCATGGATATGTAGATAGCGATGGGGTTACATATTTCCTATAGTTGAGTGTAGCTGACATGTGCTTTATTGGATTAATGACTTCCGTATAAATTGTAGTTACTAGTTAGGTGCTTATTTGCATACTCTTGCTCTATTGTGTTGACATTCCGTAGAAGCTTTAGTTGATAAATACCTTTGTAATCTAAATGAACAACCACTAACTGCTGATGAACAAGCATAGGATGCACAAATTGCAAGGAATCATGGAAAGATGGAAGAACTTGGAATACATGTGGCCCAAAACCTATGTCTCCAAAGGCAAAAAAAGCCAAGCACAAAGGTAGACACGGTGAAGATTTGGAATATATCCCTGAACCAAGGGAGGTAGTTGAGGGATTTGATGATACGAATGAAATAGATTTAGATTTATAAGATGAGCCAGTGCCCATATCAATTGAGGTGCTTGTTCTATCTTGTATTTAGTTTGGAGGGGGAGGGGGATGTAGGTAGCCATGAAATGCTTTACTGTTTGGATAGCAATGGAATTTGTACATGCTTGCTGCTTAAGTTTGTATCTCCAATTTCAGTGTCTAGGTCGAAGAAGCCATCGAGGAGGCTCTGCTAGTAGGACAAAAGGCAGCGCTGCCATGAGTCCTGGGCGAAGGCTCTCCAAGCAAATGAGGTCAACACCGCCAAAAGAGGCTGCTCATGGATTTTGTACTCAGAGGTCTTCCTCTAGCAAAAGGGTGGAGATAGCAGCAGTAGGTGAACATAATTCTCCATCACGACCGACACTCAGACCCAGGGACCAATTCCAAGTTCATCAATTGACTAGAGACATTGGTTGGGATGGCACCCTACCTAGCCTTGAGAGTGACTCCTCATGGCCAGATGATAATAGCCCTGCCAAAGAGGAGCCCTCTCAACAAACTCTCATCTCCCCCCCACCTGCAAAATGATGAAAGTTGCCAAGGTTGGTATTACTTTATAGATGTCTATCAATCAATTTGCACTAGCTATTTGATATCCATGTAAGTTTTCTAACAATCTAAATGTATGAAAACTATGTAGTACCATTGCCGGGAAGAGTGAGGAAGCCGAAGCCTCGAACTCATGGAATTATGCTTAACAAAATGAGCAAATCACTAGGAGGAGTGAGGATGGGCATCTCTGTTGCTGAAGGGAACAGAAGGCCACATGATCTAGTGCAAGCTGTCAAGTTTGCCTCAGAGGTAGGTGTAGTAGTCAGGAGTGAAGTACCAATTTTGACGCATTGGAAACAATACAAGGGGAAGAGGCCCGACGCCGTCTATTGCACAAGATTTGTGGATAGGCTACATGTATGTATGGGTATCCTCTCTTCACATTCAACTCTACTTTGAGCAACTTTAATGGATTTACTTTTCATTCATACTACTATGTACAGTGAAGGCTGCGCATTAATGGTGCTCCCTCACCAACAAAAGAAGCTTGCTAGAATGTAATGCAGTCTATGGTTCAGTAGGCATGCTATAGGTTGAAGCAAAAATATTTCATTGGCATCCGTGCTGATCAGATCCGTAAGACCTCTCCTGTCTCATCCATGAATGATGCACAGTGGTGTGAACTTGTCAAGATTTGGTCTAGTGCTAAGAACAAGGTGTCTGAACCCATCGATTTCTTGTCTAGTCTTGCAATGGTCTACTTGTGCTGCCGTCTAGCACAAATAAAGCTATAGGAAACATCAAAGAACAAGCAAAACCATGCAAAAGTGAAGTACCACAAATCTATAGGATCTTGCTCCTATGTTGTCCAGATGCAAAAATTTGTAAGTGATGGTTGTGTTTTATTACTACTCTTGCCTTTGTATAAATATAAAGCGAAACTCATGTGCAATGTGAACAGAAGGAGAACAAGAGGAAGGCAGTAGAACATGATCAAGGACTTGAAGAAGAAAATGGTCCACCTGATGAAGATGTTAATGCTGTGGAAGTCTTCAAGGACTTCTAGACTAGTAGGAAAAAGGGTCTAAGTGATGCTGCAAGAGCAGCAGTTGTAAGTACCTTCTTTTGCTTTCCATGAAATCTACTGAAGCCATTGCCATAAAAGAAGGAAACATAGTAGGAGCCTAGTGTTATGGAAATCTACTAAAATCTACTATAGCTTATGTAATCTCTATCAGCAGTAGGCTAAGGAAGACCTATGCATTACTTGTTATGAATCAATCTCTTGGGTTTTCAATTAAAGTCCTCTTACATTATCTGTAACCTAATGTTTTACTGATTTAATTTTGTAGGAAGCTATGAAAACTATGCAAGTAGAACCTAGTGCTGATGGGCAACAACTAATGACTAGTGCTAATGTTGTTTGCAAGGTCCTTTATGTCTACTAGGACAAGGCCCCCTCCTAGGGAAGTGGCAATAGCCTTTTTTGAAGAATGTTGGTATGTAGACAAGCTCCACTAGACCAGAGACATCAAAGTAGAGAATGCTTTGAGAATAGCTTGCTGCTGAATAAGAAAGTTCTGCTACCCTTGTCGATCAAGTGGATGAACTAAAGAGGAAGATAGAAAAGACTGAAAGGGAGCTTGAGGAATACAAGAAACAACAACAGGAGGAGTACAACAATCTCTATGAGCTATGCACGTGCTTTAGCTCTTCTGGTAACTCTCAATCTTCAACTCCTGTGACTTGATGCAGTGAACATTTGTGGTTTGATGTCTGGACTTGTGTGTTGGTTTGATGTGTGGATTCATATGTAGTTTGATATGGTGATACTCTATCAGTGGTTCACTACTGACGTGTGAAATGTAATTGTTGTTATTTGATTGCTAGGCTAAATAGTTATGTAGTCAGTTTGTGCGGTAGTGATGATCTCGAATTACTTCTATGACGAATTGATTGTACTCCTTGTGGTAGAACCAGGACAGGCCATGTGATCAAATAACAATGCGACATGTGGATGAACCAGTGCATGACACGTGCAATAGCTAGGACTCGACACATGGGCTATTAAAATCCGACATGTGGAAGGAAGTCATGAAGCCATGTGGCCGAATAAAAATATGAAACATGGACGGACAACGCGCATGACTCGTGGTCAAATAAGAAATGGCCATGTGGACCAATAAAAATAAGGCACATGGTCCAATGAAGAAGTGACACATGATCCAACCACAACATGACACGTGTGCTAATAGAAAACTGACATGTGGAACAACAGGGTCCCAACACGTGGTCTAGTAAGAACCTGATATGTGCAAGAACCAAATATGGCCATGTTGTGCAATAAGAAGGTGACACATACCCGAACCATCTCCAATGAAACTAGCTATAGCATGTACATGTGGGCTATAGCATGTACACGTGGAAAGCATCTCCATTGGAAGCGCCCACTAGCATGGGAGCCCCTGTCATGCATGCCAAAATAGTTCTATGACGGTCTATTTTTTTGTCATAGATCAAGACACTTCTATAACAATTTTGTCGTATTCATCATAGATGTGCAAGTGTGACATGACTTCTATGATGAACCATTTTTCATCATAAATTCATCATAAAACTAAAATTATGATGAATTTGGCTCCTTTAGTGATGAAATCTATTTGTCATAGAAGTGGATATTTCTAGTAGTGTTGATTCATGGGCCCACAATGTAGCATCCAACATGACCAAAGTATCCAACCTTCACTATGACACATGGGGACACCTTCTAAAAGATGGTGACATGGCCCAAGGTCGTATATAGGTCAGCCAACCTATATATTACCACTACCTAGCTCCCACTCACTCCATGACATGTGGGACTCCTAGAAGGAAGATGGATGGACCCACCTATCATGGTGGCTATCCAAGCTCAGCTTTCTTTCATAGCATCTATGCATGCCTCCATGCAAGAGCCTTGATCTCCATCGTCCAAGTCAAGACAGTTTGATCCAAGGATGGAGAAGGGATGTCATGCGGATCGCTAGCATGGTTTCAGAGTAGCCCCTACTCCACCTCCACCTATAAATACCCCCCTAGACCCTCACACTCACCTCATGACACATTAGAGTAAACCACTCTCTAGTAGCTTTTAGCGTCGCTCTGCTATAGTGCTATGAGATTAGGGAGAGAGTGAGAGGAGTATTGAGAAGCATCGGGCCTATCTGGTGTCTTCTCCAAGCTATACCTTGGCGGATGCGCTTGTGGCAGAACCTCCTAAATTATAGGACTCACATGCACTTGTCACTGTCCAATGACCTTTGACAACTATGCATATGTTCCTGGTAACTTAAGAAGTCTGTCGGGTGTCCTTGGGGAACCCCGAATCATCCACGATTTCTGAGTAGGATCACATTACAGAGTCATTGCAGTATTACAACATTTATTCAAATATATACATCAGAGTAAAATAGCGGAAGTCTTACGATAACATAGTTTACAAACCAGTTGTTTCAAACCTTACAAACTAAGTTCACTAATTATTACAAACCATAGTAGTAGTGGAGTGATATAATTAACATAAACATAACACACAAAATAAGCATCCTGCCCAAGGATCACACATTCACTTATCGTCATCAACCTGAACAACAGTCATGCAGCAAGGTCCAAAATAGACCTGCTCATGTGGCTCACCTGCAACAAGGGTCAACAAACCCTGAGTACAAAAGTACTCAACAAGACTTAACCGAAATAAAACTGAGAAGACTCAGGAATGCAGGCTCAGGGATTCAAGGTTTGGCTTTAGCAATAATCAAAGTTCTTTTGCGTAAAAGCTCTTTACAAAATTTCAGTATTTCAATATTTAAACTTCATAAGAACCATATATGAATCTGCCATGATCCGTAATGAGATCATGAACTTCATATCAAACTCTTCTCAAACCTTTCTCAAGTTTCAGTTATTAACTACAATGATGAATAGTGAGTTGAGTCTCCATAACTGAGGAGCAACGATGATTCGAACCGATTAAACCTAGCTGGGGATTCCAGACCACACGACATATGTAGGTCCCCGACTTACATATATCAACCTACTATCAGGTCTTCTAAAACAAGAACGGGTCTGCGCCACCCGAGAATACAGTACTCCACCAATCTGGCCCATTGCCACATGGGTACATGCTATTCCTACCATCTCTCCACCCCCAGTGCGCGATTAGCCATTCTCGTAATAGAATCGCCAAGTTAAGGCTTACCGGATTATGTGGTTAGTACTACAAAGTCTCATCTCATGCAATTCAACGACGGACGGACCTTAATCGACACAGGCGGAAAGAAGCCGCTCACATGACCTCCATGTCTTGTGGCTCTCACACACCGAGTCCGCCTGGTCTAGATTTATTACTTCCATGCTCATATCTCATGATAACATAAGTAACCAAAGATCCATTTAAAATCCTTAGGTGACAGGTAATCACCCGACTAAGCATGACTAAGCATAACTAGTCATTTATGAATTAAAACTGGTAACAAGGTAGATATGGAAAAACAAGGTTGGTAATGCACCAATTAGGTTTCAACTTGACTCCTAATCACTTAATGCAGTATATAAAAGCAAAAGTGATAAAATTTGTAAAACACAAGGTAGGGTTAAATGCATCCGGGGCTTGCCTTCGTTGACGGAAAAATTAGGTTCCTGCGACGTTCCACAAGTATCCGATCTGACCTCAACATGCGGATTAACCTCCTCCGCAACTTGATTAACTACCACGTGTTCACCTTCGTTCACTACACGTAGTACCAATGCCATGTTTAACATGATGCGGGATACGAAACATGATGCTCGATGATGGATGCAAAATTAACAATTCGGATACAACTTTCCTTCGCGGTACAGTTGCAAGTCAAACTAACTAAATCTTTTTCATAACACATACATCACTTGCCAAGGATCATTATCAACTAATGACCCAAGGTCATCACTCAATCCAAAATTTCAAACAAAACCTAAATTATTAAAGGTTACTATTTGCTTTTATGAATTAATTATTTAATTCAAAATTATGAAATAAATCAACTTATTCTAATTAAGCTCAAGATTTTAGTAAAGATTCATCACATGATAAGTGAGTGGCAAAACAAATTTTGTAATTTTTGGATAATTAATTAAGCCTAGAAAAATCATGGAAATCCATTTATTAATTAATTGAGCAATTTTCATCACATTCAAAAAGTACTGTAATTCAATATTTCATATTTTTCCTAAATAATATTCATCATAGAGAGGCGACACAAAAATTTTCATAATTTTTGGAGCTCTAAATAAATCTACACAAAAATAACAAAACTAGACACTATTCATTCAATTCTAAAAAAGGAAAAATCATTTTCAAACTGCACAGTCGCTGACATACGGGTCCCACTTGTCATCCCTAACCTCCAGCTCTGACCACGACGGCGACAACGCTAACCGGAGAAAACTCGCCGATGGTGAGACCAACAGCGACGGCCAAAGTACCAAAACATTCACAAAGACTAGGCGCACTGATTTGTGGCACTACGAAGACTAATTACGACACGATACAAGGCTGACACCGGCCATGGCGAATGCGGTGGCACAACGATGCTACATCAACGAAACAAGGCCAGTAACGGTGAAACAAAGAGTCTAGGAAGCATCAGTAGCTCACCCCGAACTCGTTGGAGTCAAAGACCGAGCCGAAGGAGCAACAGCAAGGTGGTTCCATAGTCCGAGCAAACACGACGGAGCAAACTTCGTCGGTGACGGTGTTCGGCGACTGCAGTGGACAAAACGATCAAGAAACAATGGATTAAGCACCACAACATCGAGACGAAGCTGTAGGTACACTGATCAAGGACAACGGCTCACCAGAGGACGCTGGCCGTGACGGCGCAGCCACAACGGAGAGGCTGCCGGCCATGAGGAAGAAGAGTTCACACCGCGGGTTCTCGGTGAAATCAGATGACCCAAGCTAGCTGGATGGATGTGCAAGGAGTAGGCAAAACTACTGGGTGCTCTGCTATGATGGAGGAGGCGCTGGTTCGACGACGAGGGCTCGCCGGAGATGAGTAAGGCGACGGAAAAAACAGAGCAGAGAAAGGAAAGTCGACGACGGCGTTAGAGCTTTATAGCGTGGCCAAGAGAGCGAGGAGACGACACGCGGTGACCTCCACCGCGCCAGCGCGAAGCCAAGGGCGGCCACAGGCATGTCTGGAAGACCGAAGAAAGGACGCCGGCGGTGGGGCGGTGGTCGTGGTACTGTTTCTCATATTTACAGAATTGCCATCCGTTTTAAAATTCAAATTACTCCCAAATTTGTATAACAACTCAAAAATCTCCAAAAATAAAAGTTGCTCAAAATCCAAAGTTCTACAACTTTGCTTTTATAACCACCCCCTAATTCAGTCTACATTTAATGAATTATGCCTTTTCAAATTACTTCAATTTTTTCATAACAACTTTGAAAACTCCAAAAATAAACTTTGTATAACTTGTCAAGCTCTACACTTTTGCTTTTAGGCTCAACCCCAAAATGTGCTCATATTTTGAAATGAGTTTTCAGGGTAGAATTTAAATATTGAAAATCAGGGTTTTCTTTAAAAATTCAAAATCCAACCAAACTTTAAACTAGAATCAAACAATACAATTCAACACATACCACATAAAAGGTAAACTTGTTTTAGTGTATGCATATCAAAGTTTTCACCAAATGCCAAATGCTTTGCAATGCGTATGATGACATGGCAGTTTTTAGTATTTAAACACCCGAGGTGTTACAAACGTTCCCCCTAAAAGAAATCTTGCCCCGAGATTCAAAGCCATAGGGTAAGTAATGGAAAAGGAAATGTGTCGCGAGAACACATACAAAATATGTCCATAAAACAGCTGAGGTCTCTTTACAAACACAACTTGCAATAACCGAGCTCAACTAACATTACTCTATATTGACGCAAGAAACTCTAGAAATTTTTCTAACAAATAATCTTCAGATTCCCAAGTAGCTTCTTCTTCGGAATGTTGATTCCATTGTATCATGTAAAACTTGATTGTCCTTCTTCGTGTGACACAATCTTTCTGATCCAGAACTCAGATAGGATATTCGGAATAAGTCAAATCAGGTTCAAGTTCCACTCCTTCAACCTCAACATTCTGCTCAGGCACTCGAAGACACTTCTTCAATTGAGAAACATGGAACACATCATGTATAGCTAAAAGATGTTAGGGTAGCTTCAAGCGATATGCCACTTTTCCATACCTCTCTAAAATTTGAAATGGTCCAATATATCGAGGTGCCAACTTGCCTTTTACACCAAAACGAGTAACCCCCTTCATCGATGATACCTTTAGATATACAAAATCTCCCTTGTTAAACACCAATGGTCTACGTCATTTATCTGCATAACTCTTTTGTCGGGACTGAGCTATCTTCAAATTACTTGGTATTTGCCTAACCTTGTCTTCTGTTTCTTTCACAAGGTCAACTCCAAAGAATCTTCTTTCTCTGGGCTCAGACCAACTCAGTGATGTTCTGCATCTACGACCATAGAGTGCTTCAAATGGAGCCATTCTAATGCTCTCCTAATAACTATTATTGTATGAGAACTCAGCCAAAGGCAGACATTCATCCCACTTCTTGGAATAGTTAAGGACACAACACCTTAACATATCTTCAAGTACTTGATTGACCCTTTCAGTCTGACCATCGGTTTGTGGATGATAAGCTGTACTATACAGTAGTTTGGTACCTAACGAAGTATGCAAATGTTTCCAAAAGCTGGAGACAAACTGTGTACCCCGATTTGACACTATGGTCTTTGGTACTCCATGTAGACTCATGATTCTTGCTAGGTACATCTTGGCATACTGGATAGTAGGATATATACTCTTGACTGGAAGAAAATGTGCTGACTTAGTTAGTTGATCTACAATAACCCATATTGAGTCAAATCCCTTTGATGTCTTGGGTAGACCAACAATAAAGTCCATACTTATGTCCTCCCACTTCCAAGCTAGAATTGGTAATGGCTGTAACTCTCCAGCAGATCTCAAATGTATAGCTTTCACCTTTTGACAAGTATCACACTTGGCTATATACCGGGCAATTTCTATCTTCATTTTGGTCCACCAAAACCTTTGTTTCAAGTCATGGTACATCTTATTACTTCCTAGATGAATAGATAGCCTAGTAGTATGTGCCTCTTCAAGAATTGACTGCCGCAACTCTGGAACCTTGGGTACCACTAAGCGATTCTTGAACCATAACACACCTTCATCATCTATGCTGAAGCATTCTGCCTTTCCATTCTTGATTCTTTCCTTGATATGGGCTATACCCTTGTTTTCTTTCTGAGCAGCAATGATCTGATCTCAAATAGTGGCTTCAACAGTTATATTGGTTAAACTTCCTTGTTGAATTACCTCTATACTCAACTTTTTCATCTCTTGGCATAAAGTCAAACCCATTATTCTTAATGTTAGACAATTGCAATGACTCTTTCGACTAAGGGCATCTGCAATTACATTTGCTTTGCCAGGATGGTAATGTACTTCCAAGTCATAATCCTTAATCAATTCTAACCATCTTCTTTGTCACATGTTCAAATATGATTGAGTAAAGATATACTTTAAACTCTTATGATCTATGTAAATATGGCACGTATTACCAAGCAGGTAATGCCACCAAATCTTTAGAGCATGGACCATAGCTGCTAACTCTAGATCATGAGTGGGATAGTGCTCTTCATGTTGCTCGAGTTGTCTAGAAGCATAGGCAATAACTCGGCCTTCTTGCATCAACACACATCCAATACCAATACCTGAAGCATCACAATAAACATCAAACGGCTTCTCGATATCAGGTTGGGCTAATATTGGTGTAGTGGTCAACGGTCTCTTCAAGGTCTAGAAAGCCTCTTCACAATCAGATGACCAGACAAACTTGACTTGGTTCTTCAACAATTCAGTTATGGACTTTGATACTTTAGAGAAATCTAGAATAAACCGACGGTAATACCCCACCAATCCCAGAAAACTCCGAACTTGATGAACTGTGGTTGGCGGTTTCCAATCAAGCACATCCTTCACTTTGCTTGGATCAATAGCAACTCCTTCAGCTGATAAGACATGTCCAAGAAACTATACTTCCTTAAGCCAGAAGTCACACTTACTAAACTTGGCATATAGTTGATGTTCTCTTAAGCGGGTCAGAACAATTCTGAGATGTTCCGCATGTTCCTTCTTGTTCTTGGAATAAACTAGGATATCATCAATAAACACCACCATGAACTTGTCTAGCTCAGGCATGAACACTGAATTCATCAGATACATGAAATGAGCTGGGGCATTTGTCAAACCAAAAGACATTACCAAGTATTCATATAATCCATATCTTGTGGTAAATGCCGTTTTGGGAATATCTTCAGGCTTAATCTTGATTTGGTGATAGCCTGACCTTAAATCAATCTTGGAGAAAACTTTGGCTCTGGCCAGTGGATCAAAAAGCAAGTCTATCCAAGGTAAGGGATACTTATTCTTAATGGTCACTTCATTCAATGAACGATAGTCAACACATAACCTCAGGGTCTCATCTTTCTTTTTCACAAAAATTGCAGGGCATCCCCAAGGTGATGAACTAGGTTGAATAAACCCTTTCTCAATCAACCCTTGCAACTGAGTCTTCAACTCGGCCAATTCCTTAGGTGGCATCCTATAAGCTCTCCGAGAGATTGGAACTGTTCTAGGTTTTAACTCTATGTTAAACTGAATATCCCTATCTGGTGGTAGACCGGGTAAATCCTCAGGAAAAACATCATGGAATTCACAAACTACCGGGATATCCCTAATCTCCTTCACAAAAGTTGCACAAACTCTTTCCATTGATCTCCTTAAGGTTGGAAGTTGGATAAGAAGCTGAGAACTACTATCAGGCAAACTTACCCTTAATGTCCTATTCAAAGCATCTATAACAGCCTTATGCTGATACATCCAATTCATTCCCAAGATCACATCTATATCTTGATCCTTGAGAATAATCCTAGTAGTGGGAAAAATATGCCCACCCAGGTTTATGGGTACCTGGTATACCATTTCCTTAGTACACAGACGTTCCCTGGGTGACTGTATAAAGAAACTTTCCTTTGTTTCCCCAATTGGAATTGCATGCTTTACGACAAAGGTTCTATTGATGAATGAATGAGATGCACCAGAATCAAAAAGCATAACAGCAGGGTGATCGGCGATAGGAAACATACCCATCATCACTGGCTCCCCTTCCGGAATTTCTCCAGCTTGAATATAGAACACCCGTCCTGTCTTCCTTTCATCTTTGCCCTTCTAAGCATTCTGATTGTGATTCTTGTTCTGTGCTTGACCCTGTTGTTGATTGGCAGGGGCCTTCTGGTAATTTTGATTAGCCTGCCTAGGATACGGACATTCCCTAGAGAAATGACCGGTCCTTCCACAATTGTAACATGGATAATTGTGACCCTAGGACGTTGGAGCATTGCCACCAGGAGCATTGGTCTGCTGTGCACTCGGGTAAGTTATAGCAGGACAGACATTTGACTGTTGCCCGGCTTGGAATTGCGGCAGACGATAAGGAGGACGATAATGGTTGACTGGATGATAGACTATTTTTTGCCTCTTTTGATTTCCACCAAAAGATCTAGACGGCACACTCTTCTTTTTCTTGATCTCCTTATGCTGCCGATACTTTTCCTCAGAAGTAATTGCAATATTCACAGCCTCATGATAAGTAACATTGGCACATGCAGTCATCATTGTCTGTAATTTGGTATTCAATCCTCTCATGAACCATTTCTTTTTCTTGGCATCTGTATTGACATGTTCAGTTGCATACTGTGATAGATGATTGAATCTACCCACATATTGCATAACCATTTGATCCCCTTGCTTCAAAGCAAGGAACTCATCTAGCTTCATGGCCATCACCCCTTCTGGAATATAATGAGCTCTGAAGGTAGTACGGAACTCAACCCACGTTATTGGAATGCCAGCTGGCTGCATAGCTACTAGATTTGCCCACCAGGCACCTGCTGCACCTCTAAGTTGCTGGGCAGCAAACACAGGTTTCTGCATCTCCGTGCATGGAATAAGATCAAATTTCTGCTCCACGGTCCTAAGCCAATCATCAGCCTCTAGTGGTTCATCTGCCTTAGTGAACACTGGGGGTCTTGTATTTGTAAAATCAACATACATAGCCTCCTGCCTATTATGATTGCGGCCACGGTTTCCTTGCACCATATTCTAATTATGCACCATATTCTAATTACTCTGAGCTATCTCTCGAAGCAATCGAGCATTTTCAACAGTCACATGGACCAGTGCTGCTATAGCATCAGCTAAAGTTGGCAGAACTGGTGGCGGCTCAGGAACACCACCATCTTCATGCGAAGAGCTAGGAACATCCGAAGCACGAGTATGAGGCATCTGTTCATAACAAACCAAACTTTACTCACAAGCTTTTATTGAGATATAAAAGAGCTCACTTGCAAACACATTACATCGGGTTTACTTATTTAAGCACAAGCCCACACCTAAACAAGACTACTTAACTTAACAGATCTCCTATTTAACAACTCTACTCTTCTCCTCGACCACGTCAATCCTCATGATCGGTATCCATTCCAAAAACATTTCCGCCTTCGTTATCACTTTCATCAACCATCACTAATTCTTCTGGATCTGCTTCTTCTTCTTCCTCTTCAAGTTCATCATCATCAGCAATGATGACACCAGGATCCATTGCATCAGCTTGAGGTTCATGATTTGGGTCCAGGAGGTTGCTCAGCCTATGGACTTCTTCATGTAAAGTAGTATTATGTTCTTCTAAATCTTCTACATAAAATTCTAGCTCATGCATTCTAGCTCTAGCTACATCTTCCCTATGCCAAGCCTCATTTCTTCCCTCACCATATGAACTAACATATGCTCATAGTTCTTATGAGCGGTGGTGCTACACTTCAATTGCTCCTTTATCTTGCCCAGCCAGATAGTATCCAAGGCTCTATCCCTAGTAGCCTATGCTAACTCTATTGAAAGCCTTTGTATCTCTGCCTGAGGATCAGGCCTAGAGCTGCTACTGCTAGCACCATCATTTCTAGGGGCAAGCTAGTGACGAGGAACTCCTTTAGGTCCAGCGGACTTACGGGGCGTTACCTTGGTGTGAGCCATACTATAGGAAGCAAGATTAATCCAATTAAGACAATCTGACCAAAATCTAAAGAGCAGCCAGGATGGATTACATAACTCAACCCAAACTCACTACCCAACCCGGACTCAGGGTGAAGGAAGTAACAAGTGAATTAATCATGATGCATGAATCATTCTTATGAACAAAACATCAAAACTTATAAGGTACATAACCACATTTATTTTTATATAGGGCATAATAAGATTACTACTCCACCACACAAAGCCTTTTTAATCAATTAAGGAATGGTGAGAATGAAATAAGATAAGCCAGAAGCAATTTGGACCAAATTAACAAGTTATATCTATTTGTCCCAAATCATTTTGAAGTTTTTGTAAAACAATACAACAAAGACTTTGTAACGATCGCTCTGATACCATTCTATAGCAGAACCTCCTAAATTATAGGACCCACATGCACTTGTCACTGTCCAACGACCTTTGACAACTATGCATATGTTCCTGGTAACTTAAGAAGTCTGTCAGGTGTCCTCGGGGAACCACGAATCATCCATGATTTCCGAGCAGGATCACATTACAGAGTCATTGTAGTATTACAACATTTATTCAAATATATACATCAGAGTAAAATAGCGGAAGTCTTACGATAACATAGTTTACAAACCAGTTGTTTGAAACCTTACAAACTAAGTTCGATAATTATTACAAACCATAGTAGTAGTGGAGTGATATAATTAACATAAACATAACACACAAAATAAGCAGCCTGCCCAAGGATCACACATTCACTTATCGTCATCAACCTAAACAATAGTCATGCAGCAAGGTCCAAAACAGACCTGCTCATGAGGCTCACCTGCAACAAGGGTCAACAAACCCTGAGTACAAAAGTACTCAACAAGACTTAACCGAAATAAAACTGAGAAGACTCAGGAATGCAGGCTCAGGGATTCAAGGTTTGGTTTTAGCAATAATTAAAGTTCTTTTGCGTAAAAGCTCTTTACAAAATTTTAGTATTTCAATATTTAAACTTCATAAGAACCATATATGAATCTGCCATGATCCGTAATGAGATCATGAACTTCATATCAAACTCTTCTCAAACCTTTCTCAAGTTTCAGTTATTAACTACGATGATGAACAGTGAGTTGAGTCTCCATAACCGAGGAGCAACGATGATTCGAACCGATTAAACCCAGCTAGGGATTCCAGACCACACGACATATGCAGGTCCCCGACTTACATATATCAACCTACTCTCAGGTCTTCTAAAACAAGAACCGGTCCGCGCCACCCGAGAATACAGTACTCCACCAATTCGGCCCATTACCACGTGGGTACATGCTATTCCTGCCATCTCTCCACTCCCAGTGCGCGATTAGCCATTCTCGTAATAGAATCACCAAGTTAAGGCTTACCGGAGCATGTGGTTAGTACTATAAAGTCTCATCTCATGCAATTCAACAATGGACGGACCTTAATCGACACAGGCAGAAAGAAGCCGCTCACAAGACCTCCATGTCTTGTGGCTCTCACACATCGAGTCTACCCGGTCTAGATTTATTACTTCCATGCTCATATCTCATGATAACATAAGTAACCAAAGATCTATTTAAAATCCTCAGGTGATAGGTAATCACCCGACTAAGCATTACTAAGCATAACTAGTCATTTACGAATTAAAACTGGTAACAAGTTAGATATGGAAAAACAAGGTTGGTAATGCACCAATTAGGTTTCCACTTGACTCCTAATCACTTAATGCAGTATATAAAAGCAAAAGCGATAAAATTTGTAAAACACAAGGTAGGGTTAAATGCATCTGGGGCTTGCCTTCGTTGACAGAAAAGTTAGGTTCCTGTGACGTTCCACAAGTATCCGATCTGACCTCAACAGGCGGATTAACCTCCTCTGCAACTTGATTAACTACCACGTGTTCACCTTCATTCACTACATGTAGTAACAATGCCATGTTTAACATGATGCTCGATGATGGATGCAAAATTAACAATTTGGATACAACTTTCCTTCGCGGTACAGTTGCAAGTCAAACTAACTAAATCTTTTTCATAACACATACATCACTTGCCAAGGATCATTATCAACTAATGACCCAATGTCATCACTCAATCCAAAATTTCAAACAAAACCTAAATTATTAAAGGTTACTATTTGCTTTTATGAAATAATTATTTAATTCAAAATTATGAAATAAATCAACTTATTCTAATTGAGCTCAAAATTTTAGTAAAGATTCATCACATGATAAGTGAGTGGCAAAACAAATTTCATAATTTTTGGATAATTAATTGAGCCTAGAAAAATCATGGAAATCCATTTATTAATTAATTGAGCAATTTTCATCACATTCAAAATGTACTGTAATTCAATATTTCATATTTTTCCTAAATAATATTCATCACAGAGAGGCCACACAAAAATTTTCATAATTTTTGGGTCTCTAAATAAATCTACACAAAAATAACAAAAATAGACACTATTCATTCAATTCTGAAAAAGGAAAAATCAATTTCAAATTGCAAAGTCGCTGACATACGGGTCCCACTTGTCATCCCTAACCTCCAGCTCTAACCACGACGGCGACAACGCTGACCGGCGAAAACTCGCCGATGGTGAGACCAACAGCGACGGCCAAAGTACCAAAACATTCACAAAGACTAGGCGCACCGATTTGTGGCACTACGAAGACTAATTACGACATGATACAAGGCTGACACTGGGCATGGCGGATGCGGTGGCACGACGAGACTACACCGGCGAAACAAGGCCAGTAATGGTGAAACAAAGAGTCCAAGAAGCATCAGTAGCTCACCCTAAACTCGTTGGAGTCAAAGACCGAGCCAAAGGAGCAACAGCAAGGTGGTTCCACGGTCCGAGCAAACACGGTGGAGCGAACTTCGTCGGTGACGGTGTTCCGGCGACTGCAGTGGACAAAACGATCAAGAAACAATGGATTAAGCACCACAGCATCGAGACATAGCTATAGGTACACTGATCAAGGACAACGGCTCACCAGAGGACGCTGGCCACGACGGCGCAGCCACAACGGAGAGGCTGCCGGCCGCGAGGAAGAAGAGTTCACACCGTGGGTTCCCGGCGAAATCAGACGACCCAAGCTGGCTAGATGGATGCACAAGGAGTAGGCGAAACTACTGGGCACTTTGCTATGATGGAGGAGGCGCTGGTTCGACGACGAGGGCTCGCCGGAGATGAGCAAGGCGACGGGAAAAACAGAGCAAAGAAAGGAAAGTCGACGACGGTGTCAGAGCTTTATAGCGCGGCCAAGAGAGCGAGGAGACGACACGCACTGACCTTCACCACGCCAGCACGAAGCCAAGGGTGGCCACAGGTGCGTCTGGAAGACCGGAGAAAGGACGGGGGCGGTGGTCGTGGTACTGTTCCTCATATTTACAGAATTGCCATCCGTTTTAAAATTCAAATTACTCCCAAATTTGTATAATAACTCAAAAATCTCCGAAAATAAAAGTTGCTCAAAATCCAAAGTTCTATAACTTTTCTTTTATAACCATCCCCTAATTCGGTCTACATTTTGAAATGAACTTTTGAATTCAAATAGGGGACATTTAATGAATTACGCCTTTTCAAATTACTTCATATTTTTCATAACAACTTTGAAAACTCCAAAAATAAACTTTGTATAACTTGTCAAGCTCTAAACTTTTGCTTTTAGGCTCAACCCCAAAATGTGCTCAGATTTTGAAATGAGTTTTTAGGGTAGAATTTAAATACTGAAAATCAGGGTTTTCTTTAAAAATTCAAAATCCAACCAAACTTTAAACTAGAATCAAACAATACAATTCAACACATACCACATAAAGGTAAACTTGTTTTAGTGTATGCATATCAAAGTTTTCACCAAATGCCAAATGCTTTACAATGCGTATGATGACATGGCAGTTTTTAGTATTTAAACACCCGAGGTGTTACAGCGCTCTTCTTGTAAGTGACTCATCTGAGATCTTTATAGTATTTAATATTCTATCTCTGCTAGTAGTTATATAAGCCTTCTTGCCTGTACACCACTTTACTTCAGTAGAGTGCTCTAACCTTTCTAAGGGAACTTAGTTGCGCGATGTTAGAGTAGTAAGTATAGTGTAGATGTGGTGTCTAGACTATATCTTGCCTATGTAGACCACTTGTCGCATGGATTATTAGTGGTAGATAGCAAGTGGTGATAGCCCTATCTAGACTTTGCATTCCACCATGTGTTGTAAGCAAGTTCTTAAAAGGTAGGGCTCTAGTAACAAAGTAGCTGCTTCAGATAGGGGTTTTGTCTCCTATTGTCTTGCCTATCGCCTCCTGTAAGTAAGGTGGGTGAACTGCCCTATATAACTACTATCTTTACCAGATATCATAGCTATCTAGATCCTCTCAACCCAAGTTCCATAGGCTATTTTGTCTCATCATAGGACGGTCTTGATCCTTTGTTAGTTCACTACACATTCCTCGTGGAAATACGATACATGCAATACTCCCGCTGAAGGCTACATTGACTACCATATGCTTGTGGTTTACCTATTTGCCACTTTAGGTGTCAACAAGCTTTCTAGCGCCATTGCCGAGGAACAGTAGCTATCTTAACTTAGAATCGAGTCATCTGAGTTATCTTTCTTTTATTTTTATCCTTTCCACACCCTGAAACAAACATCCATCTCTTATCTTGCTGCTCCAAAGGGCACTTGTTTGGAGCCACCACCATCATCACAACCCATTCTTTCACCTAGCTATGAGCTTGTAACACCCTGGTGTTATGAGTTTGCTTAGCACCGAGATTTAGGCCCGAGAGAAATTAGCAAACAAGTTTGTCGGGTTTTAAAATTTAAATCACGCATGAAATGATAAACAAACCCTGTGCGACCTACCTTTATGGTTGAGGGAAATCAAATAAAATCTAAGTTAATTTACTCAGTGTGTAAAAAAATACTATGGAAATCCTAACAAAAAGAATAAAATAAGTAGTTAATTGTGTGGTATGAAAAACAATTTCTATAAACAAAATAAAACATAACTTGTGTATCGTGCTTAAGTAAAGTTTGATGAGCAAGTAGTGTAGATGAAAATGCAGCTTTAACTTTGTATAATAAATATTGTTAACTAGTGTTCTTGTGAGCTCAAAAATTAAATTTGAAATTAAAATCAGCCCTTTTCGTTAAGTCAGCAAAAAACCTGAACTTATGTTTAAAGTACTATTTTTTGCAAATTATATTATGCAAAATTAATTAAACAGTGCTTTAATATTTTGTTCCTATGGTTTGGTATGAAGTATGGGCTATTTCATGAAATAATTGTTGGTTGTATTTAACAAGGTTTAGACCTTTAAAAATTGTGACAAAAAGTGTTCATGGTTGTTAAGTTCAAACTGAACCCCTGTCTTTTCTAAAGGCTGAAAGGGGTAGTAGACAATGCCATTTTGGCATTTAAATTCTAACTAAAATGTTTAAACACTAGCTTCATATTCTTGCATTGTTGGTTGCTTCTAAGTAAGCTCTTGGGCATGGAGTAGGTCGTAGTTGCGGTGGGTGTTGCGTTGCTCCCTAAAAAATTCCCCAAACTTTGTTGGAACGTGCTGTAACCATGCTGTTGATGCTCCATTCATGAACCAGTGCTTAGCATGGTGAACCCCTATTGGCACCTCTCTATCTCCTTCACTGATCACCCTATGGCCATGCTTGTTGCTTGGGTAAGAAGCCCTTAGGGTCTAATAGAATCTTGAGCTTATGTTTTAATCTCAACTGAGCTCTAATTGGTTGATTTTCATGCTTTAAAATCCATGCACGACATCGCCTTGGGCTGGCTAGCCGGGTGAGCGCAGTCACCACACTCAGGAGTGCAACATCGCACGTGGTGCATGCACCGTGGCACGCGCGTACCACATCGTGTGTGGCCTTGCCGGTGGCCATCTCGTTGTGCGCCCCGTGCGGCATGTCGGGCCGAGCCGGCCACATCCACCTCGTTGTTGGGTCGGCTGAGCTGTGCCTAGGCCTCGAGTGCACACGAGCACTGCACCGCTATGCTGTGCCGATGTGCTGCCGCTACACTACGCTGGTGTCGCTATTGCGTGGCTGCGCTATGAGGCGCTGTCGCGATGCTGCTATCGCTTGTCCCCTAGTTTCACCGCATGCGCACGCCACCCCTTTGGCCACCGAGACACACATGGAATCGAGCCAAGGCTGCGGCCATCGTTGCCATGTCAACATGGTAGTCGCCCCGCCCTACAATTCACCTACCATGCGCATGTGTCATTGCCCATCGTGTCTGGGTCAACTAACCCCGGTCACAGTGGTGACGGTGATGCCTCTCTACCTCGCCCTGCCCCGCTAGCCGACGTCGGTGAGCCCCGTTTGGGTCCAGCTACTGCATTCCAAGCATCCCGCACATAGGCACACCTTGTGGCTCCATCTGAGCACTAACCCACATGCCTCCTGCACTCACTCATGTGGTCATATCCCTACACTGCTGTGCCCTTGTTAGGTCTTGGCTGGGCCACTTCAGCCGTGCCCACTCTCTGTGATGTGGCAGTGGCAATGCATTGATATCTCTCCCTTCTTAATCACCAGCTCAAGGCTTCCCTGTCTAGTTCCTCATACTAGTGAGTAGCCTAGGAAGTTAGCTAGGTGTCCCATGCTCATCGAGGCTAGCCATGGTTTGTTAGTGGTCAATTTTGATTTCTCCTTGCCACCGGTCATGTGCGTCGCCGTGACCAGAGTTTTGGGGGTAAGGCTCATAGGGTTAATAGCAGTTCAATTGCTTGTAACCCCAAACTCGCCTTGACTCCCTGCATCTAATGCTCATGCTATTTTGGCTAGGGTGCTCATTGACGGGGGAGTGATGCGTCGGTGTCCATCACAGAGCGTCGCCACCCCACTCGGTCACATGTGGCGGGCTCTGCTCGGGCCGTTGTTGACTAGACCATCACCTCGAACGAACTCATTGTAAGCTCCTTATGCTCACCCGCTCACTTAGTCTTCTAGCTGCTATAGCTCATCACAACAGTCACATCACCACTACGGATAGCTGCTCGCCGCTGCAGTTCACACCAGTGCACCTCCGAGTCACCAACCGCCACCCATCCTTCCATGTTTAGCCATAGATGGTGGTCAGCCCCTTACTTCCATCATAGCGAGCCTAGTTTGCTTGGCATAACCACCTTAAGCCATTGGCCGCCGCGCCAGCACGCGCGGAGATCCTAGGGTTCTCCTCATGGTAAAGGTGAGAACATCTGAGGGCTTGTTTGCAAAACCACTATCGGTAGGAATAGTGCGCATGGTAGTCGTGTTATTATCTAAAAGCTCGGGGCTTTTCTATGAAGCAACCATCATGCACGGGCTCCCCTAGCCTTGGGCCATGATGGGCTATCACGGTGCGTGCATAGCCGCACCCCACGCTGGGCTGCTAGGCCGAATTGATTGCCACCGGCCCTTTTCTTTTCCTAAAGCATTTTCTAATTTAGTTTCTAAGGCTAACTTGTAAATTCAATATAAATTTGTGTAGTGGACCAAAAATTGTGAAACTAACTTTGTTAGGTTCCTAAAATCATGATCCATCTGCTAGTATATCTTGTTCACATAGTTTTATAGTATTTTCAGGAGTTATCTAATTAAATTGAGATGCTTAATATTGTTAAGATATAAACTTGTAGGAATTTTATAATAAATTGGTGATAGTGTTGGCTCTAAAAATTTCATAGTAAATTCCTAATATTATTAGGTGCTCACTGTAATTTTTGTAGCTCCATAATAATTAGTTTGCTAAGATAGCTAATGAGCCCTAGTTTGAATATATATTAAATCAATGAAATGAAGTAAAGAAACACCTTGGGATTGTAGAACTAAAACACTTATCGGGAAACAACGCCTTATGCAACAACGTGGTTATGTAGCCTAGTACGTTAGTCATTAGAGCTAGCTCGTAGCTTGAGAGGCATAATAGTATTTTAAGAGTTGCGGTTACCATTGATTAATTGCATCTCTGCGTTGCATCCATGTATGTCATAATGGGAACAACGATGGATCATGGAGTCATCTAGAGTAGTAGAAAAGATGGTGCCTTGATGATCATGTCATGATGATGGAATGGTAACCTCTGATTATATCTTACCCAGGCAAGCCCCAGTGCATAACCCCTATTATTCTACACTTTATCTTATGCTTGTGCATTAAGTTTTAAGGAGTTGAATGAAATCCACTTGTATATATATATATCCTTATCCTATGAGTCCTACTAGTATATCAGGATCGTGTAGATTGCTATGCTAAAGGATTCCGGTAGAAGCCAAGTGATTACCTATCACTCATGAGAGATTGGAAAGATATTATTGTTATTATTATCATATTACTATCACATGGAATATACATGAATGATAATTGGAGATCGGGCAGGACTATGCTTGGATTTGCATTTGGACTTGGCAACCGAGCGAGGCTCCGGTTGCATTTGTCCCGCCTAAGTTGATTGAGGACCGTCCATTGCTGTGGATGGTAGTTAGGTCACAAACTTATTATACTGAGCACATACTTCCTTATGGGATCAAGAAGGCTCATTGCGCTCTTGTCGCGGGCAAAGGTGGAGGTCTAAGCACCATGCTGAGACTGGGTCTCAAGTGTGGGGGCTTGGAGTCTAAGTTTGGATGGGGACCTAGACCCCTCTATAACACCCTAGGTGTTAAGCATGCATTTGGCATTAGCATTGCATGAGCACAAGCATCATTGATCATTCATGAGCATGAGCATCTCAAATTTTATCTCTATGATTGCTTATATCACATGTGTTTGTTACTAAATGCTTTACATATGCTAGGGTTTGCATGTGACCAATGTATAAAATGTTTGTGGGACCCTAGGAGTACCTTTAACATGTTTAGAATGTCATTTAGAACAACATTGGTATTCATGACTTGGACCAATTTGGCCTTTAAGTCATGGTTATAGCGTAAGTTATCATTTTCAAGTTACATGATTGACCTAAGTTGAACTATAGCGTAGATTGTTTGCATGGTAGTGCACCCTTAAGCAAAGTTGTAGTACTTGACTTGAGTAACAACTTTTATTTTTGGGTCAAGACATAATTCGATGCATAGCATGCTCAAAAATAGTCCACAAGTAGCAATAGAATTACTGTTTTTGACTTTGAAATTTTTCTGTCTTGAGTTGGTTTACCATTTCAATGAACCTGTGTTTGACATGCTATAGTTTGTAAACTAGGCCGATCTAGACGAAACTCATTTAATCAAAGTTGTAGATCCTGTGTAGCTTTACAATTCTTGTTAAAGAAGTTTTTGTAAAGGATGAATGGTTTAGGAGTAATGGTCACATGAAATCACTCTGTCAGTCGTGTTCATCAGGGCCTGATGCCATTTCGATGCCGGTGTCAGTGGTCGACCGAGGGTAGGCTAGGCACACCGTGTGGTGGCCGTATGTTGGTGTCGGCCCATTTGGTTAGGCCAGCACAGAGGGATAAGGCGCATGCCTCTATTACTCGCTCCATTTCACCCTCACACCCCGCTCTCTCTCGCCCACGCCAGACCAAAGCAGAGCACCGCGCCACCACACCATCGTCGTCGCTCCGCCGTGCCCGCTCGTCGCCATCATTGCACCACTGCCCAATCCAGCTCGCTAGCAGCTCTACCATCATCACCTCTTCCACCCTGACCCGCTAGCCCCACTTGCCAAGCCATGGTAAGGGCACATTTTCCTTCGCCGCCACTACACCATCACTGGAGCGCCACCGCGTGCTTGGCTCAACATAGCCACATCATTCCACTGCACCTCCTATGCTCCTCTTCTCTGGTCTATAGCCACTTTGTGGTCCATATGCTTAGGTAGGAACTATGTTAGACATTACTGCATGGTCGTGTGGGAACAAACCACCGCTCCCGCCATGGCCATGAGCTTGTGCTCACCATGACCAACCGTCTCGGGGTCACTCTAGTCCTTGCTCTTAGTCATCTCTGCATGGCCTTATGACCTAGATCTAGTAGGCTAGATGGAGACTACGATCTCACCGCCAGCTAGCCAGAACACAGAGCCTTGCCACAATGCACCGTGCACCGCCGCTTGGCCATGCACGCAGCTAAGCTTTTCCACTTCATCACCATGGCCTAATCCTCATCGTAGTGCTACGCTAGGCCACCAGGATGGAGGAGCCGTCCTCACCGGTGCATGCCATGGTCAGAGATGGCCGATGCACCACTGCATAGCTCCACTATGCCACCATTATCACCAACGAGGGTGCTATAGTGCACCACTAGTCCATCGAAGGGTACCACTAGGTGCAGGAGATCATGGGGAACACGTTGGTGTCACTGTCATCACCGGTGATCTCACCGCTAGCAAGGTAATGTTGGCTAGAGCACCTCCTCTGCTTTGGTATCGCTGACACGTGGGTCCTACTGACCAGCGGGCCCCATCTGTCAGTCTGTGTAGTGATTGATTTCTTATTTATTTTCACAGATTTGAAAGCCTATTTCAAAAATTCATATCTAGAGCTAGGAGTGTCCAAATGGGGTGAACCAAATTTTGTTGGATTAATCATGAGTGTAGTATTTGATAAAAATATGCAATGCACTGTTTCTAGTATTTTTCTAGGAGAATAAAATGGAGCTATTTAAATGTTTTTTAAATTATTTTTATCTTGAAAAATGCATAACTTGAACTTGGTATGTGCAAAAATTGTGATTCAAATTTTATTGAGTTTGTATTGACATGCTCTAGATAGGAAAAATACTAAACTTGCAATAAACTCGATTGGATTAGGGTCTTTCTATTTATCTTTTAATAAATGGTGTTTTCTGAGGAAATTCATTAGGATAAAAATAAGTAACATATTGCCATGCAAAATTTTTAAAGTGTTAATGGGTTTTTGGGAAGCTAA
This sequence comes from Miscanthus floridulus, assembly GCF_019320115.1. Taxonomy (NCBI): domain Eukaryota; kingdom Viridiplantae; phylum Streptophyta; class Magnoliopsida; order Poales; family Poaceae; genus Miscanthus; species Miscanthus floridulus. The sequence continues at coordinate 98,700,899 of NC_089581.1, forward strand.
GAAAAATATGAAATCTATTGCTTGACACTTTTCAATAGGCTAAACTATTTTTGCTAAAATAAACCTAAGCAACTTGTCATTTTTGTATAGAGGGCTATACTTATCTAATTGGCATGAAATTTGCACAATATACTTTTGGGGTCATATGTATGCTACTATAATTTTCTTAGAATTTATGGAGCATTAGAAATATTTATCTCATAAATCACCTTATTATATAAAGAAATTAATAAAGGTATCTAAATACATCAGTTTGGCATAAATATAATGTTTTTTGTAGTCCTTGTGATGCATATGATTTGCTGATAATGGTAGTTGTGCTTGAAGTTGATTGGTTATAAGCAGCTACTTAATTATTGCTTTATAATTCCGCTAGATGGCAGCAGGAGTAGTTTCTGTTGTATTGATAAAATCATGATGATAATTACATTTCCTATGAAACTTGTTATTAATAAAGTTGTAGATAACTTACTTATCTTACTGGTTCCAAATTTTCATGGTAATAGACTAAATGGTTTGGGAGTTATAGCTGTTAGAAGTCTGCTGTAAGAATTTGCTTATCTACTGGACAGATCTGGATGATTGAATTGTTTAACCTAGATAGCTATTAAATCATCTTGTGATGACTAAATGAAAGTTGTAGGAAATTTTATGATATTTCCATGAAGTTGCAGCCATCTAGCAGAAAATCACTAAGGGGGACCTCTTCGTCATAGGAAATCACGTAATTCCATAGCATAACCGACGTGGGAAGACTCTAGGAGGCTCTCCACCAAAGTGGAGCCCGAGACACTGACATGTGGGGCCGCCTGGCCCCACATGTAGGCCGCCCAACTCTTGGGGTCCACCAGTCAGCCCCTCGCTGCTAAGTCAATTCCCACCGCCTCCTAGGTTGCATCTACGCCATTCTTTAAGTTGGTTTGATCCAAGGGCACATGATGGATGTTCCGGATTATATATACCGGCCCCTACCCCCCCCCCTCCCTGGGTAGATCCTAAAACCCTAATTCATATCATGAGGATCAAAGCCAACTATCAAGAGAAGATTAGTCCTCCACATGATCTAGTCTTATAAATAATAGTGAGATAGAGAGTGAGGGAAGAGTTTGGAGGAGGTGCCGGCCTATCGGTGCTCTCGCTACGGCTTGTACCTTGGTGGATTCAAGTTCTATCTAAGCTTGCGTTTGAGATTTCTCTAGTAATCAACTTTTGATTCAAGTAAGCATCTTGTTTATATTATTCTTTAGGTTCACAACTCTCTTTCGAGTACTTTATTCTGTTCCTAGGGGGAGTAGAGTATTAATCGTAAGTGTGAGCGTGGTGCTTAGACTTGGGTTAATCGTGGATGCACACTGCATTCTAGAAGGTGGTAGATCATGTGAGTGGCATAAGTTCTATATAGCCTGTACTATATAGCTTCGTTGATCCTTTGTAGTCCACCTCCCGTCTATAGGCGCATGTAGGACCACTATTCGCCTAAACGACCATTTTGACCATTTAAACACCATGTAAACACTACACGGCGGTATGTCATTTCTGTTTAATTATCCGTTTAGCCCGTTTAATGGACTGTTTAGCCCAAATAATGGCTAATGATAGGTGACCGACTGTTTACCGTTTAGCATTTAGGAAAATATTGTGTAGGACACGAAAGCAAAGGAAAGCATCCTTTGCTGGTGTCTTTCCCTAGTAATGTCCCAAGTTGAATAGTAGAAGACATAAGCTTACGTAAGTCAGAACTAGAGATCTTTAGTTATCCTCTCTATGCTCCTATTTATCCTAACCTTGTTGCTACCCTTAGTTAAGTTAGACCTTGTTAGTCTCACACATTTCCCTATGGATACAATACTTGGAATACCTCTAGGTCAAAGCTACAGCAGCATCCATGATTTGTGGATTTATCTATGTGCGTTAAATATACCAACACTTCGCCCTCCCCATGAGAGAGAACATAAGCAATTTCCACTTTAGAGTTAGTTGTGTCATGCCCAGGATGCTCAGGCATGAACACATCTCCTTGAACTCATGTAGGTGATGGCAGCGGTTTTCATTATAGTGCCCTGTGAAGGGTTGTGCCCGAAACATCGCTATTAAGCTAGGGTGGAGTTCATAGCCAGATGATAGGTTTGATTTTGAAGGTGGCTTAGGGAACTCCCCCTTTGAAGCAGGAAGGGTTGGATTTGGTCTAGGCTTCATGATGAAATATTTCATGTTTTTTATAAAAAGAAAAGATAAAAGATACAAATATGAGGACAAACTTGGTTCAAAGAAAATAGCAACTAGTCCCCAGCAACGGTGCTAGAAATGCTTGTTGGCATTTCTTAACGCATACAAAAATAATATACAAGCGGACGAAATTACCATTGTAGCACTTCACCCGAAAGTATTTAGGGTATCGTATTTTCCACAAGGAATGGAGGTACTCTTCTAGCTAGTTCATCCAAGGTCAACACAAGTGTAGAATTAGCAGAGGTTGAGATGGATTCCTATGGTTTTACGGTCTAAGGATAGATAAACATGACTCCTACTTGCTCACTTTGGGTGCTGGCTTACACCTAGTCTGCCAAGCGATACCAGCCTTTGCTCTATGTCAAACCCAGACATGGGGGAGTACAAGATGGATAGGGCTATCACCACCTACCGCCTATCTCTCAACCGTGGGGAACGAAGCAAACGAAGATAGCTTCTAGCCTAGACACCATGTCTACACTATCAACTATTACTCTAGTGTGCATGCAAGGGTTATCCATCTCTATTAGGGCCCTTCTACTAGAGCATTCGCCATAGGGACAGATGACGGTCCCTCAAACAAGTGAGAGTATAGCTTAACTTGTCAAAGACTTTATACCAAAGGAATCACGAATACTCACTTAGCGGGAAAACCCATTGAGGCACAAGTATCTGTTGAGGTACAAGGCGGGGAGACACCGACAAGCCCGGCTCTTCCCCGAACTCTCCCTCACATCTCTCCCATGTAACTCTAGCAAGCTACTAGGGTCTAAGCCCTAAGAAGTGTTGCTCTCACTCAAGTGAGGAGTGCTCTTCTTCCTTGTTGTGTTGTCTATAATGAGGAGGGGGTGGCCTCCCTTTTATAGGTGGAGGAGAGGAAATGTCCCATGGCATGTTTCCTTGATTCCTTCCTATCTTAGGCAAACCACCATTCTTTGGACCAATTCCTCCAGGAATACCTATTCCAGTGACGTTGGAGAGGTGGTGGGAGACCACCGACCAAAGTTTGGGCTAAATGGAGCTAGTGTGGGGTCAGCCACCCCCTGGGGTCAGCCCCCCAACTAGGGCCAAATTGGCCCATCTTCAATGGGTGACTTCCTTTGGGCTCTAGAGTGGGCCTATGTAGTGCTTGCACTAAGAAGGAGTGATTTGATTTGGGTTTGTCCTTGTTCTCCTCTCTTTCTGGCCCTGATTCTGCTGGTAAATGGGCCTTCTCCCCTTGGGCTCTTTTGCTTTGCACAATACCGTGTTACGCTTTGTTTCTTTGCACATTTTGAATGTATTTTCCATTTATTCCATGAATGCCCTCCTGCAAATGGCCAAACACCAAAACTTGTGGAAATTGTTAATTCTAAAACCCTAAGTCTAAGCTTGGTGTTTATTTTAGTAGTTGTTATATGATAGTTGGTGGTTAGAAATGTGAGTTAAGCACCTCCAATAGGGAGTGCAAGGATACATGAGACCCACTCATGATGTGGGCCAGCAAGAACAGAGGAGTCCACGCAACCTGCGACGATGGCAAAGTGGAGCGCACAGGGAGTGGCGGTGGCGAGGGAACCACCAGTGCCACTAGTGCCAACGTCGTCGTCGAAGGTGATGGGGAGAGCAATGGCAGTCTAGGAGACAATGAGCGGCAACACGATAGGAACACCAGTCTTCTACGACTAGACATCGACGCCACCTCCACCGGCACCGAAGCAGGGCGCACCATCGGCCCCACCTCCTCTGAAGCGGGGAGAGCCAATACACTGGAGGAAGCGGGGACCAGAGCCAGGCGACCCTTCGTCGAGTAGCGCTTCTTAGGCACGGCTTTAGTGGCAAGCGACGAGGAGGCGAAGTTTGGGACATTGCAAGGCAAGGCGAGGGTTTTTTGTGTAATGCAAGGTGGAATCAAACAATGGGAGCTAGGACAGGCTTTATGTATACACAGGGCGGACTTTCTGTGTGCTGTGAAGTATATAGGCTTTATGTATACACTGGGCGGCACTTCATGGATCAAGATTCTTGATCAAGCTCATTGTCAAGAAAGTTGCAGCCATCTAGCAGAAAATCACCTATGACGAAATGCAGAAAATCATCTAGCAGAAATTTGGGACTTAATTATTGCTTTATAATTCTACTAGATGGCTGCAGGAGTAGTTTCTGTTGTATTGATAAAATCATGATGATAATTACATTTCCTGTGAAACTTGTTATTAACAAAGTTGTAGATAACTTACTTATCTTACTGGTTCCAAATTTTCATGGTAATAGACTAAATGGTTTGGGAGTTATAGCTGTTAGAAGTCTGCTGTCAGAATTTGCTTATCTACTGGACAGATCTGGATGATTGAATTGTTTAACCTAGATAGCTATTAAATCATCTTGTGATGACTAAATGAAAGTTGTAGGAAATTTTATGATATTTCTAGAAACTCCTAGATCATAGCAATTGGTTGAGTAAAACTCCAGTTATGATCTAAACTTTTAGCTGCTGTGTTGTGGTCCAGAAATGGACTTATTGTGGGTTCTTTAAAATTCTAGAGAAGAGATATGCACCTACTCAGTAAATAAGAATTCAACTTGGTTATCATCTAAGTAACTTGATATAATCATCAGCATAGAATCATTCACGTTCTCATGTCACATCATTCACAATCGTTCTTATGCATCCATGATACATTCTTTATGCATATGCATGCAAGAGGTGCAGTAGAAGAAATCACATTGGTGGAACTCAAAGCCTATCCACAATAGGAGAACCAGGAAGCTCAGCACCAAGAAGCTCCAGGAGAAGGCGAGCCTAAAGTTGATCATCTCCAAGGGTGCCCTGACCACCAGCTAGCCACGTTTGTGAAAGGTAAGCCTCGGAGCATTCTAACATCATATGTGTTCTTATACCAACTTGAGTCCTTTTGTTTTATGTTAATGTGTTAAGTACTAGGAGTTGATTGGAACCACTTGTTGCATATACTTTCCTTGTCCAAAAATATCTATCTTGAATCCTATGTAGGTCTAGGATCGACCTTTATGCTTAGCCATGCTTAGACCAGTAGAAGTCGGGTGATTTCCTGTCACCTGCGAGCTATAGGTGGTGACTTGATCACGGTTGGCTATATTGTGCTATCGTGGAACATAACCTGGTGATGTTGAACAAGTGGAGACCAGATATAATTTTATATGTTAGGTGTGGTGGCATATAGTGATTCTATCTATGACATTTAAGGACCGGCCGTTGGAGGCCCTCTTGTCATGTTGAACGCATGCCTCTCACTTAGTTGGCCGGATAAGTTGTTCCGACTACGAAGCCGAGTAGCTCAACTCAGGCTGGGGACACGAGCAGTTAAAATGCGCACCCTAGAGGTAGTAAGGATGTGTGTAGAGCCAATGGCATGAGTCCAATGGTGGGTTCGAGTCCCGAGCTTCCTAGCAGATTGGTAGTATCTTTGATGGTATGGCGCTGGTCTTACCCACGATTTGGACCTAAGTTGTACCAAAGGTGACCCGTTGCGACCATGACGGGGGGAGTATGGGTGTGTGTTAGGAATAATTCCCTAGCTAGGTAGTGAGAACTTGACATGAGCCCCTTCATCATAGTAATTGATGAAAGTAATGGTTATGTGGATTATGGAAATGCTCAACTTGATATGGTTACTATTGTGATGATTTAATGGTACACAACATGTTTGGCATAGGATAGATGCTAATCTAGAATGGGACAGGAATAATAAACTTGTTATTTCAAAGTTAAAAGATACTAAATAAATATTGGCTTGTAGGCAAAGGATGTCAACTAGCTCCACTTATAAGCCTTACATGATCCTTTGTCTCTTATTTTTGGTTTATGATGGGTAAGTCTAGTTGAGTACCTTCTCGTACTCAGGGTTTATTTCCCTATTGTTGTAGATAATGTGATGTACCACGGTTACTGTAAGCACTGCTTTGCTCCTGCAGTGGATGAGGAATAAGACAATGGGCATGGTCATTCTATATATCATCTCACCCTTGTGCTTTTGGTTAGAGATGACTGTGAAAACTAGGTATGTATCTAAACTACCGTTGATGTTGTTTAGAACTATGTTGCTTCTGCTACTGTTAAACTATTGTTGTAACAACTATGATGGAACTCTGATGTATGACAAACTATTTGTGAACTTGTTATAACATGTGGCTTGTATGTTGAATCATGTACGATCTTGGCTTGTATGTTGGTTGATTCGAGATCCTTCGTGATACTCGATGGACTACCGAATTTATATGGGCTCAAGTGTGATGGTTTGACTGCCTCGATGGTGGCTATTGTACTTGTGCTCTTATAAATTGGATGGTTCTATTACAACTGGCATCGGAGCATGATTCAACACTAAACTTGTCACATGTGTAATTAAAACAAAGGTTTTTGTTTTATAAACTTAATTTCTACAACTGTAGTAATAAGTTTAGAGTGTTGAAGACTAAACGTAAAACTATAGTGTGCCAGTGGTCATCTCCTTTATGCCCAGTTAAGGACTATTAGGTGGCTATTTAAGTACTAACATGGGGGTTTTACTTTCGTCGTCCATACAACATGCTATTGTATGGATGCCACTCACTTGAGTGGTAATGTATGGATCAAATGCCTCTACACTAGGTAAGAAGGTAAGTTGATGAGTGGCATAACCGCAAGAAGTGAGCGTGTAGTCGAGGAGAGCTAGCTGTGATATGGTTGTATATGCATGCTTGCATGTGTGTATGGTGCGTATTTAATTGTGGGTAGTGTAATTGATCATTGGGTAGCTTTGATATAGAAGTATATATATGGGATATGTATATGGATGTATTTAGTTTACTGATTTCTTATATACCTTGCTATCCTTGATATTCAACTTAGAGCCTAGATTTACCTTTTGTACATATAACTTGTTGGGTTCATAAACCTAGGGTCCCTCATGGACCAGCTTCCCAGCAAAGGCTTGGCCCAGCAGATGATGTTGCAAACAACGCACAAACTCCTGGGCCAGCCCAAAATACCTAAATGATAGGCTAGAAGGGCGATCCAATCTCTGACCAGAAGGCCTCGCTAAAGAGGAACAATGCTCGCTTCTGACTCTGGCCCGCCTCTCCGACCGGAAGGCCTAGCCAAAGGGGAACGCTCGCTCGGTGAGGACCAGGAAACGGATGAAGAAAGTAAGGAAGGGCACTCAAGTCAACCGCAATACCGAGGACCATACCCTATACACCCACAGGACAGTACCAACAGGGCATGTTAGAAAAGGTACCCTGAAACCTTCTTGGCATGTCAGAACCCAAGCAGTGTTGTGGGCATCGACATTTGCCCTACAATGTTGTGGGCGCCATCAACTCCCATACCAGACAAACATGGTAAGGCTCCCCCCACATGCCTCTAGGCATCAACAGTGTTGTGGGCGCCGTCGATTACCATACCAGGCAAACATAGTAAAACCCCCTAAATGCCTTTAGGCATCAACAATATGGCAGACATCGACGTCTGCCATACCAGAAGAAGACAACACAACCTCCCACATGCATCTGACATTAACAGTGTTATGGGCGCCTACAATCATCTTGTACCCAATGGCGTGGGCAACAAGACTTAGTAGCATGTGTACCCTCTCTCTCTCTCGCTTGTAAGGTCATCCCCTTCATCTATAAAAGGGGATGCGCTCTCTCCCAACTGATAGACCCTAGAGTTCACTTACACTGATTCACCCTCTATAGCTTTAAACATTCTAAAGCTACACAGAGCACATGCTCGAACACTTAGCACATAGCGAAGCTCCCATCACTCTCGGCCCTTTAGACCAGAGTTCGACCGAACCTCTTGTACCCCCATCTTTCTCCCTTTCATTTGTAACCCCACAACAAACTTTGAGCACCTTGGCTCAGGACTAAAGTCACCGATTGACTCAAACTGAACATAGAGCATGTTGCCTGAACCAGTATAAACCCTGTGTCATTGAGTGCTAGGCCACCTCCGATCACAACATAGAGCAAAACTACAAAAATTACGTGTTGGTCACTTTCTGCACCGACATAACTATTGGGTTGGACTGAAATGAATCTTCTGCAAGTACACTAACAACTGAAACTTGTAGCTCATTTAGTTACGATTATATTGAGAGAACGTATGTATGCCACCGCGTTTGTCGTTAGGATTTTTTTTCTAAGTTTGTGAGGACATACGGAACGAGCATACATCATGATACATCATTCATTCATATCATTGCATTGTTCTTCCCCTTGCAAGATCTCATTGTTAAGTAACTCTTTTCTATAATCGTGTTGTCTCACTAAATTGTAACATTTTGCTACAGATGGCAGTCCCTAGGAGCCCCTTGTTGCAAGCGACACCTTTTTGGCACTATTTGGGACTCCAACCTTACTATGGAGGGTACTACACTCTGTCGGGTATGCTTGAACCGCCTCGCTACTTTTGGAGCGAAGTGGTAACTGAGGGACAATGGTGGTGCGACATGAGGGTCACTATCCCCACTTGTGCTAGACAACCCTTAGTGGCAAGGATGGAGTATCGAGTCACATGGACATGACCATTGGGAGGGTGCCCAAGTGGCCGCTTTTGAAGTTCTCAGCGAAATCAGTTAGGAATTTGGTGATGAGCTTGTTAATGGGCCCATTGGATCTTTCCCTTGGGTGGATGCATCACAGACCGCTTGGACCCAGCCAGGTGGTAATGCTTTGGTAAGAGACCAGGATGAAAGAGCAGGAAGTAGTATTGCTACCATGAGTGCCATGTACGTAGTTATGAGGATGTTTTACTCTTGCCAGGATAGCTACATCAGCTGTATGCAACAGCTCCAAAGAGCACAGGCTGCACAACATAAGATGCGAGGATGTGTGCATAGGCATCGAAGGGCAGTTAGAGTAGCTAAGAATGAGATAGGTAATTATATGACTGCCTTGGTAGCTCGTCGAGGGTAGTTTGTCCATATTGTTGCCAAAAGAGATGCAGCTAGGGCTGAGTTACAGGACGTTCGTGCTGAGAGGGACAAGGTCATTTGCCTTGCTGAGACTAGGGAGGCAGCTAGGATCTGGACTATGTTCTAGGCTACTAGGCAGGCAATGAAGTTTGAATGTAGAGAGCAGGAACTCATATGCTAGATTAAGGAGCTTTAGCTAGATGTTCATCGTCTCAACAACATGGTGAACCCAATTCTTCCTCTAGCTCCAGCGATGGAAGAAGATCCCAATGTGTTGATTGCTGAGGACGATGGCATGGAGGTGGGCATCGAGGATGAGCCTAAAGAGGAGGAGATTGAGCTTTTTGAGGATGACCACTAGTGATGGTGTGTCCGACATCGATAGTGACCACCCCGAGGAGTAGCTTAGCTATAGTATCTAGCTAGATGCGATAGCTCTCTATCTTCAATCCTTATGTAATGAACTCATAATGTAGGGTTTGATTTCATGATGTACCCCTTTGATGTTATTGGAACCGTGCATGTAATATGTGTGGTGATTGCACTTTCTAATGAATTCATAGTTGTTTTTGGCAAGAAAATTTTGGCATGTATGGAATGCATTGCGAGTACTGATAAGTGGTCCTATTGGTGATGTTATGTTGTGGAAATGAATTATTGTGCCTCTATGTTATTGTATGAATTTGAGATTCTCTCCAGTAATTATAGTATGGCATGATTATACAATTCTTTTGCAATCTCTTGACATCATCCAGTAATCACTTGTTGTTTGCAATTTTGCAGATGACTCACACTCATGGAGGGGACAGTACTAGTCATGAGGGTGATGATGATCTCTGACCACCACCATACCCCACACCAGCAGAAATGATGGCCCACCTCCTAGAGACCCAATGGTCTATGGGGGAAGTACTGCACGCGCTTGCGCAGAACACCGGTCGTGGATGGGGACAGGACCAACCCCAGAGAACCCGAACCAAATCAGTACAATGATTTCAAGGACTTTTTGGACACTAAACCTCCTATCTTTAAGGAGGTAGAGGAGCCATTACAAACCAATGAATGGCTCAATACCATTGAGTAGAAGTTTCATCTCTTGAGAGTTACAAGAGCATATGAAGACTGAATATGCCTCACATCAGTTGCATGATCTAGTAGGCATTTGGTGGACTCATTACCTATCTACCCTCCCAGCTAATGCTCAGGTTACATGGAATGAATTCAAGGCTGCTTTTAGGGGGCATCATATTCCCCTAGGTATTATGAGTATGAAACATACAAAGTTTATGAGGCTTACTTAGGGCACCAAAAGTCTCCCTGAGTACTTGCATGCCTTCAACAATCTCTCTAGGTATGCACCTAAGTTTGAGAATACCGATGCTAAGAAGATTGCAAGTTTCAAGAGAGGACTAGGTCCAAAGTTGATGAAGACTCTAGCAAATAACAAGAGTGAGACCTACAATGAATTTGTGAGTGATGCGCTCACACAAGAGAATCATAATAATATTTATGCTGCATCTAAGAGCTACAAGAGGGCCTTTGAAGCTGGTGCATCTCTGTAGAGAGCTCTAGTGGTGGCAAGAACCCAATACCACCCACCTGCTCCAAAATAATGGCCACCTTAGAAGAAGGCCCAGCCAAGCCAAGCAAATAAAGGGTATCATCGAGCATACTCGATTACTCTATTGCCTAAGGGTGGTGTGGGACAAGGAAACTCGAAGGCTCCACCTAACAATCAACCATGTTTCAATTACAACAAGACTGGTCATTGGGCGATGGAGTGCCCTTACCCCAAGAAGAACAATCAGTAGCCAGTAGCTGCAAATGCACACCTAGGGTATGTGCATTACACCACCATGGAAGAGATTCCCTCCTGGTAAGGTTGTCACAGCTAGGTATGTTTCTTGTGAACCATTACCCTGCAGTTGTTCTGTTTGATTCTGGGGCTTCACATTCATTCAAGAGTCCAACATTTGCATCCAAGTATGATTAGAAAATATTTGTAGTAGACAAAGGTGGTTATTTTATAAGTACAGCCGGGATTAACATTTCTACCAATCAGATAGATAAAGATGTACTTATCCAAATAAGTGAACGAGAGTATACTACAAATTTAGTGAAATTACCGAGATTGGGTATAGATGTGATCTTGGGTATGAATTGGATGAAGAACCATGGTGTCCTGATGGATACATCAACTAGAACCATTATATTGATAGACCCTAGGAATAATGATGCTTTTCTAGTACCCCTTTCTAGGGAGTTTGATCTCCAAAATGTGGCCAATGCTATCCAGCCTATGGCCCCTTGCTGATATTTCCTATAGTATGTGAATTTCGGGATGTCTTTCTAGATGAATTGCCATGGGTTACCACCTGATAGGGATATAGAGTTCAAGATTGAGTTAATACCAGGTACATCGCCCATCTCCCGAAGACCTTATAGAATGCTGCCAAATGAGTTAGCAGAATTGAAGATCCAATTGCAAGAGCTCTTAAAAAAGGGTCTCATTCGCCCTAGTTCATCACCATGGGGTTGTCTAGCCATATTTGTGAAAAAGAAGGTGTTGACATGAACTTTTGTCCCGTGCCGAGGTCACATGAGCAAGCTGAAAGGGTCCGCTCGATGGAGCTGGAGATCCGCCTAGCTTCAGCACAGGGGTGGTCGATCCTGCGCACTCCTCCTGAGACATGCCAGTCAATTTGACCCTGCATTTGACAAGGAGAGAAAGTTTATCAGTAATTTAGGGCGGAACGTGCCGGTGTTGCCAAACAGTCCTGAATGTGCGGCTCAGAGAGCCGATATGAAAGGAGATCGACTAAATAGTCAATTCTAGCATATTCATAAGAATAAAGCAGTTAAAGCTCATGGGGTTGTGTAAGAAGAATCAGTTATCGTTCAGGATGAATATCATTATTTAGACAAATATCGATCAATGGCAAAAGGATGTCAACAATGATTAATTTGTGCTAAGCCAATGACTGCAAGTAACCGAACCCCTTTTTCTATAAAAGAAATAGCTCATCACCATTCAACCATTTAATAAAAGATAAATCTAATGAACATATTAGATTCCATCTATCGTTATGACCAGTGGGGCATGAGGTAGAATCATGCAGGCCGTAGAAACAACAATAGACTCAACGACCCTAACTTATCACTAATATTAGTGGGGCATGAGGCAGAATCATGCAGGCCATAATACAATAATAAGATCATGGGGCTAACACATCTTTCAACCTATCCCTACTTCAACAATATGGTGACATGATCTGTTCGTGGAAGCACTCGATATCGGCTAAAACAGCCGATTCAGGCATAGCGCACAGTTAAGGTCATGCCCTATCAGGAACAGATCTATCAAATAACAATCCCCACTTCACGGTGCTAATAGTGGGGTGTGAGGCAGAATCACACAGGCCGTGATAACAGGTCATGGAACAGTTTTTGCTAGCCAATAGATCTACTCAAGATCAGACATGCCTTAATCGCACACTATGCATGATCAAGATTGATATAAAATAGTCGATAAAACATAACTCATCGTTTAAAGTGCAGATTAGATCAGTTTAGATTAACAAACAATGGATTAAACAAGATATGAGGCCGATCTAGATCAATCCCAATCGGGCGAAGTGATATTGCTGTAATTAAATAAATAATGAAAGCAATAAGCAATATCGGTAACTTAATGAATCTATCCGAAGGAACGCCACCCTTAGATAGAGCCAACAACTTGACCTTAATCTAGTTTGAGCAGTGGAGGTCGGCCGGATCAACGCAGCCTTACTTGAACTAGACAAGAATCGATAACTAACTTATACCAGAGTCGTAGTGGAGGTCGACCGGATCGATGCAACCATATGAACAGAGGTATAAGCCATGACGGTACTTATAGACAAGTAATGGAGGTCGACCAGAACGATGCAGCTGTACTCACTGAAGAACTTGCTGAGATCTACTCTACTCCTACTCCTAAGGGGTGGCTGGAGCCGAAAAAAGTAAATAACTTGTATTGGATTGATTGTGTGTTTTTTACAATAGCTGGGGTTTGATATTTATACCTAGGACCTACGCATGACTCCCATCTAAGCTTGACTCATCACAATCTTTGGCCCTAGAGAAAACATTACTTATTTAAGATAACGTGGACTCTAATCTTTCCCTTTTTGTAGAGTCCAACATGCCTTGTCCCAGCGCCGATCGTAGCCTTTGTCGTTATCTGCCGATGCTATCTGAAGAAAGCCGATTCTAGTGTTGCATTCGAATCAGCTGATACCGACCTACATGCAATTGATTCCTTGATGACATGATCTTGGGAGCTTCTGAGTCCCTGTGATTTTTCTTCCAAATTTTGGTGTAAACACATGCCCCCCAATTTTCGGATAAAAGTAATTTTATTCCAAAATTATCACGTCTGTATTCCCGATAGGTCCGTAATGGGTAGCGAATCTCAATCTAGGGGTGTACTATTTGTCGCCGTCTATGTCAGTTCATGAGCCTATGCTTCAAAACTTTTACTGAGAGCATCATTGCTTCATGGGCACTTGGACTCATCTTTTAGGCCGACTATAAAATGTCTATCCGACCCTAGCGAGAGCAACTCAACAATTTAGCTATGTTTCTCTTCCATCCGCCCCCTCGAGTGCTTTCGACTCTGTCGGACCCTCCATGGTCTATCCTTTTGCTATGAAGGTCTTGAGTGGTTAGAAGAATTCTTGTGCATAGGGTGATTGTGTTCGCTCATTCTAGTGCCTTGTTTAGCAAGTGGATCAGCCATTGTGGTTAGAAGAATTCTTGTGATATCACCTGAGTCTTCTCTCCATGCTCATAGAGCCGTTCTAGTGTTTGCAAGGGCTAAAATATGTGGACACCTTCCCCTTGTTTGCTCCACCAAATGCCCACTAGGAAAGCCACAGGCTTCTTTCCCATAGTTCCCAGTTACCGAGAAATCAGCTTGGCATCTGTTAGGCGGGCGGTCTTTCCCCTTCTCTGGTATAATTTTATCAATGGGCTGACATGACTTGGTTCACGATGACCTTCGGCCTTGTGGCTTGAATCTCTGGTCAATGTAAATTCTTCGTATCTGTCCCATGATATTTTGTAATTTGGGGAAGCAATAAGTTCGAATCTATTATCTCTTCGTTATCCATCCCCTGAATTTCTGGAGTGTCAATCCGTTTCTGTTTTTTATTTCAATTTCACACCCCCAACGAAATCTATCTTCTCACCTTCCCGGGCTATATATACAGGCCACGGCCATGGATCAAAAAACAACCCACTTCATCTCAAACCTTCTACGTCCTTAGTATAGTTCCTACTTTTTCAGTAGGTTTGAGATCATGGAGAACAACAAGAGGTCTACTGAGGAGGCCCTCCATGGATCTGCACCATTGTGCCAGTGCCTTCACCACCAAGAGGGTGCAACTTGGGATGCTCCCATCATTTTGGAGTAGAGGGCCGACTCTCCTCAGCCTTTGGGGTCACCTTCAGCATCAATTCACCGCCAGCTCCCTGGCTACCCGAGGAGGCAAATCGATAATGACGATCTACTGGCCTCCATCGATCGGACCGACCAAAATCTAGCCAGCTGCCTCTCCCTCACATAATCAACTTTAGCGATGATTCAAGGCCGATCATCCCCTAAGGCCAGCCCGGTGGGGGAAAGGTTGGCCAGGGCTGAAGCCAGAATCATAGGTGAGACATCTACCACAATCTCTTAGTCTTCTTCTTAATTTTGCCTTCAAGATTTCTAATCATTCTTTCCTTAAATCTTTTAGATCTAATTGCTTAGTTGGAAAGCCTTCGATCAGCTGTGGATCATGTGGTGGGATTTGTCAATGCTAGGGTTGTTGTTTCGGTGGTTCACTTACATGACATCCCGAACCATGTCAGGGAGGTCGCTCTTCATGGTGTTCGTCATGGTGCTGCCGTGGCATTGGCTGCTGCACAAGCCCACTCTGGCCACAATCTTTGGCTTCTTCCCCATGATTTTCTAGATGCGGTGCACCTAGGGAGTACGAGCACTTGGTTAAGGATTTCTCTAGCGCCGCCAACTCTGTAGCCTTCAACACCCTAGCCGATGATATAGTAAGCAAAGTGTTTTCCAGCCCGTAGCTTGTAATAGGTGATATTTAGCAAACAATTTCCTTCATCTTGTTTCGTGCTTCATATTATACACATCACTTTGTCCATATTTGCTTTTCTTCTATAGGCGGTACACATCATACTGGCTTTTACCCCTTTGGGTTTATTTTTGCACTAGAGGTGATACCTTTCTGATATCGGCTATTAGAGATGATGACCGAACAAATTGGTTATTAAGTATTAATCCAAATGCTAGGGTAATATTTCTTTAGATATTTCCCATTGATTGCTCAGCCAAATTATTCCTCTCCTCCTAGTGTTTCCAAAATATAAGCATTGCTAGGTGCACAACGTTTGATCCGATAAGGTCCTTCCCAGTTAGGTGACCATTTGTCGAATTTACTGTCCTTTGACATGATTGGCAACTTCACTTTCCAGACCAAGTCTCCTTCAGAAAATTGCTTAATCTTTACTTTTTTATTGTAATATTTTGCAATCCTAGTTTATTGGCTTCAATATTTTCAAGAGCATGTAGCCGAAGGCAACTCAAGTCCTCTAAGTCATCTATCATAAGATTCTTGTAGACTTCGGCTGACAAATCATTTTGTAATGTAACACTGCCTCGATCCAATCTAAACTTCCCAAGGAAGAACTGCATTATGGCCATACATAAGTTCATAAGGCGATGTTTTAATTCATCCATGACAAGCCATCCTATATGCCCATAGTGCCTCATTGAGCGTTGAATGCCATTTCCTTGGCTGTTCTTCAATCTTTTTCTTGATCAGCTTAATTATAATCTGATTAGACACCTTTGCCTGACCATTAGCCTGAGCATAGTAAGGAGAAGGATTTATTAGCTTGATTCCCATACTGGCAGCAAAATCTCTGAACTCCTCTGATGTGAACATTGTCTCCTGATCGGTAGTTATAGTTTGAGGAATCCCAAAATGATACACAATGTGCTCCATGACAAAATCAACCATGTTCTTTGAGGTTACCAGTCTTCAAAGGAATTGCCTCAACCCATTTAGTGAAGTAATCTGTTGCTACCAATATAACTTATGTCCTTTGCTTGAGGGTGGAAAAATATGGCCAATTAAATCAATCCCCCAACCTCGAAACTGGACCATGGCTTGATTATTGGATTCATGGCTGATGCATGCGATTTCTAGATATTACCAAAACATTGACAATCCTAGGCACCCTTTGTAATATTCAAAACAGTCTTCCAATATTGTTGGCCTAGAAATATCTAGTTCTACTGAATAATCGACTTCATCTTATAAGCCGATTGATGAGCTCCACATATCTCTTCATGCACCTTGCCCATCAACACCTTAGCTTCTTCTTCGATTTAGGCATTTGAGTAATACTCCATCGACTATTTTGTAATACATCTGATCATTCAGTAAAACATACTTAGTCGATTTATACCTTAGCTTTCTAGGTAACTTTCTATGATGGGTTTCTAAGGTAGTCGGCTATTTCGACTCTCCAATCTTCATTCGAGTCTTCACTACTCAAGACTTCTCAAAACACTCGATATCCTAATGCACTTTGAGCTAAACAATTAGCCTCTTGGTTTTGTGCTCTCAGAATATATTGGAAAGAGACATGAAGAAATTCTTTGAGCAACTTTTGGCACTCATCATAGTATCATTTCAAAGTATCTTCTTTGCACTCATATAGGCTGATCAACTAATTAATAATTAACTGTAAATCTCCAAATACTTCAATCGCTTCGGCCTTTACTTCGTGAAGAAGTTGAAGTCCCTTAAAAATAGCTTCATACTCTGCTTGATTGTTGGTAATCATTGGTTCAGTTGGAAGAGCAAACTCAAAACTTGCCCCCTAAGGCAAAATAATAACAATACCAATGCCACCACCTTGCTTGCATGATGATCCATCAGAGAACAACGTCCAAGGCACCGGCTCTACATAATCAATGCTTGGCTTATGATGCTGGGTGACAAAATCAGCTATTATTTGTCCTTTAACTGCTTTAGCCGATTCGTACTTCAAGTCAAATTCTGATAATGCAAGAATCCACTTCCCACTCTCCAATTCAGTATTGGCATTGATAACATATGCTTAATCACATCAGCCTTGGAAACAATTGTACACTCGGCCGATAATAAGTAGTGTTGTAGCTTAGTGCAAGAGAAATATAAGAACAAGCATAACTTTTCGGTGGGAGAATATCTTGTCTTTGGATCCAGTAGTCTTCTACTCAGATAGAAAACAACTCTCGCTTTTCCTTCAAATTCTTACACCAAGGCCGATCCAATTGTCTTGTCATCAGCCGATATGTACAACTTAAAAGGCTTACCTTGCCGAGGAGGGACCGACACAGGTGGACACTTCATGTATTCTTGTATCTCTTCAAATGCCTTTTGTTGTATGTCACCCCACTTGAACTCTTGATCATTTTTCAACTTCAACAAGGGATAAAATGTAGGATTCTTTTTGACAAATTTGAAATGAATCTTCTGATCAAATTGATCTTACCAAGCAGAGATTGCAACTCTATTTTAGTAGTCAGGGGAACTGCCTCATCAATTGCTTTTACACTTTTCTGACCAACTTCGATTCCTCTCTCGTGGACCATAAATCTCAAGAATTGTCCAGCTGATACTCCAAAAGCACACTTATTAGGATTCATTTTTGGACCATGTTTTCTTGTGCATTCTAGGGTTTCTCGCAAATCAGCTAGGTGCTCTTTGTACCCTTTGGGTTTTATCATCACATCATCGATGTAGATTTCAACAATCCTGCCCATCAATTTATGAAAAATATAATTCATCGTCCTTTGATAAGTTGCACCGGCATTCTTTAGACCAAAAGTCATCACAACCCACTCGAATAAACCAATCGCGCTGGAGCACCTAAAAGTGGTCTTTGCTATGTCTTCCTTAGCCATGAAAATTTGGTTGTACCCGGCATTGCCATCCATGAAGCTAATGACCTTGTGCCCGGCTGCTGCATCTACTAACATATCAGCTATAGGCATCGGATAACCATCCATGGGTGTGGCTTTGTTCAAATCCCTAAAATTGATGCAAACTCTTAATTTTCCATTCTTCTTATACACAGGGACAACATTTGATATCCATTCTACATATCGGCACTGTCGGATAAATTTTGCTTCTAGTAACCTTTCAGCCTCCTTTTTGATATCATCGAGCATGTTTGGGTTGAATCTCCTTGGAGCTTGTTTAAACAGCCGATATCTAGGTTTGATTAGCAACCGATGCTCAACAATCGATTGATCTAGACCAAGCATCTCATAGTATTCCCAAGCAAAGCAGTCTTTAAATTCCTTTAATAAATCAACTAGTTCTTGCTTATACTCAGGATCCAACTTAGCACTTACGTATATTGGCCTAGGTCCATCTCCAGAACCAATATCTACTTCTTCTAATTCATCAGCCGACGAGAAGCCATGTCCTAGTTTGCTATCTGTGCCATCTATTGGATTATCCATTAAGACAAATTTTGAAAGCCAACTGCTTGGATCGGCTGTTGGCTTCCACCATTGACTCTAATGAAGCCTCCTTCCCATAACTTGCTAGAAAAGCATTCAAAGTCTCCTAGTTCCTAGAAGACTAGATCGGCTGTTGCGATGCTCATAGACTCATCAGCGCGAACTAGTTTGACATCATCCCCATGCCATTGAATCAAACACTGATGCATGGTCGATGGTACACAATAGTTTGCATGAATCCAATCATGACCATGGAGCAAACTGTACGACCTTTTTCCATTGATGATGAAGAATGTGGTGAGCAGAGTCTTACTCTCGATTGTTAGTTCGACATTCATTGCCCCTCGGGTCTTAGACGTGTTACCTCCGAAGTCCTTAAGCATCATGTTAGTCTCCATCAGATCTCATAGTCCTTTGCTAAGTTTACATAAAGTGGTGTAAGGCATAAGATTGACAGAAGCACCTCCGTCCACCAATATCTTGTTCATCGGCTTCCCATCAACAAAACCTTTCATATATAAAGCCTTTAAGTGCCGATGCTTGACTGGTTTATCAAATATTGCTTGTTGTACAACTGTCAACTTGGCAACTATCTCCTCATACTCTGATTCATCAAAATCCAAAAAAAACTTCTTGATCCATCAGAGCTCTAAACTCTAATGGCAATAGAAAAGCCATTTGAATATTAGTCGACGGTTGCTTTCTTTTGACTGTTTGCTTAGCACGCCATACTTGAGGTTTACTGGATGCCTGAGCCTATTTCAACTCTTTATTTCTTAGGCATTGCACCCTTCTCTTCTGGCATCTTATCAAACCTCCTAGACAACATTGGCCTTCCTGCCAGACATATTCACTCTTATTGCCTTCTTCTTCATAATCAGCCTAGTCTTGGTCCACAACTCGTTTCCCAAGCCGATCATGAACACTTTTATTTTTTAAGCGCCGATCCATGTTATTATGATGATATGCACCTTGAGCATGGATAGAATGGCGGTTGGTTTGAGATTGCCTAAACTTCCAATATTGATTGCTACATTCTGGACAGTCATGTCTAGTAGGCAACTTCAAACCTTCATTCCAGTAATGTCTGAAGAAAGGACAATTCAAATGTGATTTGACTTGTTTCCTTTCATACCTTTCTTTTTCCAGTTGACGCTGGTATTCTTGATCCTTTTACCAACGCTGATAATCCTTTTCCTTTTGCCACTGCCATTTATTCAACATAATTCGAGATGTAACCCATGGTTTTGTCACCCCTACTTTTGACGTTTTCCCATGCTCATATCAGCTCTTTTGCTTATCATGACGTCTTTTAATTTCCATGTATTCATCGGCTGATATTTGCATCTTGGGATCGACTGTTCCTAGCTTCTCTTGATTTGGTTGATGTTAGGACCTTGGTCTTTCCTTTGAGCATCCTGGCATCAACCATGTTTTGATCTCCTAGGAAATGATTATCATCAACTTTCATTTTTCGAGGCATATCAAATTTGAGCCTTCCTTGCTGAATAGCCCACTGTATATGCTGCTAAAAAATTCTACATTCATTAGTGGAATGAGAAGTAGTGTTATGGAACTTGCAGAACTTCATATTCTTCAACTGATCAGGGGGCAACACAACATGGTTATCGGGCAACTTGATCTGTCCCTTCTCAAGCAAGAAATCGAAGAGCTTGTCTGATTTTGTGACATCAAAGTCATAGCTCTCCTTGACTCCTCTTCCCCAAGGATTTGGCACCATTACTGTCTTTTTGCCCCAATTCCATTCAGTCGTAGCAACCTCTTCTTCTTCATCTTCATAACCGTCATCGATTGAGTATGGATTATAAGCTTTGGCCACTGTGGTACTCTTCTAGAATTGAGTGTGCCTGTGCATGCTCTGGAATTGGCTATTGAGCGCTGCCACTTGTTGAGCCAATTGACCCAAGTTGTCAAATTCTTGCTCTAGCAACTTTTCTTTCCACATTGGCAGCATTCCTTGAGTAGCTAAAGCAACTAGCTGATCATCAGCCAAGTTTAATGAGAAGCACAAGTTCCTAGTCTCTCAGAACATCTGAAGAAACTCAGTGCCTGATTCATTAGTCTTCTACCTTATAGTTGTCAAATCGGTAATCTTCTTTTCTCCAGTCCCATTGTAAAAATATGTATAAATTTCTTTTCCAAATCAGCCCAATTGGTAATGGAGTTGACTGGTAGTGATGAAAACCAAGTGAAGACTAGCCCTGACAAGGACAAGGAGAAGAAATGAAGTCGATGGGCCTCCTCAACTGATGTCTCACCCAATTGTGTAAGATATCGACTGACATGTTCTATTGTGCTTATACTATCTTGGCCAATGAACTTAGCAAACTCTAGGAGCCTATAATTTGTGGGAAGAGCGACCAAATCATACCATTCCAGATATGAGGGTTTGTACGAGAAGGTTAGCCCTTTTGGTTTTAGACCGAACTAATTCTTCATCATCTTAGTCACCTTTAGCAACAACTCATCAGCATGTGAATTTGGATTTCCCTACACCTGCTAACCCATCTATGGATTGAAATCCTATGTGCCTTGATACCCTAGATTCAGAATCATGTAAAGGGTGTTATAATCTATGCCATAATGATACCCTTGTGGAATCTCTATCTGCTAGGACCTTTGCTAGCTTGTTGCTTGAAGTCTCTGATTGTAGACATGAGGATCTATATCTCAATAGATCCTTTGAATTGATGGTGCTATTTTTTGAGCCAACAATGGTATGTGGCCTGATGTGCCAAATATGATCACCTAGTTCTAACCTTGCCTCGTTGGCTGTTGCACATGCTGTACTAATGGTCCATGATTATAATGTATCTGATTCGTAGTAGTTCCTTGAGCTAGTTTAGATGAACCCTGAACTACTAGGACATCATCATTACCAGTTGGTGTTGCTTCTTGATGGCTGGTACCAACTTGATTAGTCCCTTGGGTCGCCGGATGTGGAATGTTGTAATAAGTTGACCCAACTTGACCAACTAGAAACCCATGAACCGCCTCTTTCATGGCATTGTGGAATGTGTCCAAGAAAGCTTCATTATGCCTTGATATGACATCATGAACAAATTTGTCTACAATTTTTGTAAAGAAATGCCTGTTTTTAGCTTCAACTGTATCTGTCTGCCTGTGTAATAGAACTCTTAGTAGTGGAAATTTCTGAACAATTGTGTTGTCATGTGTTTTGGTGTAGGACAACAAACATTTGTTCTAAAATTCTTCTATAGCTTTGCCGATGACATCTTTATCTCCATTAGGTAGATCCTCATAATGTACCATAAGGATGTTGTTGTTGTTGTGAACCGCCATGACGATTGTGGGGTCCCACCGGGCGTGCCAGAAACATGTGTTGGCATGAAATTTTGTCACGTGCCGAGGGCACCCGAGCAAGACAGAAGGGTCCACTCGATGGAGTTAGAGATCCACCTAGCTTTAGCATAGGGGTGGTCGATCCTGCGCACTTCTCCCGAGACATGCCAGTCAATTTGACTCTACAATTGATAAGGAGAGAAAGTTTATCAGTAATTTAGAGCGGAATGTGCTAGTGTTGCCAGATAGTCCTGAATATGTGGCTCTGAGAGCTGATATGAAAGGAGATCGACTAAATAGTCAATTCTGGCATATTCATAAGAATAAAGCAGTTAAAGCTCATGGGGTTGTGTAAGAAGAATCAGTTATCATTTAGGATGAATATTATTATTTAGACATATATCAGTCAATGGCAAAAGGATGTCAACAATGATTAATTTATGCTAAGCCAATGACTGCAAGCAACTGAACCCCTTTTTCTATAAAAGAAACAGCTCATCACCATTCAACCATTTAATAAAGATAAATCTAATGAACATATTAGATCTCATCTATTGCTATAACCAGTGGGGCATGAGGTAGAATCATGTAGGCTGTAGAAACAACAATAGACTTAACAACCCTAACTTATCACTAATATCAGTGGGGCATAAGGCAGAATCATGCAGGCCATAATACAATAATAAGATCATGGGGCTAACACATCTTTCAACCTATCCCTACTTCAATGATCTTGTGACATGATCTGTTTGTGGAAGCACTCGATATTGGATAAAATAGTTGATTCAGGCATAGTGCACAGTTAAGGTCATGCCCTATCATGAACAGATCTATCAAATAACGATCCCCACTTCATGGTTCTAACAATGGGGTGTGAGGCAGAATCACATAGGCCATGATAACAGGTCATGGAATAGTTTTCGCTAGCCAATAGATCTACTCAAGATTAGACATGCCTTAACCACACGCTATGCACGATCAAGATTGATATAAAATAGTCGATAAAACAAAACTCATTGTTTAAAGTGCAGATTAGATCAGTTTAGATTAACAAACAATGGATTAAACAAGATATGAGGCCGATCTAGATCAATACCAACCGAGAGAAGTGATATTGTTGTAATTAAATAAATAATCAAAGCAATAAGCAATATCAGTAACTTAATGAATCTATTTGAAGGAACGCCACCCTTAGATATAGCCGATAACTTGACCTTAATCTAGTTTGAGCAGTGGAGGTCGGCCGGATCAATGTAGCCTTACTTGAACTAGACAAGAATCGACAACTAACATATACTAGAGTCACAGTGGAGGTCGACCGGATCGATGCAGCTGTACGAACAGAGGTATAAGCCATGATGGTACTTATAGACAAGCAGTGGAGGTCGATTGGATCAATGCAGCCATACTCGCTGAAGAACTCACTGAGATCTACTCTACTCCTACTCCTAAGGGGTGGCTGGAGCCAAAAAAGTAAATAACTTGTATTGGATTGATTGTGTGTTTTTTACAATAGCCGAGGTTTGATATTTATACCCAGGACCTATGCATGACTCTCATCTAAGCACGACTCATCACAATCTTTGGCCCTAAAGAAAACATTACTTATTTAAGATAACGTGGACTCTAATCTTTCCCTTTTTGTAGAGTCCAACATGCCTTGTCCTAGTGCCAATCGTAGCCTTTTGTTGTTATCTGCCGGTGCTATCTGAAGAAAGTCGATTCTAGTGTCGCATTCGAATCAGCTGATACTGACCGACACACAATTGATTCCTTGATGACATGATCTTGGGAGCTTTTGAGTCCCTATGATTTTTCTTCCAAATTTTGATGTAAACACATGCCCCCCAATTTTGGGATAAAAGTAATTTTATTCCAAAATTATCACGTCTGTATTCCTGATAGGTCCGTAATGGGTAGAGAATTTCAATCTGGGATCTACTGTTTGTCACCGTCTATGTCAGTTCATGAGCCCATGCTTTAAAACTTTTATGAGAGCATCATTGCTTGACGGGCATTTGGACTCATCTTTCTAGGCCAGCTATAAAATGTCTATCTGACCCTAGCAAGAGCAACTCAATAATTTAGCTATGTTTCTCTTCCATCTGCCCCCTTGAGTGCTTCCAACTCCATCAGACCCTCCATGGTCTATCCTTTTGCTATGAAGGTCTTGAGTGGTTAGAAGAATTTGTGTGCATAGGGTGATTGTGTCGCTCATTCTAGCGCCTTGTTGAGCAAGTGGATCAACCATTGTGGTTAGAAGAATTCTTGTGATATCACCTGAATCTTCTCTCCATGCTCGTAGAGCTGTTCTAGTGTTTGCAAGGGCTAAAATATGTGGACACCTTCCCTTTGTTTGCTCCACCGAACCCCCACCGAGAAAGCCATAGGCTTCTTTCCCACAGTTCCTAGTTACCGAGAAATCAATTGGGCATCTATTAGGTGGGCAGCCTTTCCCCTTCTTTGGTATAATTTTATCAATGGGCCAACGTGACTCAGTTCATGATGACCTTCAGCCTTGTGGGTAGATCTCTAGTCAATGTAAATTCTTCGTATCTGTCCCACGATATTTTGTAATTTGGGGAAGCAATAAGTTCGAATCTGTTATCTCTTCGTTATCCATCCCATGAATTTCTGGAGTGTCAATCCATTTCTGTTTTTTATTTCAATTTTATACCCTCGATGAAATCTATCTTCTCACCTTCCCGAGCTATATATACCGACCTACAGGCAATTGATTCCTTGATGACATGATCTTGGGAGCTTTCGAGTCCCTACGATTTTTCTTCCAAATTTTGGTGTAAATAGAAGGACAAGTCTTTGTGGATGTGTGTGGACTATCGACCACTCAATGCTGCTACTATTAAGAACAAATATCCTTTTGCCTCGCATTGATATCTTATTTGATTAATTGGCAAATGCAAAAGTATTCTCTAAGATTGATTTGAGGCCAGGTTATCACCAAATCAAGATCAGGCCTGAGGACATACCTAAGATGGTTTTTTCCACTTGGTATGGCCTTTATGAGTATTTAGTCATGTCCTTTGGGTTGACCAATGCTCCTGCCTATTTCATGTATTTAATGAACATGGTATTCATGCCCAAGCTTGATAAGTTTGTGGTCGTGTTTATCGATGATATCCTGATCTATTCTGAGAATGCAAATGATCACACAGAGCACTTGAGAGTGGTGTTGTCTAGGCTAAGAGAGCATAAGTTATATGCTAAATTTAGTAAATGTGAATTCTAGTTGAGGAAAGTACCTTTCCTAGGCCATGTTTTATCTGATGATGGAATCTTGGTGGACCCATCCAAGGTGCAGGAGGTTCTTGATTGGAAAGCCCCAACCTCCATTCATGAGGTTCGGAGTTTCCTTGGTTTAGCAGGATATTACCGTCAGTTTATTTTGGATTTCTCCAAAATTGTGAAGCCCATGACTAGGTTGCTTCAGAAGGATGAGAAATTTGTATGGACACCGGAGTGTGAGGCAGCTTTTCATATTTTATGAACATTGCTAACTACTACTCCTGTTTTAGCATAGCCTGACATTGAGAAACCTTTTGATGTGTTTGGCAATGCATCGGGTACCAGTTTGGGGTGTGTTCTAATGAAAGAAGGCCGAGTCATTGCTTATGCCTCATAGCAACTGAGAAAGCATGAAGTCAATTATCCAACCCATGATTTAGAATTAGCAGCAGTTGTCCATGCTTTTAAAATTTGGAGACATTACCTGCTTGGTAATGTTTGCCATATCTACACCAATCACAAGAGCCTCAAGTACATTTTCACCCAACCTGAATTGAACATGAGGCAGAGAATATGGTTGGAATTGATCAAGGATTACAACCTAGAAGTACATTATCATCTAGAAAAAGCTAATGTGATTGTAGACGCCTTAAGCTGGAAGTATCAGTGTAATCCTTTGTTTGAGGATGATTTCAACTTATTGCATCTGGCAGTCTTACACAATATCACTGTTAGTTGCTCTCTTGAGCCTAAGATTAATGTGCTCTGAAAGACCGATGTTGGTATATTCCATATCAAAAGCAAGATGAAAGAGGAAGAAACCAAGCATTTTTGGCAAGATGTGAGGGGTGTGCTGTGGTTTAAGGATTGACTTGTAGTGTCAAAAGATAAAGAATTGAGAAACCAAATTCTAGAGGAAGCACACTCTTCCAATTTAATTCATAGCTGTGCAAAGGGTGGACCGTAGCCTCTTCACCTCCCTAGTGGTGTCCTCCTCTTCTACGACCATAACTTCCTCCCCTCGTTTGCGGAAGATGCGGACGGTCCAAAGTCATGTTCCTTAACGCTCGATCTCCTTGACCTTGTCCTCTTCCTCCATAGTCAATGGCACTCCCTGGGGGCTTGGTGGCCGCACAGAGCGACCGACCATGCCCTATGGCATCTCAGTGTGCGCTGCCTGCCCCTCCAATGCTGCCAACCCCTATGCCCCTGATTCTGGTGCAGCTCCGATAGCTCCCGCTTTTGCCTTCGAAGACTCGACGGCTCTCACGGTTGCTTCTAGCATCGCTATCGAATCGCCCATCGTTGTCGCCGACTGTTCTCCACCTCCAACTCCATCAACAGCGATGGTCGAATCCTCCGCAAACCGACGAGCACTCAGGAACTCTAGGACGGAGTATGTCCACAATGTCTCCATACTAGGACCAGCCCCTGGCTGCTCGCTAGTCTGGCCTAAAGGATTCAAATCCTTCATGCGCCCTGTCCTACATAAGATTAGCCCATTGATCACCACCACGATAAAGATTAGACATCCACCGATCCCAAAGCAAAGATACTCACATGTCAGCTTCCTGATGAATGGTTCTAAATCAACGCAGCCTCCCTGAGCTCCTAGGCCCTACTCTAGGGTTGACCTACACGTCCTAGGCTAGTGGTCTTGTGGCCCCTACTATCGGCATCTTCTCTGTTGGCTATTTATTGGGGACTCAATGCTGGGCGTCTGCTCCTCCCTTTGATCTTACCTCCACGCATGTTCCGCGCGATGACATTTTAGTGCTTAGAGGGGGAGCTACTAGAGCCTCATCATCGTCTGACCACTCAAATATCACCACACTCTATGTCTGAGCAGTCCGATTGCCACCAAATGAGATGACGGCCGACTTATGGGGAGCTATTTCCACTGTTCTCCTTTTCTTTTGGGATGGTTCATTTTCTACCACCCTTTTCCCCTGAACTTTCTCTGATACTAGGGGGGGCTCTGCTTTTGACCAGGACCTTTGCCTCCATATTCAAATGAGGTGTTGATGGCACCTTCCTTTGGCTGAGTGGTTAGCCTAGCTTCCACTGCCACTGGCCATTCGCTCCTCAGCACGCTCAAGAAGTACACTGCCCATTCTTGCTAATTGATTTTTCCACAAGCGAAATATTCCACTGCTCAGCGCTGACATAGGGTAAAAAGCACCAGGAACAATAGTCGAGATTTATACCTAAGGAGGTGAGTTCATGTAGTTGAAGGGTTTTGGTTGCCTTAGCACTGTGCACAACATGATTGGAGCGAATAGTTCTAGTTCAGCAGCCTAGTGTAGCACAACCTCCTTCGACAGGTTCTTCATCCTCTCCCAGGTGCCGTTAGTATCTCCTTTGAAGTCAAAGCCCGCATGAGCCCTCTCCTTGTAGGGCTAGATGTAGTGTAGTATGAAGTTCACCGCCACCACCACTCCACTCATCTTCATGCCCCTCATTAGCTCGAGGAGCTCCTTCACCTATTCCATATTGGCACTGGTCGGTTTCTCCAACCAGCTCCTTTGATTCTCCAGAATCTGGTCAATATCACATCAGACTACAGAATTAGTTTGCTTCATATAGAACCACCTAGCATTCCACCCCTTCAGCGAGGTATTCAATGGTACAGGAATGTACTCACTTGCCATCCCATCATGGAGCTATAGATACACACCACCGACAACTTTGGAACCATCCCTCCTTTCTTCTTGAGCTAGAAAAGTGTCAGAAGAGATTGAAATGGGGAAGAATGCCAAGATAAACCTCATAGAAGTGGATAAACATAGAAATGTGCAAAATAGTGTTTGGATGAAGATTACATAAGCTCACTCCCCAATACTCCAACAGATCCTGCAAGAAAGGATGTACAGGAAGCCCTAATCGACGCCAAAAGTAATCTTTGAATACAACGAGTTTGTTGGTGTGTGGCATCGGATAGGGCTCGCCGTCGGCCGAATGCCATCCAACGGTGACACGATTAGGAAGAATGCCTGCCTCCACCATCTCATTGAGCTCTGTCTCCCCATGAGTGACAGCACCCATTCCTTGTCACGGCTCACCCCGGTGGCCGCCTTCTTCATGTTACCACCTCCCCTCTTCGATGCCATCCCTCAGATCTAGATTAGAACTAGTCCCTTTATGCAAGCTTTTTAGCCCTAGCGGCAGAGCGCGTGGGAATGTGAATGGGGGAGCACGAGGGTGAGGAGGAAGATGAAGTGACGTAGTGGCAAAGGTGGGAGTGCGGAGTGCAGCGATGTAGTTATAAAGTCACCCTCCTGACTTTTTGCGTTCAAGGGTTTTTGGGAAACCACACCATGTTGATTTGCGCCTTTCTGAATTCCCCAAAGCGGCGGGCTGGGCCGTTATCTGGGTTTCCATGCAATTATTGTCCATATCGCCCATTTTTCTATGCAACTTGGTACTGCACACCGAATATTCGCCGACCGATCCGCAATATAATCAAGGCTCAATAATTTCTACTGTACAGTCATTACTTTGGTTTTTTCTCCATGATTTGAGTAATTGGCACTTCTTGATTTATCTGAGATTTTCACTTGTGGTTCGAGGACTACATCATCATTATGATTCGGTTTCTCACCATACTGGGGACTTTTTTTTCTGGTTACTGTTGTTTCTAACCCTAGCACCACGTCACCTACTATCAAGCTCGGGGACTAAGTGGGAACACTTCACCTTACGGTGAATGTGCACTTTTCATTTCAGGGTTTAGCCCATGGACTGGTTGCCTACTCGGCTAGTCTTCTGTCTTTCTTCTACTTTCTGGACCCTGGCACCACATGACCATGTCACCTACTGTTAGGCTCAGGGACTAAGTGGACACACTTCACCTTGCGGTGAGTGTGTTTTCTTTAATCTATTCATTGGAAGACTTTGTGCCTCCCAAAGTTGAAGAAGATTATCTCCCTTTCTCATGGTCAGAGTCTAAGTGGGCACACTTGGTTCATAGTGAGGAAACTTTCGATTTTGAACTTGAGCTCCTTACATCCATCAAGCAAGCCTTACTTAGGTAAGCCCGGGCTCGACCGGATAGTTAAGCTAGTCGGTTATGGTCCACAACTACTCAGCGACTCATTAGGGTGGTCGGACTATGAGTCTAACTGCTCGGCTTTGTTTACACTAGCTTGGATAAGCTCAAGACAGCGTTGCACAGCAGATTCAAGGCGCTCAGGGACTAGTTGTGGGGTGTATGACCCTGGATACCCATGACAAACTACATGGGCTGCGCCGCTAGGGGTGGTCCAACCCACAAGATGAAGACTTACGGTGCACGGTGCTACTCGGTGTGTACCGCAAGACATCAAGGGTGATATCCTGAAGATGCTATGAGATCTGTTAGGATGTGCTTGATCCCATGATTCTTGTAACCTGTTATTACTTACTAGTTATCTCCTAGATCTAACTGACTTGTAACCCTACCCCCCTGATTATATAAGGTAGGTAGGGGACCCCCTCAAAACACACGTAATATCATACGATAGCCAATACAAACCAACAAACCACAGGAGTAGGGTAGTACATCATGTAGATGGCCCGAAGCTATCTAACTCTTGTGTCTCTGTTGCATTCTTGTTCTTGATTACGTGCACCTCTGACAATCAATCTATCTTCGTGGGATACCTCTTGGAGGACTGTCGATTATATTTTGTCAACATCCTTTCACCCAGGTAGAAGTAAAATGTACCAAGACCTAAAAACACGCTTTTGGTGGACAAAAATGAAGAAAGAAATTACAGCATTTGTTGCTAGATGCGATAATTGCTATCAGGGTCAAAGCCATCCATTTGAAGCTAGTTGGACTACTTCAGCCACTGTCTATCCCAAGATGGAAATGGGATGACATCAGTATAGATTTTATAGTTGGGCTTCCAACCACTGAAAAGGGTCATGATTCCATATGGGTAATTGTTGATCGCTTGACTAAATCTACACATTTCGTCCCTGTTAAGGGAAGATATCGACCCCATCATTATGCAGAGTTGTACATTGCTCAAATCATACGATTGCATGGTGTGCTTAAAAGCATTGTGTCAGATCGAGGACAACAGTTTGTTAATCATTTTTGGGAACATCTGCATAAGCAGCTAGGTACCCAACTGATCTTTAGGTCTACTTATCACCCTCAAATAGCTGGTCAGACTGAGCAAGTGAATCAGATTCTGGAGGATATGTTGAGAGCTTGTGTGATTTCTTCTATGGGTTCATGGGAGAAATGGCTACCATTGGCCAAATTCTCCTACAATAATAGCTATCAAGAAAGCATCAAGATGGCTCCTTTTGAAGCTTTGTATGGTCGAAAGTTTAGGACTCCTCTGAATTGGATTGAGCCTGGTGAAGGAAGGTATTATGGGATTGACTTTGTCAAAGAAGCTGAAGAACAACTTCGAATTATTCAACAACATATTAAAGCTGCTCAATCAAGATAGAAGAGTTATGCAGATAAAAGGAGAAGTCCCATTGCATTTGAAGTTGGGGATTTTGTATATCTGAAGGTGTCGCCCATGAAGAAAGTGCAAAGGTTTGGTGCAAAGCGAAAGCTTGCACCTAGATATGTAGGCCCATACAAGATCATTGGATGAAGGGGACCAGTAGCCAACAAACTCTAGTTACCTCTAGAAATGAGGGCTATATTCAATGTTTTCCGTGTCTCCCAACTCAAGAAATGTCTTTGTGTGCCCAAAGAAGCTATTGAACCCGCTAGTGTCAAGATCCAGTCGGATTTAACCTATGAAGAAAGACCTATTCGAGTGCTTAAGATAATGGAAACAGTGACCAATAGCAAAGTCATTAAATTCTACAAGGTGGTATGCAATAACCATAGTGAGCAAGATGCTATGTGGGAGCAAGAGGATTACCTTTGTGAGGTCTATCCAATTTTCTACAAGAGATGGTTAGTCGTGCAAATCTCGGGATGAGATTTCTTTAAGGGGGGAAGGGCTATAACACCCAAAGTGTTAAGCATGCATTTGGCATTGGCATTGCATTAGCACAAGCATCATTGATCATTCATGAGCATGGGCATCTCAAATTTTATCTCTATGATTGCTTATATCACATGTGATTGTTACTAAATGCTTTACATATGCTAGGGTTTGCATGTGACCAATGTATAAAATGTTAGTGGGACCCAAGGAGTACCTTTAACATGTTTAGAATGTCATTTGGAACAACTTTGGTATTCATGACTTGGACCAATTTGGCCTCTAAGTCATGGTTATAGTGTAAGTTATCATTTTCAAGTTACATGATTGACCTAAGTGGAACTATAGCATAGAGTCTTTCCATGGCAGTGCACCCTTAAGCAAAGTTGTAGTACTTGACTTGAGTAACAACTTTTATTTTTGGGTCAAGACATAATTCGGTGCATAGCATGCTCAAAAATAGTCCACAAGTAGCAATAGAATTACTGTTTTCGACTTTGATTTTTTTTTGTCTTGAGCTGGTTTACCGTTTCAATGAACCTGTGTTTGATGCACTATAGTTTGTAAACTAGACCAATCTAGACTAAGCTCATTTAATCAAAGTTGTAGATCTCGTGTAGCTTTACAATTCTTGTTAAAGAAGTTTTTGCAAAGGACAAACGGTTTAGGAGCAACGATCATGTGAAATCGCTCTGTTAGTCGTGTTCATTAGGGCCTGATGCCATTTTGACGCCGGTGCCAGTTGCCAACCGGGGGTAGGCCAAGCACACCGCATGGTGGCTGTACACTGGCACCGGTGTGACTGGTCAGGACAGCGCAGAGGGATAAGGCACGCGCCTCTGCTGCTCGCTTCATTTCACCCTCACACCTCGCTCTCTCTCACCCACGCAAGAGCAAAGTGGAGCACCGCACCATCGCTGTCGCTCTGCCATGCCCGCTCGTCGCCATCGTTGCACCACTGCCCAATCCAATTTGCTAGCAGCTCCACCGTCATCACCTCTTCCACCCCGACCCGCTAGCCCCACTTGCCTAGCCAGGGTAAGGGCACATTTTGCTTCGCCACCATGCGCCATCACCGGAGCGCCACCGCGCGCTCGGCTCACCGTAGCCATGCCATTCCACCGCACCTCCTATCCTCCTCTTCTCTGGTCTATAGTTGCTTTATGGACCATATGCTTAGGTAGGAACTAGGTTAGACATTACTACATCGTCATGCGGGAACACAACGCCGCTCCCACCATGGTCGCCATGGCCGTGAGCTTGAGCTTGCCGTGGCCAGTCGTCTCGG
Source organism: Miscanthus floridulus (assembly GCF_019320115.1). Taxonomy (NCBI): domain Eukaryota; kingdom Viridiplantae; phylum Streptophyta; class Magnoliopsida; order Poales; family Poaceae; genus Miscanthus; species Miscanthus floridulus. The sequence goes on from NC_089581.1 coordinate 98,733,419, forward strand.
GGTCACTCTAGTCCCCGCTCTTAGTCATCTTTGCATGGCCTTGTGTCCTAGATCTAGTCGGCTAGATGGAGACTCCACTCTCACCGCTGGCTAACTGGAACAGAGAACACTACCATAGTGCACTGTGCGCCACCGCTTGGCCATGCACGTGGCCAAGCTTTTCCACTACGTCACCATGGCCTAATCCTCATCGTAGTGCTATGCCAGGCCACTAGGATGGAGGAGCCATCCTCACTAGCGCATGTAATGGTCGAAGATGGCCGACGTGCCACTACACAACTCCATTGTGCCACCATCGCCGTGGGTGAGGGTGCTCTAGTGCACCACCGGTCCATCGAAGGGTACCACTGGTGCAGGAGATCATGGGGAACACGTTGGTGTCACTATCGTCGCCGGAGATCTCACCGCCAGCAGGATTATGCTGGCTAGAGCACCTCCTCTACTCTAGTATCGCTGACACATGGGTCCTACTGACCAGCGGGCCCCATCTGTCAGTCTATGTAGTGATTGATTTCTTAATTATTTTCACATATTTGAATGTCTATTTCAAAAATTCATAACTAGAGCTAGGAGTGTCCAAATGGGGTGAACCAAATTTTGTTGGATTCATCATGAAGTGTAGTATTTTATAAAAATATGCAATTCACTGTTTCTAGTATTGTTCTATGAGAATAAAATGGAGCTATTTAAATGCTTTTAAAATGGTTTCTATCTTGAAAAATGCATAACTTGAGCTTGGTATCTGCAAAAATTGTGATTCAAATTTTGTTGAGTTTGTATTGACATGCTCTAGATGGGAAAAATACTAAACTTGTAGTAAAGTTGATTGGATTAGGGTCTTTCTATTTATCTTTTAATAAATGGTGTTTTCTGAGGAAATTCATTAGGATAAAAATAAGTAACATATTGCCATGCAATTTTTTGTAAAGTGTTAATGGATTTTTGGGAAGCTAAGAAAAATATGAAATATGTTGCTTGACACTTTTCAATAGGCTAAACTATTTTTGCTAAAATAAACCTAAGCAACTTGTCATTTTTGTATAGAGGGCTATACTTATCCAATTGGCACGAAATCTGTACAGTATACTTTTGGGGTCATATGTATGCTACCGTAATGTTCTCAGAATTTATGGAGCACTGGAAATATTTATCTCATAAATCACCTTACTATATAAAGAAATTAGTAAAGGTATCTAAGTACATTAGTTTGGCATAAACATAATGTTTTCTGTAGTCCTTGTGATGCAAATGATCTGCTGATAATGGTAGTTGTGCTTGAAGTTGATTGGTTATAAACAACTATTTAATTATTGCTTTATAATTCTACTAGATGGCTGATGGAGTAGTTTCTGTTGTATTGATAAATTCATGATGATAATTACATTTCCTGTGAACTTGTTATTAACAAAGTTGTAGATAACTTACCTATCTTACTTGTGTCAAATTTTCATGGTAATAGACTAAATGGTTTGGGAGTTATAGCTGTTAGAATCTGCTATCAGAATTTTCTTGTCTACTGGATAGATCTAGATGATTGAATTGTTTAACCTAGATAGCTATTAAATCATCTTGTGATGACTAAATGAAAGTTGTAGGAAATTTTATGAGATTTCCAGAAAGTCCTAGATCATAGCAATTGGTTGAGTAAAACTCCAGTTATGATCTAAACTTGTAGCTACTGTGTTGTGGTCCAGAAATGGACTTAGTGTGGATTCTTGAAATTTCTAGAGAAGAGATATGCACCTAGACAATAAATAAGAATTCAACTTGGTTATCATCTAAGTAACTTGATATAATCATAAGCATAGAATCATTCACGTTCTCATGTCATATCATTCACAATCCTTCTTATGCATCTATGATACTTACTTTATGCATATGCATGCAACAGGGGCAGCGGAAGAAATCATGTTGGTGGAACTCAAAGCCGACCCACAACAGGAGAACCAGGAAGCTCAGCACCAAGAAGCTCTAGGCAAAGGCAAAGGCTGAAGTTGATCATCTCCAAGAGTGCCCTGACCACCAGCCGGCCACGTTTATGAAAGGCAAGCCCCGGAGCATTCTAACATCCTATGTGTTCTTATACCAACTTGAGTCCTTTTGTTTTATGTTAATGCATTAAGTACTAGGAGTTGATTAGAACCACTTGTTGTATATACTTTCCTTGTCTAGAAATATCTATCTTGAATCCTATGTAGGTCCAGGATCGACCTTTATGCTTAGCCATGCTTAGACCAGTAGAAGTCGGGTGATTTCCTGTCACCTATGAGCTATAGGTGGTGACTTGATCACGGTTGGCTATATTGTGCTATCATGGAACATAACCTGGTGATGTTGAACAAGTGGAGACCGGATGGAATTTTATATGTTAGGTGTGGTGACTTATAGTGATTCCATTTGTGTTGTTTAAGGACCGGCCGTTGGAGGCCCTCTTGTCATGTTGAACGAATGCCTCTCACATAGTTGGCCAGATAAGTCATTTCGACCACGAAGCCGAGTAGCTCAACTCAGGCCAGGGACATGAGCAGTTAAAGTGCACACCCTAGAGGTAGTAAGGATGTGCGAAGAGCCAATGGCATGAGTCTAAGGGTGGGTTTGAGTCCCAAGCTTCTTGATAGATTGGTAGTATCTTTGAGGGTACGGCGCTGGTCTTACCCACGATTTGGACCTGAGTTGTACCAAAGGTGATCCGATGTGACCCTAACGGGGGGAGTATGGGTGTGTATTAGGAATAATTCCCCAGCTGGGTAGTGAGAACTTGACATGAGCCTCCTTCATCGTAGTAATTAATGAAAGTAATGGTTATGTGGATTATGAAAATGCTCAACTTGATATGGTTACTATTATGATGATTTAATGGTACACAACATGTTTGGCATAGGATAGATGTTAATCTAGAATGGGATAGGAATAATAAACTTGTTATTTCAAAGTTAAAATACAAGATAAATATTGGCTTGTAGGCAAAGGATGTCAACTAGCTCCACTTATAAGTCTAGTTGAGTACCTTCTCGTACTCAGGGTTTATTTCCCTATTGTTGCAGATAACGTGATGTACCACAGTTACTATAAGCACTGCTTTGCTCCTGCAGTGGATGATGAATAAGACCATGGGCATGGTCATTCTATATATCATCTCACCCTTGTGCTTTTGGTTGGAGATGACTGTGAAAACTGGCTATGTATCTAAACTATTATTGATGTTGTTCAGAACTATGTTGCTTCTGCTACTGTTAAATTGTTGTTGTAACAATAGTGATGGAACTCCGATGTATGACAAACTATTTGTGAACTTGTTATAACATGTGGATTGTCTGTTGAATCATGTATGATCTTGGCTTGTATGTTGGTTGATTCGAGATCCATCATGATACTCGACAGACTACCGGATTTATATGGGCTCAAGTGTGATGGTTTGACTGCCTCGGTGGTGGCTATTGTACTTGTGCTCTTATAAATTGGATGGTTCTATTACACCCTCGATAGGAGTGGAGTGGGATGGTCTTGTTTGTTCCTAGGGTACAAGCAAGGCGTGTGCTTCGGGGTACCCAGCTGAGATACATTGATTCACGAATCGCCATTTCTATGAGATGGTATGACTTGGCTATGGTCTAGCACTATAGTAAGAACTAAATATGAAAGATGGAAAAATGGTTCTGATTGCTTACCACTTGCTTGAAAGTAGCATAGGTGCTTACATAGAATGGTTAGTTAATGAACTAATGATGACTGCTAATAAAATTGAATATAAGGACGCACATTTAGTAATGTTTCCTGTAGATGCAATAACCCACAAGCCAGATAGCCTTACATATCCTTGGAGTCTTTTATTTTCCTCCTATTGGGTAAGTCTTGCTGAGTATAATCAAGTACTTAGGGTTTTATTCCCCCTGTTGCAGGTGACCGGAGGATACATAGAGCTGACTCTTGTGTGTGGAAACCTCCTGGTGGGCTCAGGGAGGATTCCTTTCATGCTACGACCGTAGTGTTGATTTATAACCCTCACTAAAAGGTTTTAGAAGAAAAGTTTTATGATCTGTCATCATGTATGGTTTATAAATGTTCACTATGTTAATCATTCACCATTAATCTTTTTTCCATTGTAACTCTGATCATATGTTGTTCTTCGCTACAAGATAAAAATGCGAACCTAAAATGTATAAACTCTTTTACATGTAAAACTGTCTTAATTCCACTATTGCATTCACTTGTTGAAGTACTCTAATGTTGTAATAAAGTGACGTAAGAAATAGTTAAGAATGTTGTAAGCTTTATTCTCTCATTTATGATCCTAACAGAAGAATGTGGATTTTTGAGTTCTCCCTTGGGGTATGCTCGATAGAACGACACGATTTAGTGTAGTCTCTTGGGTACTTAGTGTCTAATGGAAGACAAGTTCTCTTGAGAGGGCATTAGATTAGGCGGTTCTACCACAGAGCTTTGCCCTAGTTTCATAGCTAAGGTTTAGGAACAATCTTTTGTTGGGGAAGAAGATGAAAACCCTTATACTCACTTGTGTGATTTCGAGCAATTGTGTTTGTGCCTTCACATTCAAGGCATGACACGAGATACCTTAAAATGGAATCCATTCCCATTCTCTTTTATAGGAGCAGCTAAACATTAGTATGCTCGATACCTAGAGAGTGCACATGGAGATTGGGAAAGCCTTCAATCCAATTTTGCTTAGCTTTCTTCCCTATCTCTCGTGTCATTCATCTTCGAGTAGAGATCCTATCCTTTAAGCAAAAGGAGAAGGAGCCTCTAGGTGCGGCATGGCCCCATTTAACCGATCTAGCATCCTCTGGTCCTAATCTTGCTATAACCGAGCCAACATTGTTACAACACCTTTACCTCAGTCTTAGCAAAGATTCCGCACGATTCCTTGATTTGGCCACTAAAGGAGCATTTCTTCCTTGTACTGTTGGTGAAGGGAAGAAAGTTCTTGCCAAAATTCTTGAGAACACTCCCCGTACTAATGTCTATAATGAACCTCCTAAGGAAGAAAAGGAATCCATCCCAAAGCAAAGAGAGATCTTGATAGCCGAACCACCACCAATTCCATCCAAATATTCTGCCATCAATCCTAAACCACAAATACCACAAATATCGAAGGAGGAAGAAATTCGCAATCTAAATCGCTCCTTCGATTATGAGGCTAATCTTCTTTCTGATCTTGCGGATTTTGGGAACACCATGAACTATTATTTTCAAAAGAGACCTTCAAAGAAGCATCCATCAAATCCTCACAAGAAAGGATCTCTTCAAAAATCTCCCACATCAGCATTTTCTCATGCCTAAAATTCCCATGTGGTACATTGGAAAAAATCTGAGATCTAGGGTGAGCTTCCAAAAGGAATATCAAGTGAGCCCATAGAAGTGTCATTTTTGTGTATTTTGGAGTGCCCTCATCAGCATACACCATGTACCCATGACATTAGAAATCAATATAAGTATTCTACTATAGCTAAATGAATTGGATGAAACAGCAACGGGAGCTATAACAGCACTATAACGCATGTGCGCACCTAAATAAATAATTCAATTTGCAAACAAAACAAAGATAGGCACACTAGTTTAGCTGAAATAATGACAACATACATCATTGAGGAAATTAACATGCCCACAAACAAGCAAACAACATTGGTCCATTTAACAACTATGACAGAGAGATACATGAAATGCAGCCTTTATTTACTGCTCTGCTAATGAATCCAGGAACAAGGGAACATAAGAAAGATAGTATGGTCTGTAGATGAACTGTTTTTTAACGCTACATCTACCATAACAAAAGACAAGCGTAGGGGTGACATGAACTTTTATGCGGTCCATGTCATAGGCGATGATTGTTCTATTCTCCTAGCAAAGAAAAAGAAATTCCATTCTGGGTGAACTATAATCACTGTGTAGTCCTCATCACAATCCATGAAACCAAATTTAATATTAATCCTTCTAAACAGGAACAGCGTGCTGACTGTATGCTTCAATGTCTAATTATTAGTACCATAGTCTTCAAGGACCATCAACAGTACATACACACAAGTGACCCTAAGCTTGATGCATGGAGTGTTGAAGACCAATAGGCCTATCAATTTTCCTCCATGTGTTTCCCTCCATATCCACAACAAGTATCTTAGAGTAGCCCTCAGAGTCCCCCATAATATGCAGATAACCATTAAGAAACACACTTGGTGATCTTGAAAATGTCACATCAATATCCTCACCCCATTCAGATTCCTTATAGATCCATGCTATAGTTTCATATGAGTAGATCTCCATGCCTGCGCACAAACTGTCATCATCCACATATTCAATCACATGGAAGTGCGAGGAGGCCGTTGGATCGAACCTCAAGCGAGCCTCACCAATAGAATGGCCAACATCATGGGTGCTAGGGGGCAGTATATTAAACTTCTAGCTCCTTAGATTATAGATGACATGGCGGTATCCATCAGTCCCATAGCACCAGCATAGGATGAGGCTGTTGCAGTAATCTAAGATAGCTACATTGCCATGGTTGAAGGAAAAGAATTCGAAGGAGGGGCATACACCAGGGACGCTAGTGAAGTGTCGATTGCCGTTCTCACTGTCGAAGAAGATATATAAATTTAGGTAGCACCACATATATAACTCAAACTAGAGTAGCAGATAATGGAGCTATAACCATTACAATTTAGTAGTTAAAGGAGCTTGCTCACTTTTCACAAGTAGAATGTCAATGAACAAGTGATAGTGATCATCATTGGCATCAGTAGAAACATGTGCAGCTTAAACATTAGTGGTCTCAGTCATGTGAATGATGGATACAAAGCATTGATTTGCTTTCGATGCCTTCCTCTTGTTTAGAACCAAATGGATAACTTGGTGGTCAACAAGGAGAAGACATAGAAATCAAACATATGAGCTGCATTCTAATACATCCGTCAACCATGTAGACATCACTAGCACAGAAATGTGGCCTTAGATATGTTACAAGTTCAAAATACCATAAGGACTCACTGGTGGCACTAGAGCATATGGAACAGAAATGTAGAATCAAGCAAGCACTGGACAGAAAAATAGTTTAAGGCAGAAGCAAAGGGCCTATTTGTTTGCCTAGACATATAGATATAATCAAGCAAGCACTTGACAATTAACAGGCCTAGTTGCACATAGGAATTTATAGTAAGAACACTGAACATATGCAAAAACCTAAGACATCGATAGAAAACCAACCAGTGCCACCTCCTACTTCTTTTCATCCATCATTGGCCTAACTAGATCTTCAACGCTAGAATGTTTCTTGTATACCTCATGTTCAAGCAAGGACCAAAATAGTGAAGCAAACATGAAAAGGAGACCTACAGATCAGATCTATCACCTCTGGCATGGCACACAATGGACACGGACACCAATGCCACCGCACTCCACCAAGAACCCCTACCACCTAAGCCACCACAGCACACCGGGGATCCTCCGCCGCCAATCGCCGTAAGTCCAACGGGCATAGATTTGTTTCCTCTTGCAGGGGATATCCAATATATAGGTCAACCTATAGGGCATACACATACAGAATATATACTATTATAAGGACACCAAAGATATGTCAACACAACTAGGCGTTTAGCGCAATGGTGAAGACGGTCCATTCCTTGCTCTGGGTCCCTGGGTTCGATTCCTTGGTCTCATGGTTTTTTATTTGAATTTATTAAACCTCGACGGCACACATGGTACAAGTGATCGACACGTAAGTCGTTGGGTCCCACAGGTTGGATGGAGATGGAGAAAGGTACCGTTGGGTCCCAAAGGTCGAATGGAGAAGGGTCCATGAGCACAAATGACACGTAAGCCGTTGGGTCCCATAGGTCGGATGGAGATGGAGAAAGACCCCATAGGTACACGTGACATGTAAGCCATTGGGTCCCACAGGTTGGATGGAGAAGGGTCCCACAGGTACACGTCAGGGGCCCCATAGGTCATATAGAGATGAAGAAAGGTGCCATCGGGTCCCACAGGGCAGATGGAGAAGGGTCCATAAGTACAAGTGACACACAAAGCCGTCGGGTCCCACAAGTCTAATGGAGATGGAGAAAGGCCCCATAGGTACACGTGACATGTAAGTCATCGGATCCCACAAGTTGGATGGAGAAAGGTCCCATAGGTACACGTTGGATGGAGAAAAGATCAAGCGGAGACTTTTATGATGAATTGCAAGTGTCACGGATGAGTAACTGTAGGTCCCATAGGTACACGCCGTATGGAGAAAGGACCATGTGGAGATTTATGATGAAACGTCATTCGTCACAGATCGAATATTGCTCGTCATAGATGTGTAATTAGTTCAATGATGAAGCCCTATTCGGCATAGTATTAAAGAAGATCATCACAGATGAGTCGTGCGAGTGATCTGTGACGAAACCCTATGCTCTTCTATGATATTTTTTTTGTGACGATATCTGATTTCGTCATAGATAGGGAGGGTGTGAGGATCATCACTACTGATCTATGACGAAACAAAAATATTTGTCATAAAAAGCGATCTTCTATGATAGTTTTGGATTCGTCATTAAGATATTTTGTTATTGAAGTGAATATTTCTAGTAGTGCAAGTTCTTCTGGCTAGCGCTCCATCGAAGGCTATGGACCGCGGAACATCGCAAGCGACATGGTCTCTAGGATGCTGATGATTGCACCCTCTGCAGCCAGGAGAAGGAAACTGGAGATCATCTGTTCCTTGGTTGCGTCGTAGCCAGAGAGCTTAGGTTCATGCTGCTACGTCTAGTTGGCCTGGACACGCTTGTGCTGGTGGCCAATGTCGAACTGGACAACTGGTGGCTTCAGGAGCACCTGTGGCTAGATCCTAATGCACGTCCGCCATTCAACATGCTGCTACTCCTCATCTACTAGACTCTCTAGAAGGAAAGAAACAACAGGACTTTCCAGGGGACGTCGGCTGGTATCCATGACCTTTACCACGTGGTGATCAATAAAAGCTGAGGTTTGGGTAGAGGCTAGGTTCAAGACGCTGTCCGTGGTGTGCCCGATTTGGTCGCAAAATTTTGTCTACGATGTAATAAAACTTTTGTGAACCTAGTAGCTAGGGCGCCTGTGGTCGTCTTAGTGATGGCTCCTCGCCAACACGGTAGCTCCACATTGTAATGGAGAAAAAAATCAAAATAGATAGCATGCACACTAAATTGTAGGTCACAATTTTCAGTGAACATAAGGCTACAGGTCAAATTTAAAATCCATGAACAAGTATTGTAACTCAAAAATCAAAATAGATAGCATGCACACAAAGCTGTAGGTCACAATTTTTATTTTACCTATTCAAATATTGACCAGGTCCTCTCATGAGCTAAGGAGCTGTAGGTCAGACTCAGAATCCTTGCTGTCAATTTCCTAAGATTTGGTGTCACTACGCCAGATTTGGACATCACTGCCAGCCTCATCACTGCCGAATTTGTGAGAACCGGCAGTGATGTTCCTTCACTGTCAGTTATGAGCTCGAAAATGAAAAAATGATTGGGGCTAGGTTAAAACCGGCAGTGAGGCACCACATCACTGTCGGTTTGTGGCTTGAAACGGCAGTGTTTTGGCGGCTACTCATCACTACCGGTTTAAGCCACAAACCGGCAGTGATTGAGCTTTATCACTGTTGGTTCTAGCCAAGAACCGACGGTGATAAGCCTACAGCACAAAAAGGCTGCAGTCGTCCTCTTGTTCCTCATCTCTTCCATCTCGAGAATAGAGGCACATGTTTGGGCCCTTCCCTCCATTGTTGCAGTTACTCTTCACCATGAAGCTAGCGCTTGGATTTTGAAGAATGGCTTGATCTTTTTGCTTTAAGGTTAGTAACAAACATCCACTCCTTTGATTTAGTTGCTTAATTAGCTTTGTTTTGATGGCTACATTGCTTGATTCTCATTCTAGTTCTTTCTCCATTCTAGAGAGCACTTTTCCAATTGGACATTTGTGCAAGGCTAAAAAATGTGGTGAATCTATCATCCAAATGGTTGGTGTCTATGAACACATTTAAATTCATGGCTAATTATTCCATGGTGGTCAAGATCATCATTTTTGGTATGTGATGCTATAATTAGTTCTTAGAAGTAGAGTAGAATAGTTGTTCTTCAATATTGTGCAATAATGGTTTTTTACTACGATTTTCAATTTACAGGGCCGGGGCTACCAATTTCAATTTTCCAATAATTAGTGTACAATAATGTTTTTCAAAAATGGTACTTTTGAGCTACAATTGTTATTCATGAAGCTCAATTTCTTATTAATTCTTTGTAATTACTGTCTCAATATTTTTTTGTGTAGAGATGGATCGAGAGTGGATGCATTTGTCCCAAATGGACAAGTGGTACATGCATGGCGTCAGCCAGTTTATCATCGATGCCAAAGCCCATGCTGGGAATGGGAACCCTGTCTTCTGCCCATGCAAAGATTGCAAGAATCAAATGAACTTTTGTCAAATTGAGTCTATACGATCGCACTTGATTACCAAGGGATTCATGCTAAACTATACGATATGGACTATGCATGGCAAGGTTGGTATGAATGTTCTGCAGGAAAACGATGATGATGTGGACATGCCTGACGTAGCCATCCACGATGGTGATGAGGAACCTGGTGTCAACACAGAACCTATGGCCATAGTTAATAATGTGTTTAGGAACACGCTAGCTGATGACACTGAGGATAACGATGGCATTTCTCAGTTGCTACGTAATGTAGAGACCGGATGTCTTAGTGAAAGACAACTGAGAAAGCTAGAGAAAATGAGACAAGATGGCAAAACACCATTGTATAGGGATTGTCCAATGAGCAAACTGGAAGCCGGCATCATGCTTTTAGAGTTCAAATCGACAAACGGATTGAGCGATAAAGGCTTCGATCAGTTGTTAGGTATAATAAGGAAAATGCTCCTAGAAAAAAATGCCAGAAAAGATATACTTGGCCAAGCAAATGATCTGCCCCATCGGCCTCAAGGTTGATAAAATCCACACGTGTTCCAATGATTGCATATTGTACCATGGAGAAAAATATAAAGACTTAGACAAGTGCCCCAAGTGTGGAGCTCCACGGTACAAGGAAGGGCCATCAGATGAGGGTACCAAGACCAGAAGAGGTCCCGTAAAGGTCTTTTGGTATTTCCCTATAGCTCCCTAGGTGCATAGGCTGTTTGCATGTGCAAAGTCAGCCAAGCTATTGCGCTGGCATGGCGAAGAGCGTAAGAAAGATATAATGATGAGGCACCCCGCCGATGGGCATGACTGGAGGACTGTCAATACTATGTTCTATAAGGATATCGGTGGAGAGGTAAGGCACCTTTGGTTTTCTTTGAGCACAGATGGGATGAATCCTTTCGACCAGGTTAGAAGTAATCATAGCACCTGGCCAGTGACGCTCTGTATATACAACCTTCCACCTTGGGTCTGTATGAAGAGGTCGTACATCCAGATGCCACTACTGATCCAAGGGCCAAGACAACCTAGGAATGACATCGATGTGTTTCTAGAACCAGTGATCGATGAACTAGTGGAGATGTTTGAAAAGGGTGTGCTGGATGTTTGGGGCGAGTACAAAAAGGAACATGTCACGATCAAGGGAGTACTTATCGCTACAATTACCGACCTGCTAGGTCGAGGTTCGTTGTCCGGAGAGAAGACAAAAGGCTATACTAGATGTGTCGAGTGCTTGGACGACATCGATGCGGTAAATCTGTCAAATAACTCAAAGATAGTTTATATAGGACACCGTAGGTTCCTACCTAAGGATCACCCTTACCGCAAGAACAGAAAAGATTTCAACGGTACTATTGAGAAACGCTTAGCTCCAAAATATCGAGAAGGGCCTGCGATACTTCGAGAACTCAACAAACTGGAGGTTGTCCTTGGGAAGGGGATAATGCAGTAGCAGCGCCTGATGGGAGCATTTGGAAGAAAAAATTGGTTTTCTGGAAACTACCTTACTGGCCACTTCTGAGTGTACGCCACTATCTTGATCCCATGCATTGATGGACACTGGGGGGACATCGAAGGATGCACTAGCCACACGTCTAGACATGCAACACTTAGGAATCAGGAAGGAGCTGCATCCCGTGGAGCTAGAGAATGGCTAGTTTGAACTTCCGGTTGCATCTTGGACATTGAAGAAGGAAGAAAAGCGTCATTATGACTGTCATGACATTATGACTCAGCTGCTCCCTGTTGCCCTACGTGGTATCCACCCCCCAAGGTCCATGCCCCAATCATAAAGCTTTGCTCGTTCTTCAATATGATCTCAAAAAAGGTCATTGATGTGTCCACGCTAGAGCATCTGCTCCCTGTTACCCACGATGATCACTCACCATCTCCCAACAGAGATCACTCCCCTCCTCATCTAGAGCCATCACCCCCGAGAAGACAAAGGTCTCCTTCAATTCCTCCTCATTCGACTCTATCTTCATCAGCCCCGAGAAAAGAGACCCTCCTCCTCCTCCACCCCCTCCTCCTCCATCTTCATCAGCGCCGGGAAAACAGAATTATCGTCGTCATCCTCCTCCTTCTCCTCCACCTTAGCCCAAAACAAGATCAAGGACATCCTCACAGTCGCAGAAAAGGTCCTTGGATTCGGTCGCTAATGCTCCCAAAGTGGACCAACAGAAAAGAAAAAGGCCGTTCAGTGGCAGCGTTACCACCTTGATGAAAGAAAAATTTACAGCACACATGTCAAAGGAAGATTGTGTTAGTTTCTTCAATCTCTGTGCCTCACTGCCTTCGTATTTGTTGAAGTCTGAATTCAAAAGGCAAACACAGAATAAATACGCTACAACAAGAGATGAAGAAATACACAATAAAGATTTAAGGAACATATAGAAGTACATCGAAGACAACCCAGGATTAACCATGGAAGAGGCCGCGGACATCTATTATGATGTACAAGGGACGGGAACACCGGCAATGAAGTATGAAAGGGGCAATCTTTTGGTTCTCGATGATGAGTATAAAAATTTGACAACATATATGCGCCAGTTGCATGAATATTACATCGCTCAAGCAATAGAGATGGACGACTTTGGTTTTGAGGTTATTATCCATTCGCCACATGTTTTCCATTATCCTGAAGAAGAGAAGTTCAATGTCGAGTGGGAGTGCTTGTTCCAGCTATACCAGAAATGCTCTCTCGATGTTCAAATGTTGACGCTGTGGACTATGTCAGTACCCTACACGCACGATATTACAATTAACTACTCTCTCGAGATAAATTGTTAACTTTTGAGCACTTCCCTTGATTTTGTGTAGGTGTATAGAAAAATTTTACATTCTAAAAAGCAAATGAGATTACATAGGCTTCTTGGACCCCTTGCGAGTCAATGAGAGGACATGTCTAGGCCTCTATGGATGTGACGTGGAAGACCTGAAACAGAGATTGATTGCTGTTTTTGATGAATTCACGATGAAGAAGAAAACCCACATACTTCTAGCCTACAACTGTGAGTATGTGTTCTCGGCTTTTAATTTTATGCTTCTTTTTTCGTTAAGATTATTTGATAATTAGGATTTTGTGATTGTAGCAACCATTTCATCTTCATTTGTGTCAATCTTGCCAAAAATCCGATCAAGGTGTGGGACTCGAAGAAAAACCATTTCATCATCTAGATGCACTGGTGGCAGTGCTGAATTAGTAACCGATCCTAATAACATATTATTTTCTAATCACATATACCGCTTTCTAATGTTTCTCCCTTTAATGTTGCTCAGTGTCCGAAGAAGACATATTGGTGGGACACCGGTCCCACTCAAGGTTGTCGAAATGGAGGGAAAGTACCTATCACAGCCGGCGGGAAACAATAAATGCGGGTTTTATGTAATGTGGGCAATGCTTCGCTACATCGGCGGGAAATCAGAAGAAGCTGATAACTTGGTGTGTATAATCACCGTTTCATTTATGTCTGTTAATAATTCAACAAAATAATTTACTGTTCCTCTTTGGATATCATCTTTTCTAAACAATAGTGCAAGAAATATAACCACCAAAGGCTATTAGACATGGAGATCGTCGCACTACAATCGGAGCTCGCAAAATTCATCTTAGCCGAGGTATTGAAAAAAGATGGAGTATTTTCCATTGCACAATCCATGAGGTACAAGGACCAGTATGGCCCAGAGTGGCTCGCCAGATTATTATAAGAAGTCCGAGAATATTTCTTTTTTATTTTGAGGGATCGAGATCTGGATAAAAACATTTAAACTGTAACCGTAACATTTGTAATGTTTAATATTGATGGACCTGTCGTCTACGTAGCGTATATAAAGTGAAACCCGATTTCATGAAAAAATATAAATTAAAATCAATTATAAAACAATAAAATGCGAATGGGCCATCACTACCGGTTAGCAACGAACCAACAGTGTTGTCTTGCAAAACACTACCGGTTATCAACAAACCGACGGTGTTGTCTTGCAAAACACTGCCGGCTTGAGCCATGAACCGACAGTGTTGTTTTGCTCAACACTGCCGATTTGAGCCCTCAACCGACAGTGGCCCTCTTTGGCTTACCTCATATTCGGCTTGTTCGACTTTTTTCAGTTGCAACAGTGTTTTTCTCTCACAACAATTCAGCTAGAACAATGTTTTTCAGCCAGTTTCAACCAAGTTTCAGATCAGTGAACGGGGCCAGTGTTGGCTAGCTCAACACAGCCGGCTTGATCCATGAACCGACAGTGTTGGCTAGCTCAACACTGTCGGCTTGATCCATGAACCGACACTCTTGAAGCAACCTTCACTGTCGGTTAGGACTACAAACCGGTAGTATTGTTCAACTAGACACTGTCAGATGGAGCCACAAACCAACACTGTTTCCTGCAGATCAGTGTCGGTTTTTAAGAATCGACAGTGATATCAACCCCCCCCCCCACTGTCGGTATGCCACTGTCGGTTCAAAATCCAGCAGTGAAGGGGGTTTTTGAACCGGCAGTGAATGGGGGTTTTGAACCGACAGTGATGTCCAGATCTGGGGTAGTGTGTGCTTGCGCCATGGTTCAACCACCATTTTACTGCAGCTTGAGTTAAATATCTGCTACTGAGTATTTGCTTGAACAAGCATAGATCTTGCAAGCTAAACCACAGTAAAAAATTGCATACTTGAACAAGCATATAGATGATATAGGCCTTTAAATCTTTACTAGAGATGTCTACAAGCAGGCAAGCACCATATTACTTGTGGGCATGGTTTAATTAGGTCCATTAACTCTAAAAGTTGCTTTCTGTGCATGTTTAGATCCCAAAGCCAAAAATTAGACAAAGCTGCAGGTCACAATTTTTCTTTTTACCTGTTCAAATACTGACCAGTTCCTTTCATGAGCTGAGGAGCTGCAGGTTAGACTCAGAATCCTTGCTGCCAATTTCCTAAGATTTGGTGTGCTTGTGCCATAATTCAACCACCATTTTACTGCAGCTTGAGTTAAATATCTGCTACTGAGTATTTGCTTGAACAAGCATAGATCCTGCAAGCTAAACCACAGTAAAAAATTGCATACTTGAACAAGCATATATGTCTTTAAGTCTTTACTAGAGATGTCTATAAGCAGGCAAGCACCATATTACTTGTGCGCAGGTTTTAATTAGGTCCATTAATTCTAAAAGTTGCTTTTCTGTGCATGTTTGGATCCCAAAGCTAAAAATTAGCCCACCTTATGAAAATGAATTAAACATGAGCTAATTATGGGCTAATAAGGGCTAATGGATTCTAAATACTAATTAGCTTTCATTAGCTCTTATTAGCTTAGAATTAGCCTACGTTTGGGCTTTCTAATTGGTATAAAAAACATGGTCTGGTTATTAGCTCCATGATCTAAACACCCCCTAACTTATGCCCATGTTCCTATTCACCATTTTTTGATCTATATAATTTGTGGTTGAAAATCATCGAATCCAAACGGTTCTAATCAAAGGGCCTATTTGGTATACTGTAGCTTCACCGGTGAAACATTTTTTTAGCTTTGGGTCGAAAAGTAGCTTTAGGAGTCAAGTTGAATCAGTTTTTTCAACCGTTTGGCAAAAGAAAAAAAAACTTCTCCTGTTTCACAGAGAGCATGAGATGACCATAATAACTTTTTTTTTCTTTTTTTCACCGGCACCACACGACCTCTTCTTCCACCGCACAACAGGGCACCCACTCGGCCTCCTTCCATGCCACACCGCCGCCGCTCACGCGTCACCTGCCCCGCTCAGCCTGTTCATTATGATCTACTCTCTGTTCTAAATTATAAGTTATTTGGGGTTTTTTAATACATATTTTTTGTTATGCTACTAAACATAACCTATATCCAGATGCATAGCAAAAGTTATATATTTAGAAAAGTCAAAACGATTTATAACTCGGAACGAAGGAGAAGACATTGCAGACACCATATAAATGGCATGAATTCTCCTAGGATATTGTTATCAGGTTTGTTCATATGATTTCATTGGAAAAGGATATCTAGAAAAGTAGTCCACCATATGAGACCTTGTATGGTTGTGTCACTTTGGTCTAACAAACTAGTAAAACATGCAAAGGATGCATCAACTTGTTATATGTGTGCATCTACAGCCATGCGTATGCCACTAAGCGCATTTTACCACGGTACTAGGGCATGTAGATGGTAGCTAATACAGTCTTCAAGAAGAGGGTCAAAATATAAAACTGTTTTCCTTTGACGAAGATGTTGGGCTACTGCTGAATCACAGGCGCCGACCTCTCATCCACCCCGTAATATTTCTCAAATAACAACTAAGTTTAAGTCATCCTTGTTTCATTATACCATTGTTAGTTTGCATGATTTGCAAGTTGAAAACATTCAAACTCAGACTCATGAATGATTATTGAACTTGCTTCTTTCAAAAGTGAAGGCAAGAGGTGCGTGTTCCGGGCATGGGGAAGAGATGCGGGACGTGCAGAAGGGAGAGGAGAGAGGCGGACGAAAACGGTGGTGGCAAATCAACACACTTCATACTTCATAGTAGTATGGATATAGAGATAAACAGCCTGTTTGGCTATGCTGCTATAGTGCTGTATGAGCAGTCTTTTTTCTCCTCTCACTAGAACTGTAGCAGCAGAACAGGCCCAAAAGCTAACAAATATTATTTTCCTAAGTCCTCATGTTTGGGTCGTCAAAATCGTATTTGGGATGTAACCATAGGTCCGTGTTTGTGATCTTGGGCCGTTTTATACGTTTGTGGGCTGAGATTCACGTCAAGACGGCGATCTGTTCTTTTGGGCTGCCATTGTTGATCATTAGGCCAAGAGAGTAGAGATGGCTTTTCTCGTCCACTTTCTTTGCTTCTTGCATGACTAGACCAAAGCCTCTTGATCGCCAGAAAACAATTTTTTAATGTGGTTGTTCACCTCTTGGATAAATGCCAATTTCAACTCCGTCAAATAGACATTGACGCCACGATGCTCTTTGTTCGGTTATCTACTGAATTGTTCGATTTCTCTTATACGTAATACGTTGGAGCTGCTCGATAGCACCAATGAGCAGAGGCGGGCCAAACTTGGGCCTTACCAAACGGACATAACACAGACATGGGGCCTAATGTGACAAATTTCAGTAGTACTAAACTGCTTCTGAGCTCTGGTGCTTCTTCTGGGCTGTGTGTTTGTGGACCGGGCCGGGGCATGTTGAAGAGCTGTAATATCCCCCTCTCCTTGGGCATCAGGATGTCTCCTTGTCGGGAGTGTACGGGAACTACTGGTGAAGAGGGACCAAGTCCTCCCATGTCCCAAGCTCCTTCGTCAAGCTAGACCACTTGATGAGGGTTTCATGCATCGAGGTGTCGTTGTCGGCAGAAACACGCCTCTAGAGAACCTATTCATGGTACTGGAGTCCAGAATCAATTGATGTCAGGAAGTAATGGCGATACCTGGTGTTTGGATGAGACCGCCGGCTTCAGAAGCGAAAAATGCATGGAATATAGGGTGGATGGACGACTTAGCAGGAAGATCGAGTTTGTAGGCGACTGCACTGACGTTGAAGGGGATCTTTCAGGCGGCACAGACCATGTGGTATGAGAGATGTCTTGATGCATGCACAATGGAAGCAATGGCGTGTCATGATGGCCTGAAGGTTGCTGTGCAGTTGGGGTTGCAATGGGTTTCTCTGGAGACCGACAGTTTGGAGCTAATCCATTTGTGGAAGGAGACACAAAGATCCATCATTGGTCCGGTTCTGAAAGAGATTGATGAGCTTATAGTCTTGCCTTTCATTTTTTTTTGTTTTAACATGGTAGTAAAAATTGTAATAAGGTTGCTCATTTGTTAGCTAAGCAAGTCACTAGCACGAATAGCTTGGAGAGATGGTATGTAACTCCAGCGTGTATTAGTGATTTGATCATGTACGAGGCCTCGGTTGATGTAAATGAAAGGCAAGCAATGCAAAAAAAAAAAAACAGCCCTAAAAGTTTAACCAAACAGACCTATATTATATACAGATTCAAGAGGCAAACCTTGGCCGATCCTTGCTCTCAGAATGTTGTGTATCCCAGGTTCATGTAGATCCGTAACGATCAGCTCGACACGAGGGTCTCAGTCACCCACCTGCATGCACGAGGTTCTAGGTTCCCTGTCGTGCTAGGTCTGCAGCGTGGGCCTACTAGCTAGGCCGCCTGCATGGCTCGCTCGTAGCTCACTCTCTGAGACTGCATCGATCAAATGGCGAGACTGCCACCAACGCGAGGCTCCCGATAGCCCGCACTCGGCCACATGAGGCCCTAGGCTCTCTGCCAAGCTAAAATCTATATCTATGTTTCAACTTTTGTCTATGAGAAATCAATTCTTTTGGTTTTTGGGGCACCACGAAATTAATTACCTAGTATACTCTAAAGTTTAAAGGTCATTTTACTTCATGCGTTGTTAAAAAAAATCCTAAAAATATATTAGACCATTGTATGATGCTGGCGGAACAACTCTTGCGAGCTTGGAATCGATATATCCAGCTATTCTCGGCATCAATATGCAACAATTATAAAAAAACATCAATATGCCATATGATGATTTATGAGAGAACTTCCTCGTTGCCATCAAAACTTATACCGGTTCCTGGTTGCCATAAAAAATTACCTTAGACAATACTCTTTTCCCAATACATGTTGATGGGGGTTTTCCCTTTCACAAGTCATTGATCGATGTTCCTATTTTATCTCCTATATGAGATCCGTTTGTGTTTTCTACCGTTGTCATCTTCGTGGCTTCTACTCTAACATTAGGCACGACTCACTGGCCTCTTCTCTATTTTCTGACTATATATGCATCATGGCGCAACGCACGATGTTCGATGGGATGCCCACATGCATTGCCTCTACGCCTCTTCATCCATACATGCCCAACAGTTGGCTCGCCCTATAAAGTCGATTAGAGTTCCCCCACCATCCTCCCCGCTCGCTCCTCCCTATCACTTCCTCAATCTAGCGCTTCAAATCGACACTACAAGCCGTCAATCGAACTCAATATATACTAGCGCCCTTGATATCTTGGCCGAACCTTCCCCTACCCTCCTTTCTCCTCCATCGGCATCGCAAACACCTACCGCATTCACCTTGCTCGTTCTTGGACTCCAATCCGCTCCCAACCATGTCATTTCCATAGCTCGCCGAAGTGCACCACCACATATGTTTGCCTTTCACTATGATTAGACGACTTTGAAGTGTCCCCATCATCAAGAACACCTCTATTGAGCTCATTGTGACCTCCTCCTCATCCTGTGCCACTCGCCAGGCACAAGAGTGCCATCGCGACCGAGCTTGGCACAAGCAGCGAATAGGTTGGCGAGGGCAGTGGGGCAGGTGAGAAATAAGAACCATGAAGGTGTGGAGGCACGTGGGGACTGCCATGGCAGAGGGAGATGGGGTGCACCATACTATGTGAGAGAGAAAGGGGGGGGGGGGGGGGGCAGAGAAACGAAAGAATAGAAAGGGAGGGAGGAGGTGGAAACAGCTAGGGGCAAAAACAACATTTCTTCATTGTTATGTGTTCTCCTGAGCTATAAATGAATATTTTAATGAGCATGATGTCTTCCAATAAATTTATCACAAACCATAGTGTCAATAGCCAATTATACTTTTTTAAAGTGTTCAGCTGACAACTGTGACTTCAGTTTTAGTGTCCCGGAGCTACTTTCGCCATGATATTTATGTACCGGTGGCATGGAAATAGAAAAGTGGCCAGCACCCACGGTACGGCGCTTCGCTTATTATTCTTCCTTCAAAAGCACAAGTGACTAGTTTTTATTGCAACAATATGATGCATAACTTATTGGCATATGGATAGAGAGAGAGAGAGTATATTTAAGGCAGCAACTAGCAATATCTTTTCTGCAACAGCATATACAGTATTGGTTTTATGTCTCAATTAAGTTGACGTCCCTCTCCTCTTATATTCCACTTATTGTTGAGACCAGCAAGTGCATCCACCCTTAGACAATACTCACAGATTGGAAAACAGCTTTTTGCCTTTTTGTACGTGTGCCGTTGCGCCCACTGGTTGTGCCACAAAAACCACCAGCAGCTCCATCATCGGTCAGCTGGATATGGATTAGCCAGAAGAGCAAGGGTGGACTTCATGCATTGTAGTGGCTATAGCTGCCGTTGAGATTCCGGCATATCTCCATTATTTACTATTTTGACCAACAGTTTGCTTCGGGAAAGTGTGTTAACGTTTACTGTTACTATATATGTATTCCCGGGTTATCGAGATACACTGTATTGAATGATTCTGTTTATAGAATATCCCAGTAGGTGCCATACTTAATTATACTCACACGTATTGGATTCTTAGTGCAGCAGTCTTTAGATTTCTCTCAGCAATATATGGTAACTCCAAGAATATGTATGGTGCGAGCTTTGGCGATTACGTACGCATTGGGGTATCTTTTAATTTATCATGCAAAAATATTTTAATGCATTTGTCTTGGAAAAAATGTGACAAATAAATGAGCTATTATTTACTAGAGAGAAGATCATGTACGAGGGAGAAATGGTCGGCGTGCATGTACAGTGAACACCTTTTATATATAGTTCACAAGGTGAAGTAAGAAAAACCGAAGGGATGCACTAATGGTATACCTTCAATTCGTAGCCAGTTGAGTGTGTAGCTAAATAATGGTACTAAAGATATATATAACATGGAACAATGCAATATGATGATAATTGCAAATTAAAGCTGCATGCCTGCATCCAATAATTATATTGCTACAACAAACATAAGATTGCCCTTGAAACAAGTAGAACAGGGACACCAGCTAATTCAGTAAATCACCTAGATTCATGCCACTTCGATCTCCATTTGTAGGTATATCGATCAATAGCTTGCGCGTGGAACTGAAATCTGAACCTAATTTTTTTTCAAAACAGCATTTAGATTATTCACAAGTTCAACTGAGGTGGAGAATCCATCTTCAACCTGCATGGTTAGAAAAATATAAACTGACATGAAGCCTTGGATCGAAACTAAGAATTATTAGTAACATTATTAAGACAAGATGTACCTGCGCTGTGATGGTGATGTTTAACGAGGACCCGGCGAGCAGCAAGACGTTGGTGTTGATGGTGGAGAGGCCGTGCTTCTCCAGCTCCTTGAGCAGCATGATGAGCACCCCCTTCTTCTCCCGGCACACCACCCTCAGCAGAACAGTCGTCCCCCGGACGTCCGCTTCGATCTTGGGGCCGGCGTCGTCCTCCTCCTCCATTGATCCGACGCAGCACCGGGCGTCCAACGGCGGGGACTCCGCCGTGCTGCCGGTGCTGCTCTGGCACTCCTCCTGCAGGACCTTGAGCCTGCCCCTCAGGCGGTGCACGTAGTCGATGGTACTCCCCAGGAGAGACACCTTGCCTGTCTGGGAATTATATGAAATGAAACATACACACTTCACCTTAGTATTAATTAGGAGCTGATGAGCTGAAGGCGATGAGCTTATTAGCTGACCTTGGTGATGTCCGGGATGATGGACGCGAGAGCCGCGAACTGGTGATTCATCTTCTCCCGGCGCTTCCTCTCCGCGACGATGTGCTCATGCACGCCGGAGCTCGCCCTCGGCCGCCCTCCTTTACTACTACCCTCCATCGTCGTCATCCACGGTGTCCCAGCTGCGGTTGTGCCGCCGTTGCTTTCCTTCTGCTTCGGCTCTCGCGAAGAGAAGCTCATCAGCTGCTCCGACTTGCCGCCGGTGAAGGAGAACAAGCTGTCTTTGTTGCCGCCTGCTGCGCTGATGGCCGCCGCCGTCGGGAGAAAGCCCTCGTCGGCCTCGGCGTAGGATCCGCAGCTCATGTCTCCGTGAAAGGGGAATCCTGTCGTGTTCGTGCGTTGCTGCCGCTGATCCAACAATTCTACTTGCTGCTGTTCTTGGTGAATAGGCTGGTGGTCCCAGAGCTGGTCGGCGAGGGATTCGGCGAGCTGCTGCATGGTCAGCGCGTCAATGAAGTCCAGCTCCCCGACCTCCTTGTTTTCCTGCATCCAATCAAACTAACAGCCTTATTTGTAATCTTCGTTCGTCGGCCGGATGCAAACATTGCAAAAACCACAAGAACGTAACGAAGAATATGCATGGATTGGGTAACGGCGCAGCTTACCAGTTCTGCCAGCCACTTATGACTGGCCGTGGAGTCCATCTCGCTCTGTGTGAGAGTACGAACAGTACGTTTTTCAATATGTAGGATCGAGGGCACAGCCGCACTTCATTCTCTGGACAACAACAACCATAGTACGTATAAGATAGTGCAAGTGTGAGCACCCTATGGCTACGAGGAAGCCTCAAGCTGGAGTTCTAGAGACGAGCATCGCATCATCAAGGGTATGTGTCCTCAACGGTGACCTTGTAATGCACATCTTCTATTGGGGTAGTGTTAATCATGTCTTTCAATCAGGGTTGAGAATTTCGGCCAGTTGCCACTGAAAACTGGCAATTTTTGTTTCTACCAGTGACCTCTGATAAATAGACATACCGGTAATTTCGTTCAGGTTTTTTCGAATTTCAGTTAAAAAATTCATGAATATTTGATAAATTTGAATGAAATTTTAGCCGATTTCGACCAATTTTCATTATTTTCGTTTCTATCGGCCTCCTCCTATATTCATGTCTTAATCGGTAGGCTGAACTCTGCTTTCAATTCATCTGTGATCCAAATAAGCCTCCTTTTTATGCTATCATCTAATCTGGTTTTGTAGATTTGCAAGTCAGTTAGCCATATTGTTTAGAATGTTGATGTGTGACCATGGGGATTCAATATGCATATAGATGATCTACCAAAGTAGCATGACACATGCAGGGATGTCTCCTTTCGTGATTGTTGTGTTATGCCTTTCCCCCTTGGACCTCTGGGCTCAAGGATGAAAAGGTGAAGGACCGAGAAAGGCGACTAGAAGGGGGTTGAATGGGAGCCAATCCAAATTTTCTTTCGAAATAGGCCGCTATACCAAACAACCCTCCAAACACCAAAACCAACAAGTGAAATGCCCTCGAGCCAACTAGGGACTCGATGCTCTCTAGGATGACTAGAGAACACAGCGGGACACTCACCACATCGGAAAACTAAAAGCTCGACCGAAACTTCACCGAAAAGCAAAAGCGAATGATCTCAAGCACCACTCAACCAAACCAAGTGCTCATGGTGAAATTATCCAAGCCAACTGGTGACTTGATATAGTTTCAAAACCTTCCTTGACACCTCAGAAACCTCATGCAAGAAGAGGATCCAAGAACGGACACCCGGAACTACATAGAGCAGCATGGTCATGATAGTATATCTAGGCCTAGTAGGGAGCTACATCAGGAGGTAGACTAGAGGGATGTGGTTAAACAAGCAATGAATGAGATGCTTGATTTACTTTCTCATTGGTTATAGAACTACAACACATGCTTAGCCTAAATCTCATATCAAGATGTATTTACCTCACTATCTTATGTGGATATGATCTATACAATGCTTTATCTTGTTAGGTTAGATTTAGCCTCTTTTATGTATATCATTATTTAGTTTGCCTTTATGTGCAATTGAAGCTAGGTTAGATATAAAACACTAGCCAAACCACTATCGATCCCTATGGATACCATATGAACCCTTCAATACTATTTAGGAAAAGCTACAACCACACCATGCACTTGTGGTTTACAAATTTTGTGTTTACAAAGTACCAATAATATCATCTTGGTCTCTCCATTGGAAATACAAGCTATTCCAACAACCTGTAGCAAAATATCTAAACCAAAGAACATGGTGGTCTCTGTCCTTCTCAACAATATTTTTACATAGAACACATGTAAAAGTAGAATGGACATTAAGGTTTCTGCACCGCAACATGTTTGTTATGTTTAGCTGATCCACTATCATAAACGAATGCAAGCAAAAAAATTTGACCATGGTGTGCATTTTTACGTCCATATCTTGGAGAAAGTATGTGGAATATTCATACCATCAACCACAAATTTGTAAAGCCTATAGGAAGCATAGGTTTGATTCCCCAGTATGAACTGATCTTGGAAATTGCCTTCATATGTTATCCCATTAAGCACAGTATGAACTAACAGTGAGAGTGTTGCTTTTGTCATAAGAATGAGACAACTAAGCACATTTTCTTTGAATGCCGCTTTGCACGGGTAATTTGGGGTTGCATGCAAGTTGTATTAAATCTCCCCCAGCCTCGTAGTATTCCCCATCTTTTTGGAAGTTGGCTTTGAGGGTTTTAGAAGGATCTCAAACCTATAATTATGTTGGGTGTAGTAGCTACTTGTTGGTCGATTTAGTTATGCAGAAATGATTTAGTTTTGGAAAAAGCTTGTTTATTCTCCCTTGTAGGTGGTTTATTCGGTAATCCATTGGCTATGTACATGGACTATTCTCCAAAAGCCCTATGCACGGGCTTTGGTGTTGAATGCATCGTAACAATTGATACAAGCGTCTACGATGTTTTTCTACTAGGCAAAGGGTGGCGATCTAGTGTCTTAGAATCGTGGGCAATTAGAGTGTCAGACGTTTTTTCTCTTAGGCTTTGTGATTAGGCACAGAAGCTGGAAGTGAATTCACTTTTATTGTATCATCTCGATGTAATACTAGTGAATTAATAAAATCCTTCATAAAAAATCATATTAAGCTCCATTTGGCAGAACTACATCTTTAAGAAATCCATGGGTTTCTTGGAGCTAGGTATTTATAGCCCCAACAAATTTGCACTACTACATAAAATCTTTTGCGAGGTGGTGCCCTTTTATTAACCAAGGCATTTGCAAAATCCAACTACCTCAGTTAATGCCTGGGATTAACGGAGGCGATCACAATTAACCGCCTCGCAAAATCGATTTACAGAGGTGGATAAAAAATAACCGTCTCATAAAATCTATTAACCAATCGAGGCGGGCCTTACAAGAGGCCAGCCTCCAAAAATGCCTCCATTTTTGGAGGCAGGTCCCTTAAGATGCTCGCCTCCGTTAATGTGGCCAAGCCCACTCTGATTTAGAAAAGCCCACCTCGACCTGATATATCGCTAGGAGTATATATATGAGACCTTAGGGTTTCACTCACTCATCCTTTTCTCTCTCTCCCTCGGCCGCGCTGAGCACGGTGCCCCTCTCCCTCTCCCTCATCCTCCCACTCCCTTAGCTCGTCTCCCTCTTCGGCATGCGGCGAGCGACACCTCCCTCTCCCTCTATTTCTCGCTCGCGCAGAGCACTAGGGGCTGGCGGCGCTATGCCCCGTGCCTCCCTCTCCCTCTCTATCACATGTGCGACCCTCCTCCACAACCAGGTGGCAGGGAGGAGCCCTCCAGTGGTGGATCCAGAGGTGAGGAGCCCGCCAGCAGTGGATCCGACTGCGCCCCAGCCTCCTTTCCTCTCTTCCTCCTCATCCTCCAGTTGCGGCGGGCTCCCAGCCGCGCCCCTCATCTCCTTCTTCCATGGCACCACCACCGCGTGGATCCGGTGGAGAGGAGCCTACCGGTGGAAGATTCACCGGGGAGGAGTCCGCCGGCGGTGGATTTGGCAAGGAGGAGCGCACTAGCGGTGGATCCAACAGGGAGGGTGGATCCGATGAGAAGGAGTGCACCAGCGTCGGATCTGGCGACATAGCGTCGGATCTAGCGACATAGCATCGGCGAGGAGGCATCGGCGAGCGGCGGCGACGCAAGGCCTAGATCCAAGCCCGGTTAGGGCTGGGTATGTAATGCCCTAGAGTCCAAACAACTCAGATCCACTCTACATGCTGAGTGAACCACACCTACCACCATCCCACTTACACTTGCGTCCTCGCTTCACGTAAAAGGATTAACCCAAGGATGGTGGGATGGACTCTAGAAACCTTATATGTTGGTCTAACCCACCCTACACACAACCAAGGTGGGACTAAAACCTCCATAATATCTTATAACATGCACATGGGCCACTATGGGCTAAATTCCAAACTAGGCCAGATGTAATATACACCCTCACTCAAATGGCCCGACTGTCCTCGTCGGCCCAACACACCCACAACCAGGACAAACAATGACCAGGAATCTTCCCTCTTAGCACAGGCGACCGTGTGCGTCCAATGCCGGCACATGTGTCATGTCGTGCACCCCGTGGGGCCTACACGCGCAATGAACCCCATGTCCATGCCCCTGACCCGCACGTGCACGTGACCTCGAAGGTCGGCTCTGATACCATTTGTAACTGCCCCAGAGTCTAAACGGCCCAGATTCGCTATACACACTGAGTGAATCACACCTACCACCATCCTACTTACGCTTTCATCCTCGCTTCGTGTAAAAGGATTAACCCGAGACTGGTGGGATGGACTCTAGAAGCCTTATATATTGGTCTAACCCACCCTACACAACCAAGGTGGGAGTAAACCCTCCACAATATCTCATAACATACACATAGGCCACTATGGGCCAAATTCCAAACTAGGTCGGATGTGACAGGGTATGAGCTTTTTCTTTTTTGTTGTTGTTTTATTTGATTTACCAAGGCGGACATTTGACTCACCTTGGTAAAGAATGGTTAATCACGACCTTTAGGCCAAGGCGGACGTGATGCCCGCCTCGGTTAATGCAAAACACCTGCCACGGTTAAGTTTTATGTAGTAGTGTTGGATCTGGATATGGAGATGATGATTACAAATCCAATACGGATCTCAAAGCTGGAGCTGTGTCAAATGGGAACACTTGGCATTTGTGAGTCAAGTCTCTACCACCCTATGCCTAATGAACACCACCTAAAAGCATCTCCAAGATGTCTTTCTTAAACTCACTCTCTAAATCATCATTTGCAGAGCCATTTGAATAAAAATTGCTCTCTATCTCTTTCCACCCTCCAACAACTTCTCTTCTGCGCACTCTAGAGAGGCAGCCCGGCTCTCCATCTTTAGCTAGCTAGAAATTCGAAACAAAGGGTGGCAATATTTGAAGATCTAATTAAAGAACCTGTTAGAGTGCATTTTTTTACTAAAATATCTATTCCTATTAATTAGGAAGGATATAAAGAGGCGCTTGGAGTTGCTCTAATTAGCTACGAAAACTTTTGTTTTTCATGCTACCTTGAACTTTTTAAGATGGGTAACCGAAAAGCATAGGCATGCACCATTTGACATGTCATTTACGTCCAGTATTTCGAGCTCTAAATAGAACTCATACCTAAATCGACTAGTCAAACTGGAGTATTTTCAGCACAACAATTACTTTCAATATTGTGATCCAACCATGTTTGTTAAACCTTTGATTCGAAGTTTGAACATGTTGCTATTTGACTCTCGTGGCCAGCATGTCATAGTAGCCCTACAGGCAGTGATCGGTTGCCTCGCTAATTCCTAGCACCACTAGGATTTAGCCAAGGTCAAACATATGCTTGTTTGGTTCGTCGGCTAAGGATGTACTCGGGGAGCCTAGAATAATGTTTGGTATTGTTGGTTTGATCACCAACATGGATCTGAAATTACTTTTGCTGTCTGTGGATGAAAGCACGATATTGTCGAGGTAGTAGGACTAGATTTGGGTACTTGATTGAGCTCTCTTGTGGATTTTACTGAATTGTCTATGAATATTTTGGTGCGGGAACACCATGAAAAATTTATGGGTCTATCACTGATTTTGCTTGAAAAGTTTGCCTCTAAAAATAGCGTCATTTTCATATGTTATTTTTTTATTAATAGATCCACTTCTAAAGTCAATTTCTAGAGAAAGGGATATGGCCATTGTGCCTGTTGACTACTTTTAGACATATGCTTTGTTCTACCACCTCCAAAAATAAAAATATGGTTTCTTTAAATTTTATTTTTTTGGTAATGTGTATCTGGTCTCCACCACCTTGCAGGCCGCTATCGTATTTGCGCGCGTGCTTGATGGTAACAGGGTCCATGATATTTGCTCTTCATTGAACGCCTCCCAGATAGTCAGATTTTCTGTGCATATGTTTTGACAATTCGGCCGGAGTCGTCCACTCTTATGCAGACTACAAAGAGTTTCTGTGGCGATCATATATCTGTGCAAATAGCGCCGGCCTGATTATTGGATCGTGGTGAGTGATGCACGTGCGTTTCCAATTTGAGCCGTTGAAAAGGGCAAATAATAAGTGGCCTTTATTTTAGCACAAGTATCATGCTTTACACGGCAAAACATATGTATTTTCACTCGGATCAATTCTAACTAACTTCCAAGCTGGCACCCATCCAGATCCAACACTGACAAATTCTCTCTTCAAAAACGATATCCATGGCAAATCTTTCGTGTATATCCACATCACAACTCACACGTTTGTAACACCCTCGGTGTTACGCTGTACAACTTTTTGTTTAAACACTGCATGAGCATCATACTTATGTGTAAATGTGTGTAATATTTGGTGTAAAGTAATATATGGAACTTGAAACGTTCATCGGAAACACGAAACGAATGTTACATTTTATGTCGCGTTGTATCACTTACGGTTCTAAATGAATTTTTATTGAACGGAAATGCTATAGAACGAATATGCGAAACTTTAGTAAAGTTTGTAGCATGAATTTCATAAGTGACGATAAAATACTAGTGGTCGAGAATGGGATTCGCTAGCTAGCATACTTGATAGCTTGGAAATCGAATTCGACGCGAACCCGAACAAAAACTTCGTCACTTTTCTAAAGTCTGAAAATGGGTCGACGAAGCTAAGTTCGACAATTTTTATAGGAGAATCAGGTTAGGTTGTGGCACGGTTTAAGGGTTTGTTTTAGTTGCTTGATATACCATCTCGAGCGTAAAATAGTTGGTTTAGCAACTGGATCGTCGAGTTGGGTTTTTGGGCAGCCTTAAAAAGAGTGCAAGTCACTTTTCCCGGCCAATTGCAGCGTCTGGGCGCGATCACCGCGCCGACACTCGTCGTCGCCGCTGAAATGTCCTAATGGCTAGAGGGAGGGGTGAATAGCCTATTAAAAATTTCTACAACAACACTTAACAAACCGGTTAGACAATAATGAGACGAAGCAAGTGTTGCGCTAGCCTACTAAAAGTGCAAGCTACCTACCACAATTCTAGTTTATACGGTTTCTATCCACACAAGACTATGGCTCTACACTAAGTTAGTGTGCTCTCAAAGGCTAACTAAAGAGCCACACTAACCAAACTAACAAGCTCTCACAACTAGCTACACTAAAGAGCTTGGTAACTAGTTTGCGGTAATGTAAAGAGAGAGAGCAAGATAGTTATACCACAGTGTCGAGGAAGGAACCAATCAATCACAAGAATGAATATCAACAAAGACCAATCACCTCGGAATCAAATGATGACACAATGATTTTTTACCGAGGTTCACTTGCTTGCCGACAAGCTAGTCCTCGTTGTGGCGATTCACTGACTTGGAGGTTCACGCCCTAATTGGCATCACACGCCAAACCCTCAATAGGGTGCCGCACAACCAACACAAGATGAGGATCACACAAGCCATGAGCAATTTACTAAAGTATCTTTTGGCTCTCCACCGGGGAAAGGTCAAGAACCCCTCACAATCACCATGATCGGAGCCGGAGACAATCACCAACCTCCGCTCGACGATCCTTGCTGCTCCAAGCCGTCTAGGTGGCGGCAACCACCAAGAGTAACAAGCGAATCCCGCAGCGAAACACGAACACCAAGTGTCTCTAGATGCAAACACTCAAGCAATGCACTTGGATTCTCTCCCAATCTCACAAAGATGATGAATCAATGATGGAGATGAGTGGGAGGGCTTTGGCTAAGCTCACAAGGTTGCTATGCCAATGCAAATGGCCGAGAGAGTGAGCTTGAGCCGGCCATGAGGCTTAAATAGAAACCCCCACGAAATAGAGCCGTTGTACCCCTTCATTGGGCACTGCTCGGGGTCATCGGATGCTCCGGTCAGATCAACCGGACGCTGGACCCTAGCGTTCGGTCGCCCGATACTTGCCACGTGTCACTGGCTTCAAACGCTGTTCACCCAATCTCAATGGTCAAGAGTTGACCGGACGCGCTGCTCAAACCGATCGGATGCTCCAGCACCAGCGTCCGGTCATTTCCAGTAAGGTTCCAACTGTGACCGGACGCATCAGTTAGATCATGACCGGACGCTGGACCTCAGCGTCCGGTCAGTTCCAGTAAGCTTCCACACGTGACCAGACATGTCTGATCAAGCGCGACCGGATGCACCTAGCGTCCAATCACAGACTGCCTCTTCACTGTGCTGCCACATCTTGTGTGACCGGACGCAGCCAGCCAGCGTCTGGTCACTCCAACGCCAGCGTCTGGTCGAAGACCAACACTGTGTGTCTTCAACTGCCACTGACCGGATGCGCCGGTCCAACCGAGACCAGCGTCCGGTCACTTGGTGACCAGTGTGACTAACTCCTTTTCAACTCTATCTTCTTCACCCTTCCTCAAATGTGATAACCACCAAGTGTATTACCTTGTGCACATGTGTTAGCATATTTTCACAAACATTTTCAATGGTGTTAGCACTCCACTAGATCCTAAATGCATATGCAATGAGTTAGAGCATCTAGTGGCACTTTGACAACCGAATTTCGATACGAGTTTCACCCCTCTTAATAGTATGGCTATCAATCATAAATATGATCACACTCACTAAGTGTCTCGATCACCAAAACAAAATGGCTCCTATAATTTATACCTTTACCTTGAGCCTTTTGTTTTTCTCTTCTTTTCAAGTCCAAGCACTTGATCATCACCATGGCATCACCATCATCATGTCATGATCTTCATTTACTTCACCACTTGGAGTGTGCTACCTATCTCATGATCACTTGATAAACTAGGTTAGCACTTAGGGTTTTATCAATTCACCAAAACCAAACTAGAGCTTTCAATCTCCTCCTTTTTGGTCATTAATGACAACCCTTTCACAAAAGATATGAATTGAAATTCAATTGAATCCATGTTGCTTGTCTAAGCATGTTTACTATGTGTAAAAGGATATGGACAAGTTTCATGAACCCCAAATGGTAGCAATTTCTCCCCCTACATATGTGCTAAGAGTTTGGATCATAGCTTGCACATATGCTAAAATAAGAAATATACGAGACAATGTCTACCAAATGATGCTAAGGTATAAAAGATGGACCTTTAAAGCGTGATACCAATCGGAGTGACCAATATACCATCCTTAGCACCATGGTTAGCTCTATACCACTTGGAAATGAAATCACTATATAACCTATGCATGCTAGTTTTTCATTTCATCATCCAAACCTACAGCTACCATACACCACACAAGCATGGATATTGAAATTTAAAACTTGTGCCATGCAAGCAAACATATGAAATGCACATTCAAATGCACCATACAAGTTCATGAGCTTACTCCCCCCTACTTGTGTGCTTAAAATTTGAATTGATCTCCTTCCTTTGTCATATCTCTCCCCTATGTCAAATTCTCCCCCTTTGTTGTCTTTTCATTATCTTAGTACACTAATATCTTTGTTTTTCTCCCCATGTACTAATATCACTAATATCTTTGTTTTTCTCCCCCTTTGTCATCTATGACCACAAAGGTTCAAAATGTGGATAGGTTGAGATTTATCAATGTCAATCAATGAGGTGAGGATCATTTTCACAAATTTGGTCCAATCTAGATCATTTGCCAAAGATATTTAACTCGGTTTGATCCAAGGACATGCTTCTTCACACCTCCAAATAAGGGTTATCTTGTACCATGTTGAGTTAAACACTTAGAGCTCATTTTCTAGATTAAACACTAGGTTTACGAGACCACAAACATGTCATATGCTACCACTAGATCAAAATAAGCATAGAAGCAATAGTGGTACCATACAAACATCAAATTCATTTGATTTTCATGAATGAGTCTATTGAATGTGAAAGATGTCTAGATGCACTAAACATGTCCTTAGCAAGGATGTATGCCATGCCAACCAACTTTTACTTTGGATTGCTCGAAGGAGAGGCATGTCATATAAATGGGGGGGGGGTGCATCAACACATATTTGAGAAATCCAATATGTTCAACTCATTCCTTAGCTTGCAAAACCTTTTCTCATCCAATGGCTTGGTGAATATATCGGCAAGTTGATCTTCGGTGCCCACACTCTCAATGCAAATGTCCCCTTTTTGTTGGTGATCTCTTATGAAATGGTGGCGGACATCAATGTGCTTTGTTCTTGCATGTTGAACCGGATTGTTGGTTAACTTGATTGCACTCTCATTGTCACATAGCAATGGCACTTTCTTGAACTTGATTCCAAAGTCACTCAAGGTGGCCTTCATCCAAAGTATTTGTGCACAACAACTACCGGCGGATATGTATTTGGCTTCGGCGATTGATAATGCAATATTATTTTGATTCTTTGATGAGCATGAAACAAGTGATCTTCCCAACAATTGACATGTGCCTGAGGTGCTCTTCCTTTCAACCTTGCATCCTGCATAATCCGAGTCAGAGTAACCAACTAACTCAAACTTTGCTCCTTTGGGATACCACAAACCAACATTTTGTGTATGCTTCAAGTACCTCAATACTCTCTTTATAGCCTTCAAACGACTTTCTCTTGGTGAGGCTTGAAATCTTGCATACATGCATACACTAAACATGACATCTGGCCTTGATGCGGTCACATAGAGTAGGCTTCCAATCATAGACCGATACAATTTTTGATCCACCATTTTGCCACTTGCATCACTATCCAAATTACCATTTGTTCCCATTGGTGTGCTAATGGCTTTACTATCACTCATGCCAAACTTCTTGATTGTGTCCTTGATATACTTGCCTTGACTCACAAATGTAACATTCTTCAATTGCTTGATTTGTAGACCAAGGGAGTAGCTTAACTCTCCAATCATGGACATCTCAAACTCATTAGCCATCATCTCTCCAAACTCTTCACAAAAGTCTTGATTGGTTGATCCAAATATGATGTCATCTACATAGATTTGCAACACAAACAAAGTATTTGCCAATCTTCTTGATGAAAAGAGTGGTGTCAACCTTGCCCATAATGAACCCTTTAGAGAGTAGGAAGTCCCTCAATCTCTCATACCATGCTCTAGGTGCTTGCTTCAAGCCATACAATGCCTTCTTCAACTTGTACACATGGTCGGGCTTCTTGTTATCTTCAAAACCGGAAAGTTGCTCAACGTATACTTCTTCATTGATGTATCCATTGAGAAATGCACTCTTGACATCCATTTGATAAAGCTTGATGTTGTGGGCACAAGCATAGGCTAGCAAGATTCTAATTGCTTCCAATCTAGCAACCGGGGCATATGTTTCTCCAAAGTCAAGACCTTCAACTTGTGTATATCCTTGCGCTACTAATCTTGCTTTGTTCCTTATAACTATCTCATCTTGATCTTGCTTGTTTCTAAAGACCCATTTGGTTCCAATCACATTGTATCCCTTTGGTCTCTCTACTAATTCTCATACTTGATTTCTTGTGAAGTTATTCAATTCTTCATGCATAGCATTCACCCAATCAACATCCTTCAAGGCTTCTTCTATCTTTGGTTCAATGGATGACATAAATGAGAAATGCTCACAAAATGATGCCAATCTTGATCTAGTTTGCACACCTCTTGAAATATCATCAATGATAGTGTCTAATGGATGATCCCTTCCAATATTGGTTGGTTGGAGGATTGGAACTTTATTGCTTACACTTGCTTGATCATTTGGTTGAGATGATGTACTAGCCACTTGATCTTGTTCATTATCATGAGAGCCACTTGTACTAGCTTGATTTGTATTATCTTGCACATTTGAGTTAGAGAGCACTTGCACTTGATCATCTTCATCATCATTCACTTGCCTAGGCCTCAATTCACCAACATCCATGTTCTTCATGACATTTGAAAGTTGAATGCCTCTAACATCTTCCAAGTTCTCATTTTCTTCTTGTGAACCCTTGG